>NC_051068.1:87985396-88316021 GCF_004664715.2 Peromyscus leucopus | reverse complement strand
GTTAATTTGGATGCTCACTCTCTGCCTTTTGGTTAGTTTAGATAAGGGCTTGTCTATCTTCTTGATATTCTCAAAGAACATACTCTTTTTTTTCATTGATTCTTTGTATTGTTCTCTTTATTTCTGTTTTATTGATTTTAGCTCTCAGTTTGATTATTTCCTGGCATCTATTCCTCTTAGGTGACTTTGCTTCTTTTTGTTCTAGAGCTTTTAGGTGTGCTATTAAGTCACTAGTGTGAGATTTCTCCAACTTCTTTATGTGGGCATTTAGTGCTATGAATTTTTCTCTTAGCACTGCTTTCATAGTCTGGGTATATAGTTACATTCATTTTCATTGAATTCTAGGAAGTCTTTAATTTCTTTCTTTATTTCTTCCTTGGTCCATTTGGTGATTCAGTTGAACATTATTCAGTTTCCATTAGATTGTAGGCTCTCTGTAATTTTTGTTGTTGTTGAAATCTAACCTTAAAGCATGGTGGTCCCATAGAATACAGGAGGTTATTCCAATTTTTTTTTTTTGTATCTTTTGAGATTTGCTTTGTGACTGAGTATGACCTACAACTCTAGAGAAGCTAGCTAATAAGGAAGACCAAAAGAGGGATGCATGGATCACCCTGGGAAGGTGAAATAGATGAGATCTCTATGAGTAAACTGGGGATGAGGGTAGGGGTTAGGGGATGAGAACATAGGGGAATGGGATGGTTGAGCTGGAACAGGGATGGAGGAGGAAAGCAATGAAAGAGATACCATGATAGAGGGAGATATCATGGGGACAGAGAGAAACCAGGTGCTAGGGAAGTTGCCAGGAGTCCCCAAGGATGACCCCAGCCTGGACTACTAGCAATAGTGGAGAGGGTGCCTGAACTGAACTGGCTTGCTGCAGTGATCAGACTGGTGAATACCCTACTGTCATCACAGAGCTTTTCTCCAATGACTGATGGAAGCAGATGCAGAGATCCATAGCCAAACACCAGGCAGAGCTCCAGGAGTCCAGTCAAAGAGAGAGAAGAGGGATTCTATGGGCATGTGCATCAGGATCATGATGGGGAAACCTACAGAGATGACCAAACCAAACTAGTGGGAACTCATGAAAGTTGGATTAATAGCTGTGAAGCCTGCATGGGACTGGACTAGGCCCTCTGCATGGTGAGACAATTGTGCAGCTTGATCTGCTTGGGGAGCTCCCTGGTGGTAGGATCAGAATCCATCTCTGGTGCATGATCAGACTTTTTGCAGCCCATTACCTATGATGGGACACCTCCTGCAGCCTTGAGGCAGGGGGAAGGGCTTGAACTTGCCTCCACTGGATGCAACTCCCAATGGAAGGTCTTGCCTTCTTGTTGGGGGGGAGTGGGGAGTGGATTGAGAGGGGAGCCTGGGGGGACAGGAAGAGGGAAGAGGGGGATATTTGATTTGTGTGTAAAATGAATGAAAATTTTTTCTTAACTTTTATCTCATATAGTATATTTTCAAAGAATAAACTTGATATCATTAAAATCTACAAAGAACAGAAGCATATTCCATTAAAAGTCTTTTTGTCTTGTGAGTAAAATGTCAAGCTTACCATATTTTAGAAGTTCACATAAAATTGAGTCTGCAAAGAGTGGATTAAGGACATCTTTTAATAAGGAAGCACCCTAATGAGACCATAGGGAATTCAAGCTCTAAGTTTCCTAGGGAAAAATGACACAACAGAGAACATGAAAAGAACATAGAAAAATTTCTGTCCAATTGTCAGAGAATGACATAAAGGAGGAGAATAAAGACTCAAAACATAGAAGCAGGGCTCTTCTGGAAGGAGCTTATATTTGTTAGAAAGCTGATAATTAGATTTGGAGAAATTATATAAGGTGGTTTGTAAAAGAGCCTTATTAAAAAAATGAACAAAAGCCGGGCATTGGTGGCGCACGCCTTTAATCCCAGCACTCGGGAGGCAGAGCCAGGTGGATCTCTGTGAGTTCGAGGCCAGCCTGGGCTACCAAGTGAGCTCCAGGAAAGGCGCAAAGCTACACAGAGAAACCCTGTCTTGAAAAACCAAAAAAAAAAAAAAAAAAAAAAAAAAAAAAAAGAACAAAAATACACTACCAACTGAACAGGCCATATTACAATTATACTAAAACACAGATAAGTACCCACAAATCAACAGGTCATAATTATTTCCATACCTTTTCCCCGTTTCTGTGTCCCTGAAGTTAGTTTGGGAGATTATATTGGCACAATGGAAAAATGACAGTCATTTATCACACAAAACCCAGATTCAAAGACATCATAGTCAAAGTTTAAAGTAGGCCATGAAAAAATATATAAATATTACAGAATTAAGTAATGCAATGAATCAATTCATAACTTATTATTTTGTTTATTGTTTTATGTAAACTTAAGTCAGTGAAGAAAATATTCATATCACCAATTAAATTTAAAGTCTCCCAAGCCTGTTGACAATTCTTTTCTGATACAATAACAATTTCTCCTATAACTGACAAAAATGAAGGTGTATAGCATTTTTATTTCATAATTTTGCCATATCACCAAAATATTTTATCAACCAACATTCATCTTAAAGCTATCCTCTAAGCCATCTGTACACTTTTCCTAATAATACACCAAAAATACATATTGTTATTTAGAGTGTTGTAAAAACATTCCATAAACAGAGTTTAACAGCTTGAGATTAGAAAAACAAGATTAAAATAAATGCAGTTGTTTAACTATACAAAAGTCATTATATGGAAGCAATGTTATGAAAAGCTGCAGACCAGCTAAAGAATTTGGAAGGTACTCTTCATTAGAGATCAAATGAAATAAAACAAAATAGAAGTATTATATTTGCCACAGAGTTACATTACGAGCTTTGGCTTTCTGAAGCCCTAGGAAAACACTGCCTCTGCTAGCAACAGCTGCCAGTGTACATACTTGGCTGGGTTCTAATTACAAAAAGCCTATGGTCTGCTTAGTGGCCCTACAAAGCCTTCAGCGGAGGGGCGTGATGGCAATAAAAGCATCACAGCATAGTCACATTGCCTACCCTATGCCCAGCACAGTTTACAGATTCTTCAGTCTACTTGCTGTCTACTTTCCTGCTCCAAAACAAGATTATACCATGGAGAACCCACCTCTGGGAAGAATTCACACTGTTCTTGCAGGACTAGGATAATGAGTTGTGTAATAGTGTCTGGTCTTCCTGTTTTCATGATTCCTATCTTGCTCTGTGATGTGCCTGCTCTTCACATGAGTTCTCAGTAAGGGACACTGTGCATCATGTTAAAATGCCCTTACCATATGCAGTCAGCCATATAGTTCCAGTAGTGAATAAAAAAATAAATAAATAAATAAATAAATAAATAAATAAATAAATAAAACTACTGTCCTTATAATATTGCTAAAACAGCCTCAGGCATTCTGTTTTAGCAATACATATAAAATAAAAATGCATACACTGAAATGAAGAAGGTCATGAAACTTATAACAACATGCTTAATATAAATTAAATTTAAATGTGACTAGATATTGTAACTCTAGTATAGAAAATACATTTTTTGATCAAAACATATATTTTAGTTGCTAGGAAACCACTAGTACTCAATGGTGTTGAATGAATTAAACATCATCTCAGAAGACAAAAGAAAAAATAATTAGAGGTTATAGAGATCAAACAAATTAATGAGGGAAAAGATGGATTTATTTTAATGAAAAATGATATTCAGAAGATCAAAAGATTCATTCAGCATAATGTACAAGCAGTGCTAAATGATATCAGTAGATTGTATTTATAAGCTTATATACATATGTGTGACAATTATAATTATAGAATAAGAGGCAATGATTGGAGAAGGAATAAGAGGGACATAGGAAGACTTAAAAAAAAATAACACAAAACATTAAGTCATATTTTGACTGGATCTTGAAATCCCAGGTGAAAATTTTCTATCCTCAGAAGCAAACCGGAAAGCCATGTTCCTGCTAGTGTTACTACAACACCAGCAGGTGCCTACCAGGTAGCACAGCTAAAGGAGTGCTAGGCAATGGACACAGATTTGCATTTCAACAACGAGTGAATTTTGAACGTTCTGTATAATTTTTACTTATTTTATGTCACCAAGACTAAATATTGGAAACTATTGAAGCATGATTAAGCAATTAAAACATATCAATCAATTATAATTTCACACAGTCATAGACATAATGAACTGCAAAAGTAGTTATAAACTATAGATTTAAGGAAAAATGCTAATACAAGAATAGATCCATAGGATACAATTTATAAAATGTTAACAAAGTGTGGAAAAATAAATAACATTAGGCATTTACTCTATGTACAAGGTAACCCTATGGAAAAAGCAGGTATATTTTGAGGATAGTGGTCACATATGGGTAGAATAAAGTTTAATGAAGTGGAAAAAAACATGGTTTTTAATAATGTGGGTAGCATTTAAATACTTACTGTACAAGTAATAGCTGTACTAATGTCCATTAGTGTTTATTGCTTCTTAACATAAAACAAATGGTTACTTTATAATGTGATAACCCGCCAACACAAGAAGAAATCCTAAGAAATGGAATGTGGATTTGACTTTGTAATAATGGCAGTTTTTGAAGAGGACCTATAAACTGGCTTGTGGATAAGTATAGAAGCATTTTCTTTCAGTGTTGACAATGTGTGATTTCTGTGATTCATATGCTTGTGTAATTGATTTAGCACTAAACCTTGTGATTAATTCTCTTCAATTTGAGAATGTATATATTTTACTAAAAGAAACGTTTATGTTCTGTTTGAAATTGACTTCAATTGAAGAGAATGTTTTTCAAAAGCACATCTCATGATTGCAAAAATCATATCACTACTTTTATTTCGATGTAAGTTATGAATTATATAGCAATGTTCGATTTTATGGTACGTTAAATTATCAGTTTTTCCCTATTCCATTGTTTTGACATATATCTTCAGGAAGATGTGGAAAGAGAAGCAGAAATTAAATCAAAGTTGATCAAAACATAAAATCAATAATCATCATGAGTGCCTCATTCCAAGCTAGGGAATTACTCCAAATTTTCCTCATCTGTAAAAAGAAAAATACAGACATTTCCAGACTTCTGCCAGGCTGCCATTTGTAACTACTTAACACTTAGAGTGACTTCTGCATCACTGCACTTTCAAAAATCTTTCCCACAGATGTGTATTTCTGTTTTTACAGACATATAAACCAGGCTCTGCCATCCTAATTTCCATATGCAGACAGCAAAGTCTGCCTTAGTGTAATCCCAGCCTGAACTTTGTCTCCAGAGCTTCAGGAATTACAACACCATTTAAAAATGAGTCTTTGCCACGCCATCTTAAAGAACCAATATGCTGTGAAAGGAAAACACTTTGAGGGAGACAGCTTCCATTCAGACTCCAGGGCTCTGAAATCTACAGTAGAACAAGCAGCAAAGGAGCCGTTAGAGAGCAGTGGGGATGTCATTCACAGCAAGGACTTGCACAGCCCCATCAAAATGTCCTCAAGTGACAACAGTGAGTATGTATCAGAAGTTTAATTTAGTCCCTGAACACCTTGTTCATTTGATTGGGTGATAACTGAGATGGTGTTTTAAAGCAAGTTCATAAATGCCTAAAGCAGAGGAAGTTACCCTGAAGATTTCTTGGATTAGACTAGAAAATGGAAAAAAGAAATAAAAGCAGTTTGGCTCATTAATAATTCAACATAGTTCTGATTTTAAAATCTTTTCCAGTCAAAAACCCTGACTTGCTTTTTTCCCAGGAAATTCTTATTAGTGTGAGCTCTCAGGCATTTGTAAACTATTTTTAAGAACTGCATCTTTTGTTTGTGTTCTGTTGTGCCCCTCCCCTGGGCTTCTTCTCTTTTGCCCAGGAGATCCAGATGATCCAGAACCTGTGTAAAACACACACACCCAGCTGTTCTCTCCTTCCCACCTGCCCCATGTAGCAGTGCTTCTTTCTGGAATGTGTGCAAAAAACCATAGGCAGGTAATCTACAGAAAACCTACTATCTACTATGTTTAAAGTTTTTTTGTTTTCTAAAATCATGTCACCTAAAATATTCAAATGTTTTTTCCTAAATTTTTAGAAATAAAATATTGAAAATATCTCACAATACCACAGATTGATGATATTAAAATTCACAAGTGTGCTATTCCAAAGGTGGTGGTTTGAATAAGAATAGCCTCCATATTACTATATTTGTATGCTTATTCACCAGAGAGTGGAACTGTTTGAGAAGGATTGAGAGACATGGCCTTGTTAGAGTAGGTGTGGCCTTGTTGGAAGTGTTGTGTTGCTGGGTGTGAGCTTTGGGAAACAGCAGACTCAGTGTTTCTGTGTGTGTGTCTCTTTCTCTACCTGCTGCATGTGGACCAGGATGTAAACTTTTCAGCTACTGCTCCAGTACCATGCCTGTTTGCTTCTTGTTATTATGATCATGGAATAACCTTCTAAGACTGCAAGCAAGCCCCAATTAAATGCTTTATTCCATAAGTTGCCTTGATCATGGTGTCCTTTCACAGCAATAAAATAGTAACTAAGACAGCCACTTAAACTCGGAGTCTGTGACCAGAAAATTATCCTATTTGGGGATTTATTAAGTTAACTCCACCTAGTTGAAAATGAGATTTATTTTGGGGTAACTTACAGCCATTAAAGGGTTGGTTACAGGATCTAGGAGAGGTGAGGTGTAGTAGCGGTGTTCTCTGGAGAACTCTGCTTGGTCTACCATACAGCATCCAGGATCACAAGGAATCAAGACAGCCAGCACATCTGGATCTCAGGTCTTAAGACTTCCATCTTGGTCCTGCCACAGGGGCAGGTCATAGGTAGGCATGGCAGTTACCAGAAGCCTCACTAGGGACAGTACTTCCAGGTCAAAGCTGGAACAGCTACCCACTACATTGTCCCTTTAAAAATATGTACAATGGATATTAGGTAATGTATTTCAGTAGTTTGTATGCATGACATATTTGTACATATAAACAACTGTGAATTTCTCTTAATCCAGTGACTATTTATTGAATAATTATATCAGAAATTCTGTTGTGCACTGGCTTCTCTGAACAGTAAAAACAAGTTTCTCATTAGCCCAAGCTTGCAGTATGATATAGTTCAGATAAGTGAATGACCCTCTTTTGTAAATACATTAAATAGTATTATTTAGACAAATTTAAAATGTTGTTTTAGCAAAGGTTGTCATTTAACCCAGCCTTGAGGAAGGAGACCAGATCTCTCAGAATATGTAATATATATGTTAAGTTGTAAAAAAAAGATATTTATACACACATATAAGCAACACTGAAGTAACAGTGCAGCTATATTTTTTATATAATATATGTATGTGATATAAGGTGTGTGTGTATATATATATATAATACATACTGGAAAAATAAATATATAATAAAAATATAAATTAGAAAAACAAGGGGAAAAATAATGAGCATTAGGTCTAACACCATGTTGTGGGTGTGAACTTGGGCTGTGATAGGTTTACCCAAACAGTATACTTTTTAAAAGTGACTGTATATGATGAAAGACTCTAAAATGATAAGAAATCATTTACATATGAAGAACTTTCTAACTCTTAAAATGCTTTTAATTGTGTGTCACCTTATAATCATAAAATATATTTAGTGCATCACCAAAATTCTGTCCACATGAATACTGATCAATAAATGTTAAGGAGGAGGGTGCAAGGAGTTACCTTTTAACCTGAAGTATATACAGTAGTGAAGAAAGACTTGAGTTGCACACATAGAAATTCATCTGCAATTGGCCGATGACTTTTTTTTTTTTCAATTTTCCTTGATGTTTGCTTAACATGACTGAGTCTGAGTCCCAGAAATGGTCAAGTTTAACCATGAAAAAGCATATTCTGGCTCACAGTTTCAGTCCTTCATGAATGGACCCTGCTGTACAGATCTGTGGTGACACAGCACATCCTAAGGGGATCACGTGAGAAGTAAGATCTGTGGTGTGTTCCTCTCCAAGCATTAGGAAGCAACTACACAATAAATGGTCCATATCCTCATATCCCTTTTGCACACCAAAGCAGCAACTATCTACCTTTATTCTACTATGCCTACTTCTGTTGTTTCTTCCACCTCTTTTTTACATCATGAACTAGGGATCAGATACTAGTGTTCAAGCCTTTGGGGAATAGTCAAGATTCAGCAATAGCAATCTTGTGCCATGCTACTTTGCATGATCATATTTTCCCCATGAAACTGTAAAGCTGTTATAGTAAGTGTGTAGATTTTGTGGGAACAATCTGCATTTGCTTCTTGTCTTTTCTGGTCTCTTTGTTAATCCCAGAGTTCTATATATAACATAGAATAAGTTTGAATATTGAGATGATATATAGAAAAGTAATAGACAGTCTATTTAAAGTAGATATTTGATATGTGTGTAACTGTGTGAGTTTGTGCATGTTTAGTGCTCTTATATGTGTGTGTACATGTGTACATTTTTTTAAATGCATACATTTATTAAAAATTTGAAGTTACTTTAAAAACATGGTTACTTTACACTATAAATTCAGAAGTCCCAGGAATTAGGCACAGAAAGATTAAGTTAAGGTTTCCTATTGGCATTGTATACCAATGTATATGTGCATGTGTGGACATATCTGTAGAGGCCAGAGGTGTACATTGAGTATCTTTCTCCAACACTTTTCATGTTATATAGAGAGGGGGGTCTGTCATTGGACCTGGAACATGTAGCATATCAAACTGACTTTCCAGCAAACCCCAAGGAAACTCCTTTATCCACCTCCCCAGCCTAGGAATTACAGGCATTCCCATCTGTGCTCAGATTTCTAATGGGTTCTGAGGTTTGAAAAGTAGGTCCTCAAATGTGGTGGGCATCAAGCACTTTACCAATTAAGCCGTCTCCCTGGAATACAGATTTTACATTTTCAATGAGGAAAAGATGATTATGAAAACACTTTCAAATAAAATATACAATTTATCATTCATTTTAAAAAGTTTTAATATTAGATGTTGGAAAGTTACTTTTTCAAATAAGGAATCCAGCTTTGTGAAAAGCACTTAGCTGGCCTGCACTCCTGTGATCCCCAGCTCTGAAAAGATCAAAGCCATGAAAGCTGGTCTCAATTTCTTTTCTCTCACTTATCTATCACTTATTTTTCAGCTCTGCCTAATTCCAAAGGAGCAGCGTCTATCAATAATAAATCAGTGATAAGTATTTCTAATTCATGGCTTGCCTTCACAATGTATCTTAGAATCTCTCTTAAAGATATTCAATTTTGTGTAATCTTCAGGCAAGTTCAGGTTCAGAGCAATGACAAAGTTCTCATTTTTTTTCCTGAGCCAACTGGCATACTCCTGTGTATATTTTAGGTCCCAGGGCCTCTATCTGCAAGGAAGTAATTGAAATCTTTTGAAATGTTCTTGTTATCTGTCAGCACTCAAGCTATACACACAAATGAAAACCCACAAAAGAATCTCACATATATCACTAATGCATGAATTGACAGCCTTATAAAATTAGTATTTAAACCACCTTCAAGTTCAGATCTCGATGACTCCATAGCATTTCTGGATCAGTACATATTGTTGAATTACCATAGAGATGTTTGTCATTTTTTCTTGTCTTTAAAATACTTAATTAAGCAAAATAAAAGCCACATTTCCTTACACATAAGAGATTTTAGCCTTATGTAGAAACACTGCAGTAACTCCAGAGGTGTTTTATTAATAATTATAATTTTCAGAACTAAAATATTCTGATAAAAATTTTAAAAGTATTGAACTTTTTTGGCTGTGTTATAGATATGGGTAGTAGTTTTAAAGTAGGATATGTTTAACACATTTATTTCATCTCACTTGAGAGAAAAACTAATGGCAGTTTTAAGGACCTGCACAAAACTCTCAAATTTTCAAATCGAAAACCAAGAAGCATGTGGTAGACTGCTATAGGAATTACTTTGTCATTGAATTCCAGGATGTTACATCCTCAGCCTAATGTCTCACACTGCTGTCTTCAAGATAGTCTAGTAAAAATTGATAAAATGGGTGATACTCTAAAGTTACTAAAACCCAGTCAATAAACACATAATACTTTTGGGTATAACGGATTATAAACTACCTGACAGGGATACTGGAACCTGATCTTAGCTCCTCTAAAACAGAACAACCTCTTAATTGCTTAGTTGCTTCCTTTGTATCAATGTTGTAGCCCAGGCTACCATCAACCTCATGATCCTCCTGTCTCCACCTCTCCACTATATACTACCAGTGTGTACCACCAAAGCAGATATTTTGCACATATACAACTTAATGAACATTGAAATGTGGTGCATGGGGCCTACATAGAGCTTTCACTCAATGTTCCAGCATCTTTGGGACAGGAAAATACTATGTACCCTCTCAAAAGAGAAACATGAACACCAAGCCAGCCACAAACCCTTTGATCTACAGTCCTGTACTGCCTTCAAGATATGCCATGGCATTGGTGGTGCAAAGCCTGTTAAAGTAACTAAACAATAACAGATTGGACTTAAGGAACACTCCAAGAGATGGAACCCAGACCCAACATTGCTTGAGTGACTGATAACCTCAGACTAGTGTGAAAGCAAATAATATCAGTATAAAAGAAGAAAAATGTAGTGGTAAATCACCCTTATGGATATCTGGTACACCAGTGCCTTATTCAGCTATCATCAGGGAAGCTTCCTCATGCAGCAGATGGGAAAAAACACCGAGACTCACAGCCAGACATTGCACAGAGAGTGAGAGATCTTAGAACAATAAGCCCTAAATGGGATATCTCCATCAAATCCCTCCCCTCAGAGCTTAGGGAATCTGGAGAAAGAGGAGGCAGAAAGAGTATAAGAGCCAAAGGGGATAGAGGATATCGAGAAAACAAAGCCTTCTCAATCAACATGATCAATATTCATGTGAACTCACAAAAACTGAAGCACCATGCACAGGACCTGTAAGAGTCTGCAACAGGTCCTCTACATTTATAGATTATGGATTCCAGTTTAGTGTTTTTAGAAGATTCCTGAGTATGTAAATGAGTGCATCTCTGATTTTTGTGTCTTCTCTAGGGATCTTTTTTCCCCCATTGGTTTGTCTTGCCCAACGCTGATGTGTTAGTTTCTGTTGTATCGTATTATATTTTGTTTTGCTATATTTAAAAAATGAATGAATGGATGAAACCTAGCCACTAGAGTAAAGGTTATCAACTGAACTGTCACTTATACTTGCTGGGAGAGTGAAAACCAGTTTTTTACCAATAAAACAACCCTGGATATATCAAGCACTCTAGGGCAGGCCTCATGTTCAGAAGTAGACCAACGTATAATAGACTCAGCAATTTTTTTGTGTGCCTTTATTTGGTTACAGTTTGGTGGGCTTGTTGTTGTTTGTTTGGCTTTTGATTTTTGGATGTGGTTTTATTTTGTTTTCTTGGTCTGGGGGAAGGGTCCTTGTTGTATTCAGCTTTTGTTTGTTTTTTGAGAAAGAACTTAAAGTTGGGTTGGTGAGAGAAGGGACTGGATATGGAAAGACTTGGAAGAGGGGAAGGATAAAATGGCAGATGTTTGGGGTTTTACATCATTTGATTATGTTGTGTGTTTATTCTCTCTCTACATTTATTCGATTTCATTCTCTGTACTATTTCTCTTTCCAGGTTATTGGAATGGAAGAAATGATTATTTTCAATTTTCTTATACTGTATTTTCATGGTGGTCCTTTCTATCAGCTGTGTTTGCTTCCACAGTTAATGTTATATCCTAGGCAGTCCTGGATGTTGTGCTTCATGCCCTGAGATGTGGTTTAAAGCTTTAGATGTGGAGTCACTGTATCTGTTCAAGTGACATAAATAGCAGCTTAAAACTACTGAAACCCAATTCCACTTGAATATTGAAGCACTTCAACTCAAATACTATGGATAATTAAAACTCAAGAAGTTGGGGGGCAGGGTTAATGTTTACATAAAGTATATGACAATTGGGCTGAGAATGTTCCCTGTATAAACAAAGACTATCTAAGAAAAACCCTAGAATAAGGTATGTGAGAAACTCCCTTTTGATTTTTTGGTCAGGAGAGTCAAGGAGACAATGCCTTACTTTTAATATCTCATCCAGGTATGTGGTTCTCAATGGTTTAATTCATTGAAAAACTAGCATAATTTACTATGATCGATTTATTTCACAATAAATATCACTTATTATTATGACTTCCTGCTGTGGACCAAGCCTTCAACTCATTAACCTTTGCAATTATTTTTATCCAAATCAAACCAAAGCAATAGAATAATCAAAATATATCTGGTATATGACATTCATTTAATTCTACACTTCTATATTTGCTCCTATATTACCTCTTAAAATGTGTCAACTCTCATTATCAGCAGTCTCATAAGTTTGAAGCCTTTATTCTTAATAGAACAATAATGAATACAAATAAATATTGCATACACTTTAAAATATTTATAATATTTAGTACTTATTTAGTGATATTAATATTACTTAAAGAATCAATATCTTTCACTAGGCTGTATATTGTAAAATTTACCTATGAACTAGAATAGATTCTTAACTTTTTTTTTTTCTTAAATGATATACCTAAGTGTATTCAATGTTGAATTCATGGACTTCATTTTCCTCTGAAAAAGAAAAATATTTATTATTTTTATAGTACTATGCTTGTCTTTCAGTGCATTTGTCTTGGAAGAAAAAGAAATAGCAAGAAGGTCATTTAAAGTCATTATTCAGAGGGATAGATGAGTTTGAAAGTAGAATTTTATTGCCCACTTGAACTTAATGGGTTCCAGCACACAGAATGAAATAGAGTTTACACTGTGTCATTTACATTGACATTAACTTGGTAAGACTCACAGGAGTCCTCTGATAACTTTGCTTGCCAAAATAAAAAATGATCTTTGCATTATGTCTGCCCCCTCTTTGATCGTTCCTAGATGAAAATTCAGCCTTTTATACTAATAAAACCTCACAGTCTTGACATTAATGTTTCATCTGCACCTGATAGTGAGGTCCATGGAGTTTCTTCCAGACAATCCTTACTTTTCATTCAGAACTAGTAGATGTGGGGTGAGATCAGCCACTTCTTAAATTCCTCACAAATTTTGTCATGATAAAGACTGTCATTTGGCTATAAATTCAAGTAATTATGTGACTCTCAGCAGCGATTAGATGACTGAAATATTTCTGTTTTATCATTATAAGTATTATACTCTGTCTCAAAAAATCAAAAAAAATATTATATGATAGTACCATAATTGCAAATACTAGTTTATAGTCATAAACCACCATTTTAGAAAAGTATGTTTAGTCAGGTTTTTTTCTTAAATATAGGATCTATAAATTTTTTATTTTGAAGACAATGAGTGGTGCTATCACAGAGTAAAACATTTCTGCACATTTTAAAAAAGAAAATAAAAACACTGTATTTAATTTTATTAATTCTTTAAGAATTTTATACACTATATTTAAACAGGGACAGACAAGATCCACACAATCATTGATTCTCAGTAGGTTTTATGGAAACAGAAAACAAATATTGTAGTTAATCAGAGAACACAGAAAAGTTAGCCTAGGATTATTTTAGCAAGCTAAAATATCAAATAAGTTATGCATGATAATCAAATAAATGTAGATCAGGTTGTCTAAATTCTGTTCTTTAGCATCTCTAGAACCTTTGAAATATTAAATTTTGTGTATATACTACCAGAGAAAATGGAGAAAAAAGACAATGATAGCATCCCCAAATACTCTAGCTCTATATAAGAATCTACACAGTTGAAAAGTAAAGCACTCAGAGTGTGTGTGTGTGTGTGTGTGTGTCTGTGTGTATTTGTGTGTTGTGTGTATTTGTGTGTGTGTGTGTGTGTGTGTGTGTGTCTGTTTGGCTTATGAGGCAATTAATTCAGAATATATATATATATATATATATATATATATATATAAATATAAATATATATTTCCTAAAATTTTTCTATAGACAAAGTGTATTACTTCAGTAGTTTCTAAAAATTGTGTTGAATCAATCAATATGCATATGATGCAGACTTAACAATGATTAAAAGTTAAGGTAAATTTTGTCACTATGAGCAAAATGAAAACATGTACAAATAATAGAGGCTGAGAGACGCCATTGATTAAGGAGGATCAAGGGGATATATGGTCAACTTGGATGCTCCTTTTATCAAATTAGAAGATAATTACTATAGTTTGTGGTTGATAAACTAAATAGAAAATCCATCTCACTATTGCATATTGCTAAGACAAACTACTAGCACTATCAGTAGACATGTAAAATAGTGCAACCACCTTGGAAAATACATGGTATCCACTAAAGCTAAGTATGAATGCATTATGCCTCCAAGAAATTTAATTCTTATACATGGAATACAGAGAAAATATTTACAAGACATGGGAGGGATATTAATAGGAGCATTTTTGTAAAATTTTAAACAACAAAAAGTGTCATTAGTTTTGTAATTAAAATGGAGTTGGGACTTGCTGACTTCTTTAAATACCATGCAGCAAGAAGGCTGCATCAGTATAGCCAATATTATAAATAGATATCCAAAAATTGTATTAATGAAGCCATAGGTACAGAAAATCATGATCTGTAATTACATTTCATACTTCAAAGAGGCAAAATGAATCCCATAGGAGACATGAGGATGTTACCATTTCATAGTGATGGTGCTTTGGCAAAAATAACTTGTTTCTTTCTTCTTTTCTTTCCTTTCCTTGTTTGTAGTACTGGGGATGAAATTAAAGACAAGGTAACTGGAGTACCACTGTGATTCTTCCCTAGCATAGCCACTCTCTTTATTTTGTCTGAATATTCATGGGCACATTTGTAATGTGATATCCATACCCCATCTTTTGTAACTTTTATCTATATGAGTTAAACTTCATTTAAAATTTTGGTAAATATTAAAATAGATCTACTAATCTATATACTTTGAAGAACTTAGTTTTGACCTAGAATAGCCATGTGGCTAGATGAATGTCTGAACAAGTGACAATCAGAAGAGCTCAAGGAGGAAACAACAGAAATTGGCTAAACATTTAGGCAGAAAGAATCATGCTTTGTTGGGAAGCTGAGTAGATACTGCTTTTAAGACCATCTGGGAATCTATATCAACATTCTGTCAGGAAAGAGATGATTGGTGAGCAATGGAAAAACATCTTAACTAGAGTTTACTAGTGGCCATATATTTTACTTGTTTAATTTTTACTTTAGAAAATACTGATAAAAATCAGAGTTGTTGGTACCAAACTCTTCAGCAGTTTATTGTACCTGCCCTCAAATGTGTTAATGTCACACCAAAATCTGCCCAATGAGCCCTCCAATGGGTCAGGAGTTCGAGGTATGAAGTTGAAATGACTCCACTTATTTGTCACCAGCCTAATGAGGTGAGAGATAGATGTGGTGGTATTGTGTTCCTCAAAATATTGTGCACCCTAATAAATTTATCTGGGGTCAGAAACAGAACAGCCACAATATTAAATATAAAAGTTAGGCAGTGGTAGCACATGCCTTTAATCCTAGCATTCCAGAGTCAGAAATCCATTTGTTCAAGGATACAGCCAAGCATGGTGACTCATGCCTTTAATCCCAGAAAGCAAACCTTTAATCTCGGAGTGATGGCAGATAGCAGAAAGGTATATAAGGTGTGAAGACCAGGAACTAGAAGCATTTGGTCTGGTTAAGCATTTGGCTGGTTAAGCATTCAGGCTTTTGAGCAGCAGTTCAGCTGAGACCCATTCTGGATGAGGAATCAGAGGCCTCCAGTTTGAGGAGACAAGACCAGCTGAGGGTCCGGCAAGGTGAGGTAGCTGTGACTTGTTCTGTATCTCTGATCTTCCAGCTTCACACCAATACCTGGCTCACAGGCTTGATTTTATTAATAAGACTCTTTAAGGTTCCTGCTACAGATAGACTCTGAGAAGACAGTTTGACTGATCTCCCGGCCAGTAGCCATTCTGAACTCCTCATGCAACCCAAATGAAGTGGTCTTACTTTTCAGAATGACCTCTCATTTAGCCATAGATTGCTCACATCTCATGTGTCTCTATGCTTTCACTTTCTGGTCAATTCTGAAAAACAATCATGTACATATGCATATGTCAGTTACTTCCCAAGATGGTTATTTTTCTTCCAAAATTTACTGGGAGATAATTCTGTCAGGAAAAAAGTCATTCATAGTAATTGTCTTTGTAGATAATTGCTGAATTTTATGATATTAGAAATGAAATCCTTTGATAAGATTTGTTAACTTATAGGGGAAAAATTGCAATCTTTAATCTTACTCCTAAGTGTTTAACTTTAACCATGACCCACACAGTGCTGCACTCCTTTCCGGGTTGATGAGTGAGGACTGGTGGCACATGAAGGATTCATAGTGAGGTTTTTGGAATTGCATTATTTCAAGACTTTTTATTATTTAAACCTTCTGCCCAGGGTTTCTTTGCCTGTTTTTAAATTGAGTGACCATAAAGGCCTTCAGATTCATGATATAGTCCTGGGGAGATGACTCAGCAGGTAAGAACCCTGCTAATCAAAAGTGAGGACATGATTTCAAATCCTCACCATGGATCTAAAAAGCTGACGTGTGTGTAACCCTAGCATTTCAGAGCAGATACAAGCAGAACCTGACATCTCACCAGCCAAACAACCTCCTGAAACACTGAACTAGTCATTCAATGAGAGATCCTATCTCAAGGAAATATGAAGAAAGTGATAGGGCAAAACCCCTGACCTTCTCTTCTCCACACACATGTGGCTAGCTTCACATGCATATGCCACAATACACACAGGACGTGGATAATCAAAAGTTTGTTTATTTAAAATGACACACATGAAGATTTGGTCATCATATGTCTTCTGAGAAAATGGTCCCTTTTGCCAGTCTGCTCCCTTCCCTGACAGTTATTAGTTGTGATGGGAAGGATAGGGGTGGATAGGCCTTACACAAGGTACAGATGCATGCATTCCCTGGTCTGGTTCCTCAGATATCTAACTTCTTGTCACTGAGAGAACAGAATGATTTCTCCTTTTCCTCCCATACCATCTCTTCCATCAAATACTGTGGTTTCACTTTGGTTGGAGCAATTCTCTCTCAAGATTCACTAGTCCTGTGGTAACTTCTCCTGGAAGTTTTAATGAGGGTTGACCTTCTCTTTTATCTTCGGTACTAAACTATTTTGTAGTGCTGCCAGAGGCACTTTAATAACAGGTGAGCTTCACCCCTAGGCTGATTGTATTTCAGCAGAGGTTGAAGTGATCTTTGTATGTCAGGTTGTTAAATCTGTAAAAAAGCTGTGTGATCTTTCAAAATGAAAGTCAGTACATCAAGGCAATATAGTTCACTTTTTCTTTTTATGGACATTTTTACATCTTTGTTCTGGACAGCTCTGACTGTTCTTTTTTCTTTACATCCTCCTACTCGTGAATGGTGTCTAATATGCAAATGAGAAGTTGTCAAAATAAAATATTCTTATTTTCAGCTTCACAGCCTTTCTAAGGAACTTGAGAGCTTAGTGCCTCTTCATGGACCTGTGGGGATTATTAAACTGTGGTTTTTTTTCAAGCATTAGGATATATTCACAGCTAGTAATGTTCTGTAAGTCTCATTCTAATTTGTTTCTCCACAATTCAATGTATTTTATTATAGGTTGGTAGAGTCATAATTTTTTCCTAACCTTTTTTTTTAAACTCTAAGGTATAAGACATCTTATCTCTCTCAAAATTCTACCTATTGCATCTCAGAGATCACATAACAATTTCATATTTAAATTCATGTTATTTTGTTAATCCCTTTGTTTCTTAAATATACACTATGTGTCAATTATATCATCACATTAAGGATTTAAAAATTAATTTTAAGATTACTTTGAAGGAGTATCACTTTTTTTTGCATTTCAGAATTAATTAATGCTTTACTTATTTTTATTTTTCTCTCATAAAATACATCTCAACTGCAATTTCCAGGCCTGTCACACCTCCTAGGCCCCCAATAGCACTTTCTATTGTGTTGAATTTTCTCTAATTTCTCTATTCCTAGAATGTATAAAAATTCAATACATCATTACAGTGTATATTTGAGAAGGATTCAGATTTATTTTCATGAATTTACATCATTTGTTGTTCTTGGCTATGAGTCTTTACTTCATAGATGAAAAACATTGCTTATTTTTAAATAATGTATTTGAATTTCCAATTGGATTGTTTGTTCTTCTTTGTATCATAATTTAGTCTTCAATCCTTGAAAACTGAAAGGTTGCAGTAGTCCCTTAAAATATCTCCACCTTGTTTTCTCTACGTTAAGGTATAATAGAAAGCATGAGCATTGGTGAACCAGATGTCATTCCCACATAAATACCTCACTCATAGACATAGTTGGATCAAGGAACCATGATTCTGCCTAATGGGCCAAGAAGTAGACAAATGATAGAGTTCATCATATTTCATTCACTCATTTTGAACTTTGTGTGTACAAATTGATAAAATGATAGTTTTATTTCTAGTGTACAAATTGGTAAAACGATAGTTTTAATTCTAGTATAGCAGAATGTGTAGCTATAAACTCTCCTAAACAGAGATCTTCACAGATTTCTTATACCTTCCAGGTCCAACATTTCAGATCATTATGGATGACTCAAAATACCCTAATACTTACTAAATGTTTCTTTGGGCTTCATCTGGGAGGACTAGATTTGATAAATAATTGTAATAGTAATAATAATAAGGATAAAAACAATAATGATAATATTGTAAGATATAACACAAAATATCTTGATTAAAATTTATTATTCTAAATATTGCCATCATAATGACTTATGGAATACAGTATGTATCAACCAAGAATGTACTCCAGACATACTAAATTTCTTTCAAAATATGTGTTCTCTTATTAGCTGTTACACCAATGATATCTAAACTACAATCCATAGAACCACAGAGGTTAAGTATAGAGAAAGGAAATAGGGGGGGCAGATTTAACAAATTAGAAAAAGGAAATAAGATAGTTTTTAATTGATGGTGGGCTGGATTTAGAGGGTCAAGTGAGGAGGGGGCTGAGGGAGAGGGACAAAGGAGGGACTGCAGGGAAAGACAGCTAAAATTAAGGGTAATTGGAAGGGCAGAGTGAACACCTAATACAGTAGAACTATATACATATGTGAAAGCGATCTAAATGAAATTGGAAAGTAATGGGGGAGACAGAGCCCCAGCTAGACATCAGTTGGTCTCCAAATGCAACTACCAATAGTGGTAATGGGTTACATTTGATTGATTTGTTGACCAGAGGGGCACCTTGGGATCCCAAAACAGCTCAGACTATTGACAAGGATATTGGTTGCTTTCCAAAATCTGATAGCAAGGCTCTATTGATGAAGATAACACTAGCACTATTCACTGAACATGGACAAGTCAAGATAGCACCTACCTAGATCCTGCTGACTAGGGTTCATGGTATAGGAAAGGACTCTGAACACTACCAAAGTAGAAAAGTAAAGGAAAAAAAATCCATCTACAAACCTTTTGATCTACAATAGTGAACTCTCTGGAAGATATTCTAGTATAATAGTGGCAAAAGCTTGTGGGACTAACCAAGCAACATCTAATTGGATGTAAGGCCCATTTCAGAAGATAGGGACTATCCCCAACACCGCTCAGGTGGTCAAGAGACTGCAATTAGACAGGTCTGGGACCTACAGGAAAACTGAATACTACTATTCTCCTAAAGGAATATAGAAATAAAATTACACCTAATGGCATTTTACTGTACTCATAGATCAGGATCTTGCTCAAACATCACAAAAGAAGCTGCCTCTTACAGTAGATGGAAACAAATACAGAGAGCCACAGCTGGACAATGTACAGAGAATGAGAGACTTTGGAACAATCAGACCTAAATGGGGTGTCTCCACAAAATCAGTCCCCTTAGGACTCAGGGAACCCTGTAAAAGAGTATGCAGAAAGATTGTAAGAGCCAGAGGTAATAGAGGACACCAAGGAAATAAGGTCTTCTAAACACAGCAGGACCGATGCACATATTAACTCACAGAGAGTCAGTCAGCAAGCACAAGTCTGGCCAAGAAGGGATCCCAACACTGAGAGGGTAAGTGGAAACAAGACCCTGTCTCTAACTCAGAAGCTATTGATAATTGCTTGCAAATGAAAGATTAGTTTTCTCCAATGGGTCTCACTGGCTATACAAACCACTCTTAAGTGCATACCTGAAGCTCAGCAGTAGATGATCAGTACAAAATGAACTTGATAAAGTTTTTGGAGATTCTTTGTCTCATAATGCTTTGTTGTTCCTTTTTTCATATTACAGGTCTTTTGCATTATGTTTGCATGTTATGGTTTCCAGTTTTATGTTTCATGTGATTTCTGGGTGTGCGTGCTTGTGTTTGTGTGTGTGTGTGTGTGTGTGTGTGTGTGTGTGCGCGCGCGCGCGCGCGCTATTCTATATATTTGTTTCTTGAGTATTTTTCTTTGAATTCTTTTCCTCCATTTATTTGTTTTGTCCTATTATGGTCTTTTTGCTTCCATTTTATCTATTTTCTTTTATTATTATTCTTTAGATGCCTGTTTATATTCTAATGAAACAGGAACAGGGTTTTCAATTGGGGTGAGGAAGTGGAGAGGATCTGGGAGGGGCTGAGGGAGGAGAAACAGTAATCAGAACATATTGCATTTTAAAAATATATTTTCAATAAAAATGGCTAAAAATATCTTACAGTATGACTTATACATTATGCTTTAGAAAACTCTAGAATGAATCCACAGACTTTTATTAGCCAAGAATCAAAATTATCTGGTTATTTTTGCTAAGAAACAGAATGTTAATTTTCACTTTAAATAATATAATGGATTTTTATTTATCACCTATGAACATGTTACAATCTCTCCTCCAGTTCTGATTGAAAGCTTTATATCTAGGTACTCCAGGTGTTCTGTCTAGTAAAAGCTGGGGGGTTCTGCAGTGTCTTCAATGGGCATAGGTATTCTGTCTGTTTCTTGTCAGTCAGTGAATATATTAAATTCTGAATTTTCACTGACTTATTTTACCTTCACTAAATTTAAAACAAAAATTAAAGTAAGAGATCCTTAATCTTGTTTTCATATATATTAGATATTTTACTCATGTAATTTAATACAGAACTACACATAGATCAATCCAATTATATAGATAAGACAAAGTTATGTAAGAGTAATGAACTGTGTTTACATATGTCAATTAACATTAAAGTTGAGGTACATATATAATCTTTAGTCTTTTGAGATGGAATTACTAATTCTGACAAACATGTAAATTAAACTGAAGCTTAAATTATTTCTTTCAAGGATAAGTTTCAATGTTATTTTTCTGCAAGATGCAATATGTTGCAGAAGGACTATTAGTGTATTAATCTGCTTCCTGTGGAATAGAGATGGTGTGCTCTCTGGAACATAAATCTTTTCAATGTTTTATAACTCATAAAAGCCTGACTAAATATGCATCTATCCTTCAGAGAGAGGATAATTGAGAATGCATGAGCAGTTTTCTTCAACCAAGCTGCACACGTTTTCTCCTTCTCAGTAAATAAAAAAAATGCCATGTGCTCTGCTTTGAAGAGAAAATCCAATAATGATAATAATAATAATAACTAGTTAATTATTATTATCATTATTGGAAACACATCATTATAGAAAACACAAGGATATTCTTTCTTCTAAGAAAAAATTCTCAACATACCTGAAAGTATTAATACTACCTAATAAAAACCTTTTCATGTCTGTAGATGCTACTTATTACCCCAAGCTCTGTAGCATACTTTGCATATTATTATAGACATCCAATTGTTAAACTAGTTACCTAGGAAAAAAGAAGAGATGCACATTGGTAAAGCCTATGTGAATTTTGGGGCTAAAGGGGAGAAGGGCATCAGAACACATGCTTTAAAAAAGGATGAGGGAGAATGGGAACATATAAATCTATTTAATGAAAGCAGATCCTTGTGAGTGAGTGACAGGAAATGAGATCATAAAAACGGACTCCCAAAGTGTTCAGCAGTGATGCTTTGAGTCCTTCAGGGCCCAAGAAATAAGCATCCTGGTATCTTCTGTATGAATTCAGTGGCAGGGAGGTTTTGAATCACAGAATTCTCCAATTCTCTGGATCTTGTTCTATTTTGCTGTTTACTTAATGAAGTACTTACTAATGTTGGATACATAGTGTCAGACAAAATGCGTAACTTTTTCTAGCACAGGGAACATAATGTTTTATCATCAGATTTAAAATTTTCAATATTGCATTTATTGACTGTTCTGCTATGTTAACGTCTCTGAACAAGTTCATAAATGGCAGCAAGCATTTATAGATTAGGTTAGATACACATTCCAACCAAACAGTGTGAGAAAATTTAACTCTGCTTTAGAGGTTTATGAATTGGAAAGATACCATCAAAATATCACACCTTGAAGTCTTTTTTTAAATTTCTGATATTATAATTAGAATGCTTTGCTTTTCCTTTTTCTTTCTCCAAACATGCCCATATACCCTTTTCTGCTTTCCTTCAAATGCACAGGCTCTTTTTTCATTAATTGTTATTACATATACATAAATATTCTATATATAACCTGTCCAGTCCATTAAATGTTACTTGTATTTATGCTTTCTTTGGCACTGGACAACACATTGGTGTGTTCTTCCCTGGAAACGACTTCCTATCCCATTTCCAGCTGTACTCAGTTGCCTAGAATTCTTTTTGTAGGAATAAGTGCTGTGGGATGGTCTGTATGTCAAATTACTCTGACTGCTCAACAAATAAAACACTGATTGGCCAGTGGCCAGGCAGGAAGTATAGGTGGGACTAACAGAGAGGAGAATTAAGGGAACAGGAAGGGAAAGGGAGTCACTGCCAGCCGCCGCCATGACAAGCACCATGTGAAGATGCCGGTAAACCACAAGCCACGTGGCAAGGCATGGATTTATGGAAATGGATTAATTTAAGCTATAAGAACAGTTAGCAAGAAGCCTGCTACGGCCATACAGTTTGTAAGCAATATAAGGCTCTGTGTTTACTTAGTTGGGTCTGAGTGGCTGTGGGACTGGTGAGTGACAGATATTTGTCCTGACTGTGGGCAAGGCAGGAAAACTCTAGCTACAGATAAGGCCATGTGGATGTGCCGCCATCCATGTTGGCTTGTCCATTGGTGTCATTCTTATTCAGCTTACATTTGGATAATCCTGTAGGAGAGACTTTAAGGATGGAGCTTCTCATGTTACTAGGAAATCTTTTGTTGAATAAAAGGTCTTGGATATCTCTACCAAATCCTTTCTCTGGATTCATGCTATTCAGCACCCTCTGTGGCAAGACTCTTGTATTAAATCATCAGAGAGAAGAATCATGGAAAAACCAAGTTTTGATCTCAACCCCAGGGTTTATATATACTCTCTCCTTTTTTCCAGTCTTTTTGTCTCTTTCTACAACTTCAGGGATCTGAAATACCATTTTCCTTGACTAATCTGAGAAGAAACAGGTGAGAGACAATATAGTTTCAATATACCTGTGGCACTGAAAAATATTAAGCCTAGAAATATATGAGCTGGATATGATAAAAACAAAGAATCTTTTCTTTATATTTGGATTCTCGGAGCTGGAGAGATGACTTACTAGTTAATACTACATACTTCTCTTGCAGAAGATCTGAGTTACGTTCTCAGTACCAGTGTCTAGGGGCTCCAGAGGTTCACAGATGAGTTCAATTCCAGGTTCATGGACATCTGAGTGATATCTTTAGCCTGTACAGACATAGCCTTTATGAACTTACATGTATATACCCATGTAAAGATATACACAGACACAAACACACATTTAAGTTAATATCCAGTAAATAGAGCAAAAAAACCTACTTACATTCTAAAAGCAAATGTTTTAAATTTGGCATAGAACTTGAATCAACATTTGTCCAAGAAAGCATAAAATGGTTGATAACTACATGAGCATTTCTCATCCCAAATTATTAGAAAATTCAAACTAAAATCATGGTGAAATTTCATCATGTGTATTATTAAGGTAAATATGTGAAAATACAGTTGAAAATAAATACTTTCAAGTGTGTGTAGAAACTCAGGTACATTATGAGTAGCAGACAGAATGATTATTCTTTAACATATTCAAAGCAAAATTACTGTATAACACAGGAATTCCACTTCCAGGTTGTGTGCATACTCAAAAGAATTAAAAGTAGCCAGGTGGATCTCTGTGAGTTCAAGGCCAGCCTGGGCTACAGAGTGAGTTCCAGGAAAGGTGCAAAGCTACACAGAGAAACCCTGTCTCTAAGAACCAAAAAAAAGGGTATACTCTTATACTCTTATAGAAATACTTATTTATTTGTATTAAAAAAGGAATCATTTATAATAGCTTAAAGATGAAAGCAGGAATGTGTTCACTTGATTAATGAGTGTATATTCATTGAAATAAGTGGTATTAACCTTAAAACAGATGATTCTGACACATTCTACAACATGGTTGTACATGAAGCTCTTTGTACTATATATATATAGTACAAAGTGCTTAATATATATATATATATATATATATATATATATATATATATATTAAGCCAGACACAACAAGACATATACTAGAAGCTTCTTCTTATGAAATAGTAAATTAAAGATACTGAAGTAGAGTGTTTGAGAATTGGGGAAAAGGAAAATGGGGAGTTATTATTTAATGAGTATAGTGTTTAAGTTTTATAAAACTAGAGTATGGGAGAAAAATGGAGACATGGGTTAAAAAGTAATTATACTTCATACCTCTTAGTTGTACATTAAAAATGACTAGGATAATTTTTGTTCATAGATATATACACATACACAACTATATATTTCACTATAAAGATTCACTATATCTTTGTAAAATATTGTTTCAGATTATAGATTTTCTGTACATTTTGGAAATAAATTCATTAGTCAGAACTAAATTATGATTCCAGTAATTTTCTTCACAGATATAATAAATAATATAGTATATTGCTTTGATCCAAATAGTGAGGGATTTGGGGAAAAGTACTAGATTTGAAGATAGAAAATGTTTTCAGTAATGACAACAAGTTACCTCACCTCTTGACACTATTGGCTGAATGGTAGTGTGTTGGACATTTGTGCTGCCTTTCACAGCAATGACACTGCGTAGTTCTAAATGTTTGCATGAGTTAAATCCTTGGTAATCAAGAAAAAGATTGAGAAAAGGTGTTAAAGCACAGCAATATGACCCAGACAAAACAATAAAATGACTATTTCCCTGCTTACAACCCTCATCAACTCATTTGCATATTGCACAAAAAATCATTATATGCAATATGAAAGTCTAGCTGCACAGAGGAGTTGGAGGAATGATTTTTTTCCTTGTCAGAACACAGTCCAAGAATGGAGTTATTTGAGAGGAATTCTGCGAGCTTGTAAGAACACTCCAATAAAACAAGACAGGAGTCTTATAACCTCAGTTTCTTCAAAGGACAGAATTCATCTTGAAATATGTTTTTATGTTCCTATGAGGTATAGTGTATAGACATGAATTTACTTCATGTTACTTATTATTGATTGCTGCTGTTATTCATTTAAATATTTAAACTATCCTTTATATGCCTCTATAGAAAAACATGTTTTGCCACGTGTGGCTTGTCTTTATGATTGTATGCAGCTTGAACTCATGAGAACACTACTTGTGACTTTCCTTAACCCTCAGATTATAAGTTGTCTGATGCTCTGAATAAAGTTCACTGTTGCATGAGACTTTAGTCTGCCTCATTTGTCAACTCCACTCTTCTAGATCTTGCCACCTTCGGATCAGTGACATTCCTGTTCTTTGTAGCCTAGTTCTTCTGGAACTAATATCTTAAAGAATAGCCTATCTGAATATGAACCCAAGCACTGAAACTCTCCTCATGGAAAAAGTATAAATTTCACCTCCATGTCTAACTAGAATAGTTTGTTCAGGTCTAATCCTAATTTGTTTGCTTTAAAATGCAAAAGAAATAGAAAAGATCCCTTGAGGGATCAATGTAATAAGTCTGTGATTCAGTATATTCCAAAGCGTTTTATGCCTTCTTTCATTTGATGAACCACTTCATTATTTTTTCAGTAAATTAGTTTTTACATTCTCAAATTTGAAGAAGGCTTATTAAGTGGGCTGGTTGTCTCTATGACTCTGATAATCACTGTAAATTTAGACTTCACAACACATTTTTAATTGAAAGTAGATTCTTTGGGGGGGGGTTAGGGAGAAAGGGTGTGACAGAAACCTTCTATGTCTATCTTTCTCAACTGTGAATCTATAGTCATTGATGCCACTGAAAAGAAGTTTTCTTGCCCTTTATTGTTGGCAGCAGCACATATCATGGACTTCCACATGGTTTCTGGTACAGCGTAGGTCATGGACATCAACATGGCTTTCAGAGATATCATGAGCCCCAGACATCAAAAAGACCCAGCCTCAGAAAGGCCAAATAAACACCTACATGGCCCGTGGTGGCATGTAGGACTCAGTTTTTTATAGGGGGTGTTCATAGGGAGTCTAATCATGTTCCAGAGAGTAAATGAGTAACACAAATTGAACTTGGCATTGTTTTTCTTCTTTTCTTCTTTTTTTTTGTTTTGCAGAGGTCTCAGGGCTGGAAGTGGACCTGTGAGAGCTGGGATGTGAATGTGATCAGGGTGTGTTATGTGAAATTCCTAAATAATCAATAAAAATTATTGTGTCGAAAAAGAAATAGATTCTTTTTTACATAGCACATTGCAACTGCAGTTTCTCCTTCCTTCACTCCTTCTAGCCCATCCCCCACAACCCATCTCTCTAAAATCCATTCCCCTTCCACTTCCACTTCAGAAAAGAGTAGGAACCCAAAAGACAACACCCAGACAGGATAAACGATAATAATATGGAGTGCCTACCTGTTCTTGTGTGAGGCAGGGGTCTGTAAAGATCATCTACCCTGATCAAGTAGACTTGATTACAGAGGTGCAGGGATGGTTCAACATATGAAAATCAGTCGGTGGAGTCTACTATATAAACAAACTGAAAGACAAAAACAACACATGATCATCTCATTAGACACCAAAATGTCTTTGACAAAACCCAGCACACCTTCATGATAAAGGTCCTAGAAAGAGTAGAGATAAAATGACATACATAAACATAATAAAGAGAATTCATATAAATTCCATAGGCAACATTAAATTAAAAAGAGAGAAACTCAAAGCAATTTCACTAAAATCAGGAACAAGACAAGGGCTTTCCACTCTCTCCATATGTATTCAATATAGTATTTAAAGTCCTAACTACAGCAATAAGTCAACTGAAGGAGATTAAGGGGATACAGATTGGGAAGGAAGAAATCAAAGTATCAGTATTTGAAGACAATGAGAGTATGCATAGAGGCCCAAAAAATTCTACCAGAGGACACCTATAGCTAATAAACATCTTCAGTGAGCTGCCTGGATATGATACTAACTTTAAAAAGTCATTGTCCCTCCACTATAGAAATGACAAATGGACTGAGAATGAAATCAGGGAAACAACATGCTTCACAATAGCCACAACAATATAAAATATCTTGAGGGTAAGCCTAAACAAGCAAGTGAAAGACTTATTTGACAAAACTTCAAATCTTTGAAGAAAGAAATTGGAGAAGAAATCAGAAGATGGTAAGATCTCCTGTGTTCATGGATTAGTAGAATTAACATAGTAAAAATGGTAGAAAGCAATCTATAGATTCAAAGCAACCCCATCAAAATTTCAACACAAATTTTTACAGACCTTTAGAGGACAATTCTCAAATCATATGAAAAACAAACAAACAGACAAACAAACCAACAAACAAACAAAAACAAGGTAGCCAAACCAATCCTGAACAATTAAGAGAACTTTCAGATGTATCATGTAGTATAATATCAAACTATACTATATAGTAATAATAAAAACTGTATGGCATTGGCAGAAAAGCAAACACATTGATCAAAGAAATTGAATCAAAGACCCACACGTAAATCCATGCATCTATGGACATATTATTTTTATAATTTTTTTTGGTTGTGAGCCTAGCCTTTAATGGCTGAACCATCTCTCCAGCCCCATATTATTCCTAATAAAGGAGCAAGACACACACAATAGAAAAAAGAAAGCATCTCCGACAAATGGTGCTTGTCTAACTGGATGTGTATATGTAGAAGAACACAAATAGATCTATGTTTATCACCTTACACAAAACTCGTCCAAATGGATAAAAGCTTCAACATAAAATTAGACACACTGAATCAGTAGGGAATATCTTTAAACATATTAGCACTTTAGTCAGCTTCCATAACAGAACACCAATAGCTGATTCACTAATATAAACAACTAATAAATGAAACCTCATGAAACTGAAAAGTTTCTGTAAGGCAAAAGACACCATCAGTATGGACAAAAAAACAGAATGGGAAAAGTTTTTTTTTCTTTCTTTTTTTTTTTTATCAACTCTACATCCTATACAGAGCTTTTATCCAAAATACATAAAGAACTCAAGAAACTAGACATCAACAAACCAAATAATCCAATTAAAAGATGGGGTACAAATCTAAACAGACTATTCTCATTAAAGCGCTCTGATATGGCTGACAAACACTTAAAGAAATGTTCAGGGAAATGAAAATCATAACTACTTTAAGATTCTATCTTACACATGTCAAAATGGCAAAGATCAAGGACAGAAATGACAGCTCATTCTGGTAAAGATATGGAGAAAAGGGAAGACTCCTTCACTGCTGGTGGAAGTGCAAACTCCTATAACCACTATGGAAATCAATATGGCAGGTCTTCAGAAAATTGAGAATTGATCTACCTCAGGATTCTACTATATGACTCTTGGGCATAAAACCAAAAACTTCCTATCTTACTATAGGGACATTTGCTCAGCTATGTTCACACCTGCTTTATTTATAATAGCCATAAACTGGAAACAACTTAGATTTCCATTAACTGAAGAATGGATAAAGAAAATGTGGTATATTTACACAATGGATTATTCTTCAGTTGTTAGACAAAATGACATTATGAAATTTGCAGGCAAATGGATGGAACTATTAAAAATGTTTGAGGTCTGATTGAGGCAACTCAGTGCCACAAAGACAAACATGATATGTAATCATGTATAGCTGGATATTAGCTGTTTAATAAAGAATAATTACACTACAAGCACAGATCCAGAGAAGTCAGATAAAGAGGAAAGGTCTGGGGTGGTGGTGGCACATGGATCTGCCTTGAAGGAGAAATAGAATAAATTTTGTGGGTGGACTGGGAGCAGGTGGGGATTAGAGCAGGATGGATCAAGTAGGGGAGGGAGGAACAGAGGGAGAGAGTACTGGGCAAGATGACTGAAATCGGTGGACATTTAGGGGTGATATGGAAACCTGTTCCAGTGGAAACTTCCCAGAACCTATGAGTTTGACCCTAGCAAGGACTCTGGTAATAGACAATATGGAGCCTGAACTAGCCATCTTCTGTAACTTGGACAGGCTCCAGTAGTGGGACTGGAACACCAACCTGGTCACAAATATCGATGACCCACAGCCTGCAACATGCTCTGTTGCAATCGTGGCTCAGAGCTTTCAGGAGTGGTAAACCAATGACTAGTCTAAGCAGAGGTCCACACGTTGTCTGACACCACCTAGATGGCCAGTATCTGGAAGCTTGAATGCTCAGAAACCTAGAGTAGAACCAGACACAAGTCACACACAGACACACACAGACACACACACACACACACACACACACACACACACACACACACACACATACACACTAAAGAAAGAAAAGAAAAGAAAAATGAAAAACAAATTTCTAATAACACTTTGCTATACTTACAGATTGGTGCCTAGCCCAATCAACAAAGAGATTTCATTCAGTGGTTAATGGAAGCAGATGCAGACAGAGACGTATAACCAAAGATTAGGTGGAACTCAGGGAAATCTGCAGAAGAGAGGGAGGAACGACTGTAGGAACCGGAGGGTTCGAGGATACCAGGAGAACATGGTCCTCTAAATCAACTAGCCAGACTCACAGGGGCTCACAGAGACTGAAGCCAAAACCATGGAGCCTGCATGTGTCTGCACCATATGGTTCTTCGGCTTAAGGTTTTTGTTGTACTCATAGAATTTGGAGTAGGGGTGTCTCTGATTCTTATGGCCGCTCATGGGACATATTTTCTCATACTGGGTTGCCCAATCTAGCCTTAATATGAGGGTTTATGCCTAGTCTTATTGTTTCCATGTTATGCTGAGTTTGGTTGATATCCCTGGGAGGCCTGCTCTTCTCTGAAGGGAAATAGAAGAGCAGTGGATCTGGGGGAGAGAAAATTGCAAGTATTGAAAGGAAGAGAGGGAGGGAACGCTGTGGTTTGGATGTGTATTTTATGAGAGAAGAATAAAAAACAATTTTAAAAAGATATAATAAGGCAAGATGAAAGCCCTCATATCAAGGTGACTCAGTAGGAGGAGGAGTACCAGGAGTAGGCGAAAGAATCACAGATACACACATTCCCACTGTTAAGATTCTCACAAGAACACTAAGTTATCAGCTGTAACATATATGCAGACGACTTAGTGCAGACCATGCAGGTATTGTGCTTGCTGTTTCAGTCTCTGTAAGCCCATGTGAGCCCTGCTTAGTAGATTTTAGTGAGCTATATTTTCCTGGTATCCTCCATCCCCTCTAACGTCTACAGTCTCCTCCCCGCACTCCCTACATACCTCCACACCCACTTCCATAGAGATCCATGATCTCTGAGAAGGATACAATAGAGACCTCCAATTTAGACTCTCTCTCATCATAATGTCTGGCTATGGGTCTCTGCACCTGTTCTTGTCTGCTGCCAGAAGTCCCTCTTATGATGACTGGACGAGGCACTGATATATGAGTATAGCAGACTATCAGGTCAATTAGTGATCACTAAACAACCTGAGCTGTTCTAGGACAGAAGGTCTCCCTCTGGAAACTGACAGCAGGGACCCACTGCTAAGGATAACTTCCACTCATTGCATTGAACAAATTGAGGTCTAGTTGGTGTGGGCTTGGAGCCTTCAGCCCTACATTCTAGACTCTTTGGCACAAGAAGGTACTCTTCAGGCTACAGAAAGAGAAGCCTGCACACCAACCCAGCCACAAAACTCTTCACTTACAATCTGTCCTGCCTGAAAGGTGTGCTGGGACAATGGTGGTACAGAACTGTGGGAGTAGACAACCAATGTTTAATTTAGCTTGGGGCCCACATCATGAGAGGGAGCCCATTCCCTATTGCCTGGACAGTGGGGAACCAAACTATGGTTAGCCCAGGGTAGAATCAAACTTCACAACATTTCTTCCTAATAATTTCTTTCTAAATAAAGAAGTATGACCCAATGGAACTTCATTGCATGTATGATGTTTATCTAAAATATTAACCATTTGTCCCCATTTTCTTCTAGATTAAACTTTGTTTAAGAAAACTTGTTAGAATTTGGTTAGAAAACTGCACCTGTATTTAGTCAACCCACAGGGCTCATTTTCTTCCTCTCTCATATGAGGACACAGCAGGAAAGAGTCATTTATAAGACAAGAAACAAGTCTCACCATACTGAATCTGTGGGTGCCTTGATCTGAACTTCCCAACTTCAAGAACTGTAAGAATTAGCTGTGTCTAATTTATAAACTACATAGGATATTAAAGCTTTTTTCTTAACAATGTCCTACACTATGGCAATCCTGTGTTTGTACCATCACTGTATTTTGAACAGAAATAATGTGCAGTTGGGGCTTGCAGAAACAAGGTAAGAGAGAGGTTTTATGTCAGAATCACAATAACCCTTGATTGAAACAATGTACATAGCAAGAATAAAACTTTTCCAGTTGTAATCTAGATGCTTATGGTACTTAGAGTTGGTGTTGCACTGTGATAACCCTTTAGGGTGTTTGGATAAGTGAATACAATTTGCACACATGGTAGACAAGAATTGTTGGACATATGAATGCTTTGCAGTTGTTAACACTCAGACCACTGATTTTGTGGAAGCACTTTTAGAAAATAGCAAATATATTCTAAATTTTTTTCATTGAAGATACAGTACAATGGCTTTATTCATGGAACTCTGGCTAATTTAATTGATTGAATGGATTAAACTGTGAGAAACAACGTTTACCTTAGAGATAGTTCTATGGACTCAGAAACATTGGGTTCCAAACACATTTGTACTGTTTCTTTTAAGAAAGCAATGAATGCCCTAAAAGATGAATTTTTCAGATATTGTTATTGTAATAAAATGTTTCATTCATACAATCTCTCCTCTTTCTAGCCCATTGGACTCCTGGAGCTCCACCTGGGGCCTGGCCGTGGATCTCTGCATCTGCTTCCATCAGTCATTGGATGAGAGTTCTACCAGGACAGTTAGGGTGTTTGGCCATCCGATCACCAGAGTAGGTCAGTTTGGGCTTTCTCTCTACTATTGCCAATAGTCTATTGTGGAGGTATCTTTATGGATTTCTGGGGACCTCTCTAGCACTTTGCTTCTTCCTATTCCCATGGGGTCTTCATTTATCATGGTCTCTCTTTCCTTGTTCTCCCTCTCTGTTCTTGATCCAGCTGATTGGAAAAAGCACAGGGACAAATACCCAAACTAGTGGAAACACATGAACTATGAACCAATAGCTAAGGAGCCTCCAACTGGATCAGGCCCTCTGGATAAGTGAGACAGTCGATTAGCTTTAACTGTTTGAGAGGCCCCCAGGCAGTGGGAACAGGACCTGTCCTTAGTGTATGAGCTGGCTTTTTGGAGCCAGGGACCTATGCTGGGACACTTTGCTGAGCTTGGGTGAAGGGAGGAGAGGACTGGACCTGCCTCGACTGAATCTACCAGGCTGACCTGAATCCCCAGGGGAGTTCTTGCCCTGGAGGAGATGGAAATGGGGAGGGGGAGGACAGGGGGAATACATGGCTGATAAGTAAAATTAAATTAAATTAAAAATAATAATAAAATATTTTATTATTCTAAGCACTGCTTGCTTCTAAGAATGATTTTAGCTCCTGTGACAAAATTTCTCAAATCTTTTTTCAGGTACCTGAGGGCAGAGAAATAGAATTCATATGCTTGAATAGTTTGGAAATAAAGGTCACAACAATAAAAGTTTCCTTTACAAGTTGTGTTTCATCAGAAAATAAATTGTTGTATATTATTTTATGATATACTTTGTTTATTATATCATAAACACACTATATATACATATATATATGTATATATGTACATATATATATATATATAGTGTGTGAGTGTGTGTGGATATGTGTGTTTCCTTATACAACTGAAGTACAATATAAACTTCAGCAATGTACAGCAATTTTACAAGAAGAAGGACTTTGAAATTCTTGGGATAACCACATGGGAGTAAAAAAATGTCAATTTTGAGTATAGAAAATTTTTCAGTCATTAAGAGTGTTGATACTCTTCCAAGTTCAGTTTCCAGCCGCCACACTGGAAAGTTCACAACCATATGTAGCTTCAAGGAATTCAGCATCTTTCTCTGGCTTCCACAAGCACTGCACTCACACACACACATACACACACACACACACACACGAGCACCATTAATAGAATAAAATTATTTTTAAAAATAATTTTTTGTAAAAATAAAAGTAACAGTTCATGAATAATTACAGGGGTCAGTAGGGACAAATCAAAAGCACCCCAAAAAATGTTCTTTATAAGATTTTAAATACCTAATTTTGTACAATAGGATTTTTTAATTCATATTATTCATTTAAGGTGCAATACTGTAATTTTTATGAATTCTGTATTCTGAAAGCATTGTTTTCTTTAAACTTTTTCTATTAGTAAAGAAAGTTCTTAGCTGCCCCCTTGATAAGAAGCATGTGAAGACACCGGTAAGCCACGAGCCACATGGCAAGATTCTTGGAGAAGCAGGAGAGTTCTGGTTGTCTCTACGCAACGAGATATGTTTTGTGTATTTTTCCTCTATACTTTTATATTTTTGAGTCAGGGTCTTTCTGTGTAGACCTGGCTGTCTTGGAATTCTGTATGTCTACCAAGCTGCCTTCAAACTCAAGAGATCATCCAGCCTGTCTCCGGATTCCTGGTTTAAAGGTTTTTAGATTACAGGAGTTGTATTTGAAGAAAGAATGACTCCTTTTTTTCCCTGGCTCCTATAAAGCCTTCAGGGAAAGCACCAGAGCTGGCTCTGCATCATGGGACTCACAATCATCAGAGAAGGTGTTTCTCATGATCCGACGCCACAAGACCACCATCTTCATGGAAGCTAAGGAATCGAGTACAGTGTTCCAGCTAAAGGCATCCTCCAGCGGCCTCCAGAAGAGCAGCGGTTGTACGAGGTTGACCAGCTCCTTGATGACAGAAAAACTCTGGGTGACTGTGGCTTCACTAGCCAGACAGCTTGGATACATGCCCCAGCCATAGTGGGCCAGGCCTTCGGTGCAGATGATGCCTGTGAAGCCCTGCACAGAGAGCCCTTCTCCATCCCTCTGGAGCTTCCAGATGTGATGAATCCATAGGATTCTGGAGGCAGTGCCAATGAACAAGCTGTGCAGTGAGGGCCCCAGGCCCATCTGCCTAGAGACATATTCTCTCATTGAAGACGATTTGGCTGTCAAAAAAAAGTTACTTAAATTAAAAATATTTAATAGATGGCTGCGTCGTTAAATTAGCACCCATTCAATAACATACTTTAATGTTAACGAAATAACAAATTGTATCCTGTCTTTATTACTAAAGCTTCAATTTTTAATTTTTATTTTTGTACAACATAACAAACTTCAAATAACAATGTAAGCAGGATTAGGATGGATTAAAAAATATAAAAATAAATTAAAATGAAAAGACTTTAAAAATATTTCTACTAAATAATACAAAGGCACAAAAATACAAATATAATTATATACTTCTCAAATTTCCTTGAAGGCCATAGGAAATTAAACCAAAATACAGTCAATTAAAAAGAGATTATTTTAAAGGGTTTTTTTTTTTTTGGTTTGTTTTTGTTTTTTGTTTTGTTTGTTGGTTTGCCAAAAAACTAAAATATGTTACACCACACTGTAGTAAAAGATAAATCCTTTAAACAAGTTCTTCCTCTGTGGACCTGTCATGCTTGGATATTATTCACATTTTTGTTTTCATGTATAATATGAGCTGATTCTAAATTTTCTTTCTTACATAAAGACAAAAACTCTGTTAATCCTACCTATATATGGGCAAGGAAGATCCTTCCATTTTCTGATACCTTCTTTAAATCCTTCCTTTAGAGACTTAAAGTTCTTAGCAGGTCCTTCACTTGTTTAGTTAGTGTTATCCCAAGGTATTTTATATTATTTGTGAATATTGTAAAGGGTGATGTTTCTCTGACTTCTTTTTCATTCCTTTTAATCATTTGTGTATAGGAGGGCTACTGATTTTTTTGAGTTGATCTTACATCCTGTTACTTTAGTGAAGGAGTTTATCAGCTGTAGGAGTTCCCTGGTAGAATTTTGGGGGTCACTTACGTGTAGTATCATATCATCTGCAAATAGTGAAAGTTTGACTTCTTCCTTTCCAATTTGTATCCCCTTGATCTCCTTTTGTTGTCTTACTGCTCTAGCTACAACTTCAAGTACTATATTGAATAAATATCGAGAGTGGAGAAAGAAAGAAAAATAAGAAAAAAAGAAAAATAGAAAAAAAAGAAAAAAGGAGAAAATAAAAGAAAGTTCTTATGTTTGATTTTCAGTGGATTAAAATAAAATAAAGAGCTAACATAAATTTAAGGATTTAAAACGCATGATCTTTTATTTCTCATTAAAATTAAAGGAAAATTTCAGTGATATATAATTTCCTGATGAAATGACAAGATGTGCAAGAGTCACTGAAGTCTAAGTGTAAACAGATAGAGACACTAAGAAAGCCAGTTTAGTTGCAGACTCCTGTGTGACAGTCTGAGAGATGATAGGGGATGAGGGGTGAAAGTTTCATCTATAAGAACGTAGAACTTCATTAAATATATTGGATTGACTTCCCATAGAAATCACAGGGATCCATTGACTTTCTAGGCTTTTTCAGTAATAAACCAAAATTTTAGAGAGAGTTTTGGCTTGTATGCTAGGAATTAGGGATATAGAGACAAAGTTAGGAAAACTATACTAATATTGAAAGAAAAAACTTCAGTGTTGAAGATTAAGGAATATTTCAGATAAATGAATAAAGTGTTCCATCATCAAAATATACCACAAGCAAGATAAACAGAAAATATTAAAAGTCATCAGATAATAAATTGTTATATATATATATATATATATATATATATATATATATACATACCACACCCACTCCAGTGTCATCTGTGTGATAATAATTGTATGCTTGCTGTTTTTAAAAGATGACGTAGTTGAATTATTGCCAAGCTGTTGTTGTTCATTGTATGACTTGACAGTTTTCTTTTCTGTGTAGTATATAAACTACTGATTTGCAGAAGTAAAATTGCAGCAGATTCAAAACACTTCTGAGTGTGTTGTCTGTCTGTCATTCGCTGAATCCTTGCCTCCTGACTACACAAGCCCTGGTTTTCCTGCAGGAAAGTATATATATATACTTAATGAAGTAACCATGAAAAATAATGGAAGAAGACTTCACAAAAATAACATGAAAATCTAAAAATTAAACATACCATATAAATTTCTGAGAAAAAAGTAACTTATGACTCCTAATTTTATAAATACTCAAATTTCTGAACAGGTACATGGATAGGCCAGAAACATTTTAATATCTCCAATTTTATCTCCTGTGAATTCATTCAGAGATAACTGAAACCTGATCCCACACACAAAAAAATGAATGAAGTCAGCAAACAATGAGAAAGACAGCACTGGGAGGCATATATCAACAAAGGACATAGAAAATTATCATAAGACCAACGTGTAAAATGAAATGCAGAGTGGCAGCCCTACAACCTTGAGAACCATGTGCCCAGGTAGGAGTACAAGACAACACAGATATGCTTCACAGGGTTTGGAAATAACAGAATTTCTTGACATCTCTTATCGTAAGGGAACAAACCTAAAGGTGTTGTTTAAGTATTATATAGCACCGATCGTTTAATATTATATGTATGTATCTTAACTTGATAAAATGAGTATTGCCCTCAAAATTATTTAAATATAATTTGATAAAAAATAAGTTGCTGAAAATGCATTTGCTGTTTAAAAGAAGGAAATAAATTAAGAAAATATAAGAAAAATATTTTTTCTATTTTTCAATAATCAATAAATACAATAGTTTTAGTTTCTTATAAGGTAAGAATTTTTACAAAATCTACATCCCATTTTCCGAAGTACTGATGTAGCAGGAATTCTAAAAGTTCTTATTAATAAAATCAAACCTGAGGCGAGTTATTGGGGTCCATGCTGGTTGATCAGAGAGACAGAAAAAACCACAGCTATCTCACCTCGCCGGATCCTCAGCTGGTCTTGTCTTCTCAGACTGGAGGCCTCTGAGTTCTCATCCCGAATGGGTCTCAGCTGAACTGTATTGCTCCATAGCCTGAATGCTTAACCAGCTAAATGCTTAACCAGCCAAAATCTTCTAGTTTCTCGTCCTCACGCCTTATATATCTTTTTGCTACCACCACTCCCTGGGATTAAAGGCTGGCTTTCTGGGATTAAAGGCGTGTGTCACCATGCTTGGCTATTTCCAATGTGGCCTTGAACTCACAGAGATCCAGAGGGATTTCTATCTCTGGAATGCTAGGATTAAAGGTGTGAGTGCCACCATTTTCTAGCCTTTGTATCTAGTGGCTGTCTGTTCTCTGACCCCAGATAAATTTATTAGAATACACAATACCACCACATTTCCTCTCTTTTATATTAGTATGGTGCATTTCCCAAAAATTAATATACCAGTATTAATACAGTACATATTCAAATAAGATTTCTTTAATTTTTACTTCTTCTATTCACTCTTACCTAAGACACACATTATACGAATTTTTCTAATGGATGTGCCGTTTTTATAAAACTCCCACTTTTCTTACTTTTAATAACTTCAATCATTGTGAGGAATGCTTTATAAAATATTTAATTGATATTTTTCCCACATCATTCCTACAATTACACTGTTATAGGGAGGAAAACCACAAATGAGAGGTGCTATTGACATTCCACCACACAGAGGTTTTATACTATCTTTAATTTATCAATGTCCATGATTCTTTCTATAACCTCCTTAATATGATGTTTATCAGGTATCTCTACACTAACTCATCCTGCCCCCTTCCACTCTACAGACTTAAGAAAGAGTTTATTATTGCATCCCACGGTGAGGCAGTTTACTCCACTTCCTATCTATTTGAAATAGCTGGAAACTTCACAGAGGTATCCTCTACTTTTTTCTCATTTTTTAAAACTTATTCAATTATTTACTTATACTATCATGAAATAATTCATATATATTTAGATTATAATTTGGTATGTTATGTCATTAGTTGGTCAGAATCTTTTAACTTCGGCTATCAAGAGAATTTTCGATTACCTTCAATTTTCCTATAACAAAACTTTAGCAATGTATTTAGATTTTTTTAACTATTAGTATTACTGATCTGTTTTATTGTGGGTTGTATAGTAGATCACATATCATATATCCACTAACAACCAGGGAATGTAACATTACTTCAGTAAAGTTCATTTATAGATGGACTTCATCAGTTAAAAAAAATCTGAAAATGAGACCAGGCTGAAATCAGATGCTATATACAGTATCCTATTAAGAGATGAAGGGCACTATCACAAGGAAAGGCAATGTGAAGATAAGGCAGAAGATAGAATTGCCTATCTACAAAGAGTGCCAAGGGTATGCTCAGTTGACAGAAACAAAGAAATATGGAGGAGAATTTTCCATAGCCACCCAATAAACTACCTTGGCCTATACGTCAGGATTGTTCTTTATGCCACACAATTCTAGATGTGTTACATCACTTGTTTTGTCATCATTTATTTTAACATAACAGGCCTAGGAAATCAATGCATGTACCATCATTGTTGAGTATCAGGTGATTTCATAACCATAGTAAACACAGTTCAAATTGATTAAAATATTAATTTAGAAAAGTCACTTAAGAAATAAGTCTTTCAACAAATGGTTCTATGTTGGACAAAACTCAATTTACACGCATGAAAATTAATGTAAAATATAAAACACTTGAAAAAACTCACACACACACACACCTGCACACGTGCACAGACACACACACACACACACACACACACACACACACACACACAAGCATGGCCTGAGGCTTGGTGATTACTTCCCAGACATAAACTGAAACTACAACCTCTCTTGATTTAGATTAGAATCCTTAGATGAAAGCTATACAAAGCTCCATCCCTCTTTCCACAATGGGAAGATATAATGATTAGGCTGTTGGTGACGCAGGAGTATTTCCTCTCTAGACAATGAAGCTGCTGGCATCTTGATCTTGAGTTAATAACCTCCAGAATAGTAAGAAATTGACTTCTGTCTCCATAACACACTCATCCTATACATTCACAGAAGCCTGAACTGACTATAAACATACTTACATGATGTCTAACTTTCTGCTTAGTGGCTACAAATCCATGTATCATCTAGCCAGTTTGCTCTCAAATGCACAGAAATTGTGAGGTCATAAATGATTGCTCTTTTACAATAAAGAAATCTGTACATTGTTAGTAACATACACCCCTATGATGTCTTTTTTAGTTGTTTCTTCCCACTTCAAGATATAATCTCAGGTTGGGATTAGTCACAGTGTCTCTTCAGCTTTGTAAACTGTGTGTTGGCTGAATCTGTCTTTAACTTCATTTATACTGACTTGTTTTTAATGTGTAGGTCAGGTATTGACAGTGTTCTTTAGTTTCAATTTATCTTATAATACCTCACAACTAGATTAGGTTACATAGTTGTTCTGGAATATTTATAATTAATGTATATTGTCGGATTTCTATATCAACAAATAAATTTAAATGGATTCAATCTAAATAAATGAAAATAAGAATTGGTTGAATAAATCATAGTTCTGTTGATCAATAGAATCCAGTGAGAACATTAAATATTATGATACAAATACATTTTTATTGACTAAAGTAGGATAACATAGTACTTAGAAAAGAAGAAAAAGAGGTTTGAATGCCAACAGCATGATTTAATCCCATTGATTAGATTGCAGAATGTAAATTCAGTCGACCTTCAGCATGCACACACCAGGAACCTTTGCATTTGCTAAATCTACCACTTCTTGTATAAAAAGTTATATAAGGAGATATAGTTGCATATGACCTACACTCATCCCTCTATATACCCTCTAGATTGTTATTATACCTAATACAATGTAAATGCTTCTAAGAAGTAGTTTTTGCCATAGTGTGCAGAGAATCATGACAAGAAATAATAGTGGATGTCAGGGGCTGGAGAGATGTCACAATGGTTAAGAAACTTTGTGCTCTTGCAGATTACCCAGGTATAGTTACCAGCACTTACTTGTCTGCTCACAAACTGCTGTTTTAGTTCCAAGGGATCAGACCATCTCTTTGGTCCTCTACAGGCAACAAGCACACTCATATACATGAAATAAATAATTATGTGATTGTTCTTAAGTCATGATGTTCAATACACACATGTTTTCAAGTGTTTCTAGTATGTGCTGATTGAAGATACAGATGAGAAGCATACTATTACAGAATGAACTCCGTATTTTCTTGTATGTTGTGCATGTGTGTGCTACAGTGAAAGTTGTTTTTATTAATTAATTTGTGTCTTCCAATTACTTTATATATTAACTACTTTTAGCTTAGGCACTGAGATAATATTGAATAATTGAATAATAATTCACATATTTATTAGTAGAAATTGTGTTAGTGGGTGAGCAATAATAATATCATTCATTAAAGCCACAAACCCACTGAAATATAAACTCATATGACAAATACAAAAATATCTAAGAAAAGGAAAGTCCCAGAAAAGATAATAATATCTTCCATACTTACATAAAGACTTCATATCTCTCTATTAAATTTCAGCAGCTCATCCATAAAATCAAAATAAAAATTTCTTCTAGAGGGTAATATTATTTAAGTAAAAATATTTTTTGCTTTTCTTTGGATCTGTAAATTCAAGACATTTTATTTGAAATCTGATACTTAGAGTAATTATAATTTGTTACCTTTAGTTATATTTTGCTATGTCATAATCAGTTGAAACATTCCCTGCTTGCTAATTTCACTTACCTATTCACATGCTTACATAGGTAATATTGGGTATAAAATGTGTGAGGTTATCATTTCATAGTGAAGGTGTGTTAATATCAATGAGAAAAGTTACATAACAATTACACACCATGTGCTAAGGAGATAGCTCAGTGGATAGTGAAGTGCTTGAAGTGCAAACTTAAGTACCTGAGATGCCCAGAACCCATAAAATTCCGCACATGGTTGCATGTACCCATAATTTCAATACTCCTGTGAAAAAAGAAAGGTAAGACAATGCCTGGAGGCTCACAGGGCAGCTAGCCTGGTGTACACAGTAACAACCAGTTGATTGTATCTCAAATAAGGTGGACACTGAAGACTGATACCTCAAGTCCTCTGACCTAAACAGCTGTGACTCAGCCATACTAACACACACAAATACACATCTGAGTGCTCTCTCTCTCTCTCTCTCTCTCTCTCTCTCTCTCTCTCTCTCTCTCTCTCTGTTGCAAGAACTGTGACTGAAGGCACTATATGACAAAGAAATGTCTACAGGACTGGGAAAGCCATAAATAGAAGAATTTCTTTAAATGGAGATGGAAATCAATTCTTCCAAATTCTCAAATAATAGATGTTTATTGTGACTATGTTATCAAAGAAAATAACATGAAAGCTGGGTTTTAGAATATATATGAGCCTTTATGAACTAGAGGAATTGTAAATTCCTGTGTCTAGCATTTGTAAGAAGAAAATTATGGAAATATGCAGTCATTTTTTTATGAGTGAGTGTAGGAAATGCTCAAGTATTACTTCCCATGCCTTGTGTATTTCATGCATATTCAACAATATTAAACTTGTAGGAGCCCTCGTTTCTTGTAACTAGTAATACAGTTAGTTTTCAGATTGCATGAGCCAAGAGACTGAGGAATTAATGTAACCAGACCAGTCTGATAATCAGCTTTCACTGCCAACTTTACACATACAAGACACATTTGCAAAAAGTCTCAATGATTATTATTTACACTACGTGGACAAGTATCCTAGTTAGGGTTTCTGTTGCATGAGAAGACACCTTGACCAAAAGCAACCTGGGGAGGAAAGGGTTTCCATCAGTTTAACAATGCTCAGGTCACACTACAAACTTGAGGGGAGACAGAACAGGAACTCAAGGCAGAAACCAGGAGGCAGGAACTGATAGAAGCCATGGATGAATGCTGCTTGCTGTCTTTATTCTCAAGGCTTCTCAGATTGCTTTCTTACACATAACAATACCAGCTGCCCAGGTGTGGCACTGCCCATAATGAGCTAGGCCCTTCCATACCATTATTAATCAGGAAAATGTCCCATAGACTTAACTACATGCCAGTGGATAGAGGCACTTCCTCAACTGAAATTTCTTTCCTCTTTTCATATATGTTTAGGTTTATATCAAGTTGACATAAGCTAACAAGTACAGCCCATGAGCATATCTATGGGATTATCTTGATCCTTTTTTTCCTTTTATTATTATTCTCTCATACAATATATCCTGAATGCAGTTTCCCTTCCCTCCACTCCTTACAGCCCCTACTCCCAGATTCACTCCTCCTCTGCTTCCCTTCAGAAAAGAGCAGGCCTCCCAGGAATATCAACCAAACCTGGCACACCAAATTACAGTGTGACTAGGCACAAACACTCATATTGGGGTTGGATGAGGCAACCTAGCAGGAGAAAAAGGGTCTCAAGAGCAGGCCAAAGAGTAAGAGACGCACTAGTCAGAATTCTGCAAAAATACCAAGCTAACAACCATAAGGTATTTGCAGAGGACCTATTGCAGACCCATGGAGGCTCGATGATTGCTGCTTCAGTCTCTCTGTGCCTCCATGAGTCTTGCTTAGTTGACTCTGTGGTCCCTGTTCTGGCATCCTCAACCTCTCTGGCTCCTACAGTTCCTCCTCCTCTTCTGTGGGATTTAATTTTAGCAGGAAGACCCACACTAAATATTGAAATCACCATTCCCCAGGGAGGCAGTTTTGAGTCATGTAAGAAAGATAGCAGAGAATAAATCTGCTTGTCAGGCAATAAGCAACATCCTCTACCATTTCTGCCCCACTGTTATGGCTGCAACGCTTGCTTCTTAGTCAGAGGTAATGCTAGAATAGCAAATAGGCCTTCCTTAAAGATTCCCTCAGTGTTGTACTGTAGTCTGAAATGTTAAGCAAAATAAACCCTTTCTTCCTCAAAGTTGCTTTGGTTGGTGTATTTGTCACAGCAACAGACACAAAACTACTGGAACAGGTAGTGAGTGATATACCCAAAATTTAAATGCAGGAAACCTGACTTCAAGTCTGAATTAGTAATTGTTATGCTAGTCTCCTCTGTAAGGCAGAGCTGTAATGTAATTAGATCCTGAGGTAAAAATAGGAAGTGGGGAGCTTGAGTCCTGTCATTCTGCAAGGAGGCAATATTGGCAGATTTGGCAATCAATATTAATATGCTTTCCCTCTCAGCCTCAGATGGCTTAAGTCATTATATTGCAAAACTGCTCCAAATAAATCAGAAATGACTTGGGAATCAAAACCATGTTAGGTGAATGCTAGTGTGGCTTATTCTCTCAGTGAAGGAATGAAATGGGTTAAAAGCTCCATTCTGGGAAAATAACAATATATATTTTGCCATCATCTAGACTGAAAAGAACAAAATAAACAAAATATCACTGAATTAAGACAATTTTACTAAAATAATTACATGCTTTGCAACTTCAGAAGACAATCTTAAAGGGCTGAGACTGAATTATACACATATAGTATATAACGTTCTCACAAATAAATGTTTTTATTCTCATTGAAATCTCAATATATACCACAGAGACATATTTTATGTGTTCAGAATAGTCTATCACACAAAAGCTGACATTATAATTTTACTCAGGAACAAACCATGAAATTCAATGTAGATTGGTGGGGGTAGGGTAGAAATTGATAGTGAAAAAACACCTTTGTCTTAAACAGAGATTTTTAGAATAGACTTCCCCACATATGACCTACACATAGTATTTTGAGAATTCAGGAAAATATAAACCCATTTTTTTCATATCACCAAGGAACTTTTCATCAGCTAAACTGTGTGTTCTGGTATATTCCTTCACAAATAACTGTTACTAGAGTTGCTTAAGGGCAAATGAAGCAGTTAATTCGAAGCAGAAACAACTTCCATAGGGAAATCATTTGGACCTTGACCGTTCTGAGTTTTTACATTATGATAAATCCCTACAATGAACTTGAATAGCCCATCCAGTACTGTAATGCCAACTCCTTAAGTGTGTGTGATATGTTTCCATCCAGTTAGGAAAATTCTGTCTTTGAAGTTCATTTATTTCATTACACTTTTGGGTTTTAACTGTTTAGTCAAGTAGTAGCCTACCTTTTTAATTGAATGTAACTAGATTGTAACATATCTTGAGTATTTTTTCATATATCAATAGCAATTTCTAATGAACTCTGAGATTCCAGTACAAATCATACACTCTATAGGTCAGTGCTTACACACATAGGTTCTAAATTAAGACTGAACATGATGCATGTCAAGCTTTACTTTTTATAATACAGATTTCAGTGGGAAATATATCTCAACAAACTTGTTTCAAACTAAGAACCATGAATAATGAGACCATTCATAGCATAAGGCCCTGTTAAGGGAAGTAGCATGAAATAGTAAAGTTTCTGAAACAACAGGAAGAAGCCACTAATAATTATAAGAACTGGTATAGAAAAGGAAGAGGGTAAAGAAATACAGCTGAAGACAAAAAATGAAGATCTTGATGATGGACCAAAAGACAGCAAGCATCTCTAGTGCTGGAAAGATGCTAATACATTGTAAAGAGCCCTAAGACAGAAGATGGAAGGAGATAAATATTGTCTTGTTGCCTTTTATATTTTAATCCACCTATGTTTCCTCTCAGGAAACTCATCCAGAGTTAACTAATAAGAGAGAATCATTTCATTAGGAGTCAAGTGTTGGGGGGAAAATGAGAGTGAAACTACAGAGAACAGGCATAGATGGATAAGAGCAAACTGATTATTGATCTCCATACAACCCTATGTATGGAACATTATGTTTCCACTTATCTAAAAGAAAAGAAGTATAATCCCTATACACCAGTTCTGGGAAGTTAAGCTGAATTATTGGCTTCCCATATTTGATGTTCACTAAAGGTGACCAAAGTCTTGATATAAAGACAGGGTTATTATTTGTATTTCTTGCTTCTCATATTCAGTATCCAACTAAAATCACAGTAGGAAATAAATATGCATAAAGTTGTAAGTTCAAAGAAAGGAGTAAAGGTTAATAGTACAGCTATGTATTTTAACAAAATTTTGGCAGTGTTTGTTGACAATTGGTAACATATTTAACCTAGAAAAGCTTTTTATGAGTGGCTAAAGGTATGTGTCAGATATTATCTACAAAGAGGAATCTATCTAAAGATGTGGTAAGCTGACACTTCCTACTTTAAAAATAGTATAACCCACAGGTATTCCTTGAGATGGAAAATGTCAGGTGTAAAATCTTTATTTACTAATTATTTTATTATTATTGTATGTGTATGAGAAATAGACAAGACAGAGAATGAGCTTCTTCGAGCCACAGTGTATATGAGAATAACAGAGGACAACTTCTATAATTTGGCTTTCACCTTCCAACTTGTCAAAGTCTACTTTAGGTTTAGGCTGCATTCCATATTCCAGGCAGCGACCCTGTCCACTAGCTTCTGGGTAATTGTCCTGGCTCTCTATCTTCCATCTCACCATTACAGTGATTGGATTACAGATGTGCACCACAGCATCTGACTTTTTACCTAGATTCTAGAGATCAAGCTCTACTCATCAGGCTTGTATGGAAAGCACTTTAACACACTTGAGGCATCTCACCAATCCGAGAGTCAAATATTTGAAATGAGAAATAATATGATAATCAATTGACACTGACCTTAATAAATATGTAAATTTTAAACTAAAAACTATTGTAAACTTTGTAAAAGTAAAGAATCCCAGACAGAAAAAGTCATCACTGAAGAATATTGTATGATAAACAGACCAGTTATTGAAAAGATAATCTCCAGTATTATTTATCAGTGATGAATATAAAATGAATGACTATACTGCCAAGGTAAATTATTTGTATTTATTTTCAGATTTTCATTAATTTTGTTTTAAATTTTATTTTTTAAGAATTCCATATATTACATTTTATTAAATTTTTGACATGAATCTTCCTGTTCACTATCTCCTCCCAGGCCCTCTTCATTCCCTACCCACCTAACTTCATGTTCCTCTCTCTCTTCAAAAAAGTAAACATATATAATACAAACAAAGTACAGGAATAGTTAAGAATTATGATAATTACATCAAAAATTAAAAGTAGATAATGTTCAGTTTTGTTATTGGTTACCAGAATTCAAAATTGTGCACTTAAGTGCATATATATTCATTATGTCATACTATTTTTCCTTACTTTCTTCTGCTAGCAGAGCCTTAAGAGGGATTTGTTTGGAGCAATCTAGTTGTGAATAAAATCCTAAAGACAAAACTTGATCCAATTAAGTAAACTAGAGATTAAATTGCAGTCCTTTTAAAGTGACAGTATTTTTGGTCCTGTGACTGTTAATAAGTTGTTCAACGTGTATCTGATGTGCAATAAATAATTACTCAAAGAGATAGAACAATCATGACAAATGACTGGGGAGCTGAAATTAAAATTCAATATTTAGGCTTAAATTTACCTGTTCAATTAACTAGAAAACCCCATCACTTAAACAAAGGGTGAAACAGAATATTCTAAATCTTATTCAACAGTAATCCCAGGCTGCCTTTCTAGGTCAGTCCTGGTGCCTTTCTTAAATTGTATGTATGAATATATTTAACTAACTGTTTTCCTTTTCTATTACAAGTGAAATGCATGTGTATGTGTTTCATTTTGAATCTCCCACATACCACAGTTCTATAGGTATAGCAAATGCACATGTAGAGTATTTCCACAGAGCTTCACAGATATTGTGTGGCCATAGCTTCGTGCAGAATCACTCATTTGTGAAATATCTTATAGATGTTTAGCAGTTGGAAAATACATATCTGAAATTTGCATTTGAAGTCATGGTCAATATCATTTATATTTGTTGTTCCCCTTTTCTTTCATTTTCCTTTCATAATAATTACAGCAACCAAACTTAAGTCAACCAATAATTGGCAATCCAAATTTGCATTTTTAGCCACTTAACATTTTGTTAGTGGAAAAGACTAACTAAAGTGAAATACAGAATTTCTACATTCATGATGTGAATGGCATCCCACCAGTCTCATCCAAGCTTAATAGAACACTTAGCAGAGTGATATTACGTAGTGTGAACTTTTATTTATTTATTTTTTTTATAAATCTATAACTTGTAATTTTTCATAGTGGCTAATGTGTCCTTCTATTTCCTCTTGTGCTTTTACTGTAAAGACAGAGTTAAATATTTGGACTGGACAAAATAAAGTTTAACTATGATTAAGTAGGCAAGAATAAAATAATTTTAAAATGCTAGTGAATCAAAGGCAATTGTGAATGTTCAATCAAATTTGAATTATATAGGAATTAAAACAATGAGATATTTCTATGCATCAATTACAATAGCTAATTTAAGAAGAAAATTGACAATATCAATTGATTTTGGAAAATGGACAGTGACAGGAACTCTCACTCAGTGCCACTGGAAATGCAAAACAGTAAATTCACTTGAGAACACAGTTTGACAAGTTGACAAAGTTAGCTTTATCAATACTCATGATCATAGGTATTTAGCAATTAATGAGGAAATGGATATTTATCCAAACTTATAAATATTTATAATACAGTAGCATTGTTTATAATCGCGAACCATCAGAAACAACCAACAAATCTTTAGAAATATTAAGTGGATAAACAAAAGATGATACACCATAAAATGGAATATTTGGTGATGAAAAGAAATTAGCTAACAAGGTATAAAAAGACATTGATGAATCTTAGTTGTATATTTCTAAGTGGAAAATTCCAGTCTGAAAAATCATAATGCATATGAGTTCAATTATATAATATTCATAATATAATAATTCTTGAAGACAAGTGAGCAGCCAGTGATTAGCAAGAGTTTGATACTGTGGCATAGAGTTGTGGGGTGAAGTACTGAGATTTTTGTTGTTACTGTTTTGGTTTCATTCTTTTAATTATTTTATTTTGAGAATATAATTATATTATTTTTTCCTTCCTGTTTTTTAGTTGGAAATTTCTGTCCTGCCAGCAACTCCCAAATATCCAGCAGCTACTTCCAAATATTTGCTCAGAGACTTATATTAATTATAAAGGATTGGCCAGTAGCTCAGGCTTATTACTGACTAGTTCTTGTACTTAAATTAACCCACAATTCTTATTTATGTTTAGCCATGTGGCTTGGCAACTTTTTTTAAGTATGCCATCTTGCTTCCTTTGTGTCTGGCTGGAGACCCCCAATTCCACTCCTCTTCCCAGCATTCTTAGTTTTGTTACCCCATCTATACTTTCTGCCTGGCTCCTGGACAAAAAGCATTTTATTAAAACAATTTGAGTGACAAATCTTTACAGTATACAAGAGGATTATTCCACAACACTGTTTCTCCTTCCAAAACTTTCCATATGCCCTTTCCAAGTCTCCTTCAAATTCATAGCTTCTTTACTCATAAAAGGTTATTGCAAGCATATATGTATATGTCTATGTGTTTGCATATGTGTGTGTGTGTGTGTGTGTGTGTGTGTGTGTGTGTGTGTATGTGTGTGTAGACTCCTCAATATATCCTGCTCATTCTGGATAATGTTACTTGTATTTGTGTTTTAAGAGCTGGCTGCTTGGCACCGGGCAACCAATTGATGTGTTCATCTGTAGGGAAGACCACCTCTCCAGTTCCCAGCTTTTCTTAGTTGCCTATAGTTCTTTGTAAAGGTTTGAGGTCACCTGGGCTTTTCCCTATCTACTTTGTCGTGACCATTGATGTCCTTCTTGTTCAGTTCATATTTGAACAGTCAAATTGGTGAGACTTGAGGGGTGTAGCTTTTGAGGTTACCAGGAGACACAATCTCACTGCAAACTCACCAATGTTCCATGAGCCTTAGGTACAAGAGTGCTTTGTAGATGTATCCTTTTGGACCATGCTCCATAACTGCATTTAGACTGGCTGTGCTATTTTGTAGTGTTCCTTTGTCTGTTTTAAATAAAAGTTTCCTTGATGAGGGGTGATTACTACACTTATCTATGGATATAATGACAAACATTAAGAGAATTTTGTTAGGGATTAAACTGGTTTAGTAAAGTAGTAACTGTAGATTATCCTACAATAGCCATTATGTCACTAACTTGAAGTAGTTAGCAAGATTTCCAGTACCACATCTCAAGTCCAAACAGAGAGCTGTTGGTTACCACCAAGGCATGTATGCTACTACTGCATCCTTAGGGTTGTCATGCAACAGGGAGGGGAATCGCAAGTGATCTGATAAGGGAAATATGTAAGATGGGACTTTTTCAGTAGGATAAGAAGTAAATACAGAAGAAAAAATCCAGGAGAGTTAAATAACAATAAAGATATCTGAAAAAGCCAGAAGGAATCCTACTACTAACTAGTTACTTAAACAATTTTAATACATGTGGTTCTGTATTAATATACATATATTTTAAATGATTTTTTTCTCATCAGGGTTGATGATGCTTATTCTAAGAGCCAAAGACCCAAATACCAGATGTAAGAAGTCATTTTTTGAGTCATTGTCTAGGACTGTCTAAGAGACCCCTTCAATGTACAGTCAATTGCAGCTGTTCTTGGTTTACCAATAGATGTTGAAGGTATGTCTACTTTGATAAGGGTACTATGTACTTTAGAAACAGGGCCCAGCAACACCTGAGCTGGAACTGACATGAATGCCTTCTCCCCGAGATATAGCTTTCATTGTACTAGAAGACACCGTACAAGCATGTAAAGGAGGAAGGCAACCATCAGTCCTGTATCTAGTTGTGATGCCTATGGACCACATCAATGATCAGTACAGAGGATTTTTATGTTGATGTAGAACCATGTTGCTAATTATTGATACTTGGAATTATGCATCTATCAAAACTCACAAAGCTATGTAGTAATAAATGAACCTTAATATGCAGTTTTTTACATAAGTGTTTAACAAGTCAGTGCATGCCAGGATGGTGCATAAAATAAGATGAAGCAATCTAGTTGTATTTAAAATTCAAGAAACACCACCACTAAAGGAGAAAAAAGGAAATGATGCTGATCTAAGTAACAGTGGAAATTATTGAAATTTTAAAATTAACAACAAAAAAATACTCATGAAGCACCAGCTGATAAAGAAAGGAGGAAGGTGAATCATTCTGAAATCAGCACACTTGAACACTAGAAAAAAAAACCCAATTAAGTAGAAGGACTTCAAGTAATAGGAGCCACACTTTCTACTGTTCATGTGGGAAGTGACAGGGAAAGGGAGAAATCTATAATTCTCCATACAATATTTAAGCAGACTTGGAGACAGCAGTGTAAGTCTGTGTTTAGTTTAATATAAACACAGGTGGCATTATAAAAATATTTTAAGTGTGTCTGTGAACTGTTGTATATAAATATACATCTGCTTATTCTATCTTTGAAGGAGTGCAAGTAATAATGCCATGGTCATGGCTAGTATTCAGTGCAAGATGTTGGTTTCTGATGCCTCCAATATAAAGGACTAAAATGTATTGTTAAAAAGGCAGCATCCAAAACAGAAGAAATGTATATACAAGATGATTCTAGAACCTTAGTGCCACAAAATATGAAGTGGATTATAAAACTATAATTTTAAAAAAAGCCTCTACTGTAAAAGTGTATCAAAGTGACACATGAACAAACTGAATATATTCTAATGGCCAAAGCTACAAAATCACTTGAATAAGTAAATTGTTAATGGTGTTGGATGACAACCAAAATCATAAATGAGGAAAAACATATAAGTACTCCATGAAAAATTCAATCAAATTATATCTACAAATATATATAAAGTCTTACTCCTTTAGTGGTAGCAATACATAGTGACTTCCTACCAAAGAATCCAGTGTGCAAAGGTAGAAAAAGACAATACTATGGAGAAATGTGACAATCACTACCTCCAGTTGTTGACCTTCATCAATATCACCCATGCTAAATCAAACTAATGGAATGTAACATTGATACAATATGTTGAAAATGATATCTCTCCTCAGCAGTCTCATGCTCCAAACACTGTTCCACCCCTATTGAGAGAGAAACTATCAGACAAATACAAAATGAAGGAATTTCTGCAAAGTAATGTTTTCCTCAAATTTATCAAGGTCATCAAAATCAACTTATTATTTTTGTAAGTATTTCTGGAACAGAATCTGAATACTAGACATTGCATATGAGGTCAGATTGGATAATTGAATAAAGTACCCAATTAAATAAATATTCATTGCTGTTAATTCATCATTCGTGATATGTGAGAGATGCCAGTAACAAAAAAAAAATGCTGTTATGGAAAATTATCACTTACTACAGTCAGAAATATATAAGAACACATGCTATCTTTGAAATTTCCCAGTAATTCTAAAACTAGTCTAAAAATTACGTTTCATTAAATACATGAAGTAAGATATAAATTTCCAACAATGAAAAAATATTTAATAAGTCATTTTGTTTGCAGACTTTCATAGATTTTATCTTGTAGGAGTATTTAGAGCATCTGAAGTAATTGTAAGGGACAAAAATCATCAGGCCTGTGTAAATAGGTAGAAACAACAGTGGATAAATAAATGTAAAATAAAAGCACATTAAAACAAGGCATTTACAAAATGGTTGGTTACTCCATAACAGATATGCCACTGTTACAGCAATGGACACCTGTTGCCTGCCAGGCTGGGATTTAGGGTCCAGTATTGACCACTGTTATATTTTCTCACACCGTGGCCCGCATAGCACCTTTCTGTACTAAGGAAGCTAGCTAGCACAGAGGAAATTTACCAATCAATTTGATATTGATTTTTCTATGTACTGCAGAAAAAAAATGTGTGGTGTTTTCAGCAATATCGTCTAACTATATAAATATGGAAGGTAAACCAGGCCAATGTCAATAGTCTTCGCTGTTTGGGAGATTTCTGGAGCCTTCCCGATCAATAGCTCACAGGGAGGAATCCCATGCTTGGCACCATTATTTTCATGTAATAGTCCATATCTTTTGGAAACAGTACTATCCACTCATGGGAGGTAATTCCATCCAGACTGGTTTTTAAAGTTGTATTTTGAAACTAGTGAGTCTCCAAAAGGCTTTTTCATCAGCCTTAGTTTTGGTTAACCTACCCAGTAGTCCCTTATTTTTGTCATCCTACCACCCCCATTCAAAATAAATAGTTAATCTCCAGTGTTTCCTTACTTCTCATTTGTGTATATGTATTAAATAAAAAACAAACAAATAAATAAAAATAGGAACTTAAAGGATTTATTTTCATCAATCATTTGTAGAAACAATGGGATTAGAAGAATAAAGAAATATTTTTATTTATACAGATACAATACAGATAGCCAAAATTAAGTTTGAGACAGGGTCTCACTGTATAGCTCAGGTAATTACACTCTCAATATCCTCTATCTCAGCCTGTGGAATTCTGGGATTACATATGGATGACTATACACCTTGATAAATTCTTAACAACCAATGACCAAAACTGTTTAGAAATAAACCATTCCCAAATCTTGTCTTTCCAAAGCCGCAAAATCCTAAGATACACACACACACACACACACACACACACACACACACACACACAGGTCAGAGGAGCAGATTGGGGAAAAGAACTCACATGAAATTATATTTTAAAATTGGATTTAAAAAATGAGATCATGAGATTCACAGGTAAATGGATGGAGCTAGAAAAAAGTCATCCCGAGTAAGGTAATTTAGACTCAAAAAGACAAATACAATATGTATCCCCATATATGTGGATGTTAGCTGTTAAGTCTTCTATAAACAGGCTATAATATATATATAACCACAGAGGTTAGGTACAATAAGGGACTAGAGGGGAGAGATGGATCTCCCTAGGAGGGGCAGATAGAATAGATAGTTATGGATAGAATGAGTGTGGCAGCCTGGAATGGAGGATCTAATAGGGAGGGAGAGAGAAGGGATGGTTGAAGGATGGATTATGAGGAGGGACAACTAAAACTAAGGGTCATTTGTGAGGTTTATAAAAACTTATTACAGTAGAAGTTTCTTAAAATATATACATATATGAAGGTGATCTATATGGAATTGCCAAATAATGGAGGGAACAGAGCTCAAAATAAATATCTCTGGGTTATATCTAGTCAAGTTGTAGAACAAAGGGGCACTATGGGCACCTCCAAATAACCAAGGCCATGTGTTGCTCTCCAGAAGCTGAAGGTAAGCCCTAGTGCTGAAGAAAATACACATTGAACACAGAGAGTTTGAGCTGGTGCCTACCTACATCTTTCATCCCCACAAAACAGTGTTCATAGTATTAGGAGGTAATCTGTACCCTTATCAGAGGTGAAAGGTAAACACCAACCCAGCTATAAACTGTGCCATCTACAATGATAACTTGTCTGCAAGCCATACTGTTGCAATAGAAGCTCCAAGCTTGTGGGAGTAATCAGCCAATATCTGTTTTAATTTAAGGCCCAGACCTACCCCATGAGATCAACCCATACCCAACACTTCTTGGGTGGCCAAGAATCTAAGACTGGATAAGCCATGGACCTAGGGTAACATGGAATACTACTGTTCTGCTAAAGGAGCATGACAATAACATGACTCCTAGGGACATTCTGCTATACTCATAGAACAGAGACTTGCTCAGTCATCATTAGATAAGCTTCTTGGTGTAGTAAATGGGAAAAAATACAGAGAGCCATGGCTGGAAAATGTGCAGAGAATGAGAGACCTTGAAACACTCAATCCTAAATGGGGTGTCTCCATCAAATCCCTCCACTCAGGCTTCAGGGAACTTTTTTATAAAGAGATGGTGGAAATAATGTAAAAGCCAGAAGGGCTGGATGACATCAAGGAAATAAGTCCTAAACATAGCAGTACCATTCTACATCTGACCTCACAGACACTGAGGTAGCCTACACAGGTCTTGGCCAGATTGGGACCCAGTGCTGAGAGATGATGCATGCACAAGTCCCCATCCCTAACCAAGAAGCTCTCTCCAATTGATGAGCACTAGAAAATAAAAAAAAATACATTTTCCAAAGGACTCTCAATGAACATATTAGCCAGTCTTAACGCCAGGCCCCATGCCCACCAGTGGACGGCCAACTTTAAACAGAAACAAATGCAGTGGCATTTTCTCATAATGCTTTTTCAGAGCTCTTTATTTGTTTGTTTTTCAAGTGTCCTTTGTATATGTATTTGGTTTTCAGTTTTATGTTCTCATGGCTTTTCTTGGGGTCCCATGTGTGTCTCTACATCTACCCATGTTTATTGTGCTCTTGCTTTGTCTGTTTTTATTCTACTAGTTGTTTGCTTTGTCCTATTCTGCCTTGTTTCCATTTTGTCTTATAATTTTAGATGCCTGTTTATATACTAATAAGAGAGAGAAAGGATAGGTAGGAAAGAGGTGAAGAATTGGGCAAGGGAAAACCACAATCAGAATATATTGGATGAAAAATGTATTTTCAATAAAAAGAAATATATTAGACAGTTAAAGAAAAGGAAAGGAGAGCGAGAGGAAAGAAAGAAAGAAAGAAAGAAAGAAAGAAAGAAAGAAAGAAAGAAAGAAAGAAAGAAAGAAAGAAAGAAAGAAAGAAAAAGAAAGGAAGGAAGGAAGGAAGAAAGAAAGAAAGAAAAAGAAAGAGAGAGAGAAAGAAAGAAAGAAAGAAAGAAAGAAAGAAAGAAAGAAAGAAAGAAAGAAAGAAAGAAAGAAAGAAGGTCCTGACCTCGAGGACTAAATTTGATAAAGTCCTAATGTGGGAGCTCTGTAGGAAAGAGAGCACAACACTGAGGACACATGATGGAACATCAAAAAGATAAAGGGACTCTTTCCTTTACAAACCCTGAGGAGCTTCATTAGGAGAGATAGTATGAAGTGAGACAGGAGAAACAGCCTCTTTGTCAGTGATCTGAAACAGAAAGGCAGGTCCCTCAGTTTCCAAACAACAAAGGAAATTCTTCACCTTTATAGGTTTTCAGGGGGCATGTTGTTCCACATGGCATGATTTAATCTGGCCTTGTCTGCCTACCAGGGGCCACAGGCACTAAAATTATCCTGCTATTGTAAAGGTCAGGAGTTGGGCTTCCTTGTAGCTACAAGTAGTTGGAAAGGACCTGTCAGAGACAGGAAGAGAGAGGTGTCAAGGCATTTAGCCTGATTTTTGAGAGAGTGCTAGCCCCGAAAGGGTCTTTGATCTAAGGTTGGGTGACAAAATAGAGTTTTTTAAAGTATGTATTTACAAATCCTGAAGTATTAGAATGACCTAGATAGGGAAGGTAGACTTAACCAAGCAAATGACTTTATTCAGTATTTATTCCTTTAAATCTTGAATCTACAATATTGACAGATGCATATCATACAGTAAACAAAATATATACAACATAAGAACTATAGTCATTATATTTTATTGTATATTAGAAATTTGATTACAAAATTTGTTGACTCATAACAACAAAAGAAGACTGAGATAAAGAACATTCTGACTTGAATAACAATAATAAATGTTTTAGACATCATTTCATATGTCTTTTATTTATGTATATGATGATTTTTAAATAAACATCTTGATTCAAGTTACAGCGCTGAGACATCATTCTTAAATAATAGTGGCCAGCTTAAAGTGTGCACAAATAATTTCCTATTTCTGTATTACTGTTCATAGTTATTTGTTGAGAATCTCTCTCTCTCTCTCTCTCTCTCTCTCTCTCTCGTTTTGTTTTCAGAGACAGGGTTTCTCTGTGTAGCTTTGGATCCTATCCTGGAACTTGCTCTGTAGACCAGGCTGGCTTCGATCTCATAGGGATCCACCTGCCTCTGCCTCCTGAGTGGTGGGATTAAAGGTGTGCTCCACCACCACCTGGTACTGAGTAGTTCTCTAAAAGAAAGTTTGTGATTACCTCATAATATCTGTTAATGCAAGAGATACTTGATTTTCTATTTAAACAGTATTTCAATTTTTATTAATATGTTATTCAGGTAACAAAATCTCTAAGCATTGAAATAAATGTTATTTTATGTGTATAGATAGTTTGCCTGCATGTGTCTGGTGCCCATAGAGGCTAAATGTAGTGTCAGAACTCTGAAATTAGAGTTACAGACAGTTGTGAGCCATCAGACAGGTGCTGGGAATCCAACCTGGGTCCTCTAGAAGAGCAGTCAGTGCTTTTAATTGCCAAACCATCTCCTCATCCCCAAATAAATTGATTTTGATACTGATTAGAGACTTTCTTCTTTTTAGGATATTAAGGCAGGAGTTCAGCTTTGTTCAATGCTGCTAAGAACATTACATTTGGGTTGAGCTTTCTTCACATTAATGAAATTAACAATGCAACAATGCTTTTCATGTATTTGTTTTTATGAATGAGCAGAAGATTCAGAGGAAGACCATTCAAGACTTGCAAAGGTGGAAGATAGATCTTTTCTTTTTGTCGGGTGCCCAGACTTGGAAACTGTTCAGTGGAGCAGCCACTACTTCTACAGCTTCTATGGCAGTGGGCAGACTGCCCTTGTGGTTGGCTTACTAGTTTGGATGTTGTTAGGAACATTGCAACTGAAGCCTTATTCCTACTCTAATAGTCATTGTTGGATTTATAACCCCTCAGAACAACCCATGGCTGTTTTTTTTTTAATTAACAATTTTTTTTATTCATTTTACTTACCAAAGATCCCCATCTTCCCTCCCCCTACCCCTCTAGCCTCCACCTCCCAACCCACCCCCATTTCCTCCTACAAGAATGTAGGGCTTCCATGGGTAGGTACATTTTGTAGAGGCAGATCCAAGACCCTCCCCCTGCCTCAAGGCTGTGTGAGGTGTCTCATCATAGAAGTGGGCTCCAAAAGGCCTGCTCATGCACCAGGGATGATTTCTTATTCTACTTCCAGGGTAACCACTTAAGCAGATCATGCTACACAACTGTCTTGCTATGCAGAGGGCCTAGTCCAGTCCAATGTTGATCTAAATTCCATGAGTTCCCACTAGTTTGGTTTGGTTGTTTCTGTAGGTTTCCCCATCATGATCTTGATGCCCTTGCTCATATAATCTCTCTTCCTTCTCTTTGGCTGGACTCCCAGAGCTTGACTTGATATTTGTCTGTGTATCTCTGCATCTGCTTCCTCAGTTACTGGAGAAAGGCTCTATAATGACAGTTAGGGTATTCACTAAGCTGATTGCTGGGGTAAGCCAGTTTAGGTATACTCTTCACTATTGCTAGTAGTTCAAGCTAGGGTCACCCTTGGGGATTCCTGGGAACCACCCTAGCACCCAGTTTCTTCCTATCCTCACAATTTCTCCCTTTATCATGGTATCTCTTTCATTACTCTCCCACTCCATTCCTGTTCCAGCTCAACCATCCTGTTCCCTTATGTTCTGAGGCCCCATTCCCTACCCTCCATTGCCCACCCCTCATCCCCAGTTTACTCATAGAGATCTCATCTATTTCCCCTTCCCAGGACAATTCATTTGTCCCTCTTTGGGTACTCCTTGTTGGCTAGCTTCCCTAGAGCTGTAGGTTGTAGTTTGGCCATTCTTTGCTTTACATCTTGTATCCACGTATGAGTGACTACATACCATGTTTGTCTTTCTGAGTCTAGGCTACCTCACTCAGGATATTTTCTAGTTCCATACATTTGTCTGCAAATTTCATGATGTCATTATTTTTCACTACTGAGTTGTACTCCATTGTGTATATGTACCACCTTTTCTTAATCCATTCTTCAGTTGAGGGCCATCTAGCTTGTTTCTAGTTTCTGACTATTATCAATAATGCTGCTATGAACATAGTTGAGCATGTGTCCTTGTATTATGATTGAGTATTCCTTAGGTATATGCCCAAGAGTGGTATAGCTGGGTTCTGAAGAAGACTGATTCCCAATTTTCTAAGAAACCACCATATCAGTATGTAGCTATAATAGAAGTTTGCCCTTCCACCAGCAGTGGAGGAATGTTCCCCTTGCAACATCCTCTCCAACATAAGCTGTCTTCAGTGTTTTTGATCTTAGCCATTCTGACAGGTGTAAGGTGGTATCTCAGAGTCATTTTGAATTGCATTTCCCTGATGGCTAAGGATGTTGAACAATTCCTTAAATGTCTCTCAGCCATTTGAGAATTCTGTTTAGCTCTGTACCCCATTTTTAAATTGGGTTGTTCAATATTTTGATGTCTAGTTTCTTGTATTCTTTATATATTTTAGATATGAGCACTCTTGTCAGATATGGAGTTGGTGAAGATCTTTTCCCATTCTGTAGGTTGTTGTTTTGTCCTATTTACTATGCTTTTGCCTTACAGAAGCTTCTCAGTTCAGGAGGTCCAATTTAGTAATTGTTGCTTTCAGTGTCTGTGCTACTGCTGTTATATTTAGGAAATAGTCTGCCATGTCAATGTGTTCAAGACTATGTCCTGCTCTCTCTTCTATCAGGGTCAGTATAACTGGTTTTATATTGAGGTCTTTGGTCCACTTGGACTTGAGTTTCATGCAAGGGGACAGATATGATCTTGAGACGACTATGCAGCTCTACCTCTTCAACAGCTCAGTAAGAAGCTAGTAATTGCCAGAATCATTTTTGGTCCTTATGTGGGAACTGTGGTTGAACTGAAAGCCGTGCTGTGGTTGATAGAGCTATAATATTTCACTTGCGTGTCACACCTCTGTCATATCCTTGTCTAGCTCTATAAAGAGGTACCTAAATTTATATTCAACTAAGCCATTTGATATCCTTTTATGCTGTCCCATGGTATGTTTAACTGGACCCAACAAAAATCTTCTCTTGAATGGTCTTTGTCCACTTTTCATTTTGATCATAAGTAGAATGAGATAAGAAGATAACATAAGAGGATAGATGGGAGAGGTTGTGATTGCAGCTGTAACCTCTGCAGCAATGGTGGTATATCATAGTGGCAATAAGAATCACTGAAGAGTTCTAGAAAGCAGACAATGAAATTTCTCAGTTTTGCCTCCTGTTGCTGTGATAAAATCCCTGATGAAAGCAACTTACAGCAGAAAGGGTTATTTTAGCTTATCGTTGCAGCTTACCATCTTCTCAGGGAAGACACAATGGTGAGAGCTTTCAAGAGTTGGTTTTATCATATCCATAATTTGGAAGACAGAGCCATGAATGCATGACAATATTTGTTTAGCTCACTTTCTCTACTTTTATAGAGGTCAGGATGTCTGACACTAGTATTTTCTCAGGAAATCCATTCTCTTTACTCTGAATCCCATTTCTTCTATTTGCAACTTTCTCCATGTCCTCCAATTAAGGAAAATTTGCAATCTCAGCTCTATTACTTCCTCCTAAGAACAAATTACTAACATAAGCATTTTGTTAATGTCATGCACTTTCTGGATAGTTTGGTTTTGGGGCTGGTTTAGAAATTGTTACACTAAAACTTGGAACAGCTTTGTCCTTTGCACTGTACACTTGGCAGACTAGACTAGAAAAATTCTACAGCTTTCTATGCTTTGCTTTGTTCCTAAATCACATTGAAAGTCACCCAAAGCAGCCATGCAGTAACCTGAGAGCTCCACTTTTTAGATGACACTTTTCTAAAACTCCTTCACATTTAAATTTGGCCTTCTTATAGCCTTGGGAAACGCATTGAGTGCAACCACCTTCCTTCATACTCTGTGATGGTGACCTTGTCACAACTTCCAATTAGATATTTCTTATCTTCTTCTGACATCTCAATACTCTTTTTACTGCTCACATCTCTTCTCAAATTCTTGACACAATTCATTCAATTTCCAAGAATTCAAATCTGTCACTAATCCTTTTTTTAATTCTTCTGAAACTTCCATAAAATCACTTTTTATTTAGGTATTGGAGATTGAGTACAGGGACTCATCCAAGGTAGGGAAACACAATGACTGAACTGTATGCTAAGCTTTAAAATCACTTTTACTGCTCTATTCATTTGAAGAAAACCACAAAAAGGATTTGTTTGTACCAAAGACATCTTCAAAGCCACATTCACATTCCCATGTACTTATTAATTCCAACAAATCTACTTCACAGTGTCAATTGTCTCTTAGACTAAGACATTTTCTATGGCTAGTAGCACAGTACGATAGATTTGTTAATTATGAAGCAGATATCTATGTAGGGTAAAAGATCAAGGGACTATATCTGATAATGCCTTTTTTTTTCATGGCAGGGCTTGGTGAGGCAATAGGGACTGTTAGAGAGGCCTAGCCCAGTTAATTTTCACTGGCAACCAGCTTCTGAAGTAGCCTATTAGTTATTTAATCACATATAGCCCTTTCATGAAACTTTTTGTCTAGTCTCACCTCTTTATATCTAATGTGGAGATTAAATTTCACTTCACTTTTATAGAGGAGAACTCATATGCAAATAATTATAATCTCGAATATTTGTATAGCTGAAGAGATTTCTATTATATTTAACCTGTATTCAAAATATTCCCATATTCTTCATGCAATTGATAAGATGATTGTAGTTTTTAAAATATACATTAAACGCCTATACATATTCAAATATATACTTTAAAAATAAATTATTTCCTTGTTTGTCTTTCTTCATGCAGAAGACTCTATTCTACCTATCATTAGATAAAAGTGATTACTTTGGGCAAAATATCCTGGGAAATTCCTGACCATTCCACATGGTTATTTCTCTAATCACTGTGTAATAAAATATGGCCCATAGTCTGTACTCTTTAGTTGATAGGTGATACATCCAAGTGGAATATTATAATCTAATATTACTTTCATTTTTTCTTTTTGGTTAACACTTTAACTAACAGAGTCAATTTATTCTTCTTTTTAAATTTTTTTCTGTTATTTTTTATATATGAAGACATTTCCTGATGTAAGTCTGAGTATCATCTGTGTACCTGATACTATCCAAGCCCAGAAGACAGTACTGGATCCCCTGAAACTGAAGTTACAGATAGTTGTGAAGTACTTTTTGGGTACTGGGGATTGAACCAGATTCCTCTGGAAGAATAGTCAGTGTTCTTAACCACTGAACATACTTTCATACCCACTCCTTCCTTTGTTCTCTCTCTCTCTCTCTCTCTCTCTCTCTCTCTCTCTCTCTCTCTCTCTCTCTCTTTCTCTCTCTCTCTCATTGCTATGTATATCTATTATCCACAGTGTTGTTTTGTATACACATTTTTTTCTTGCATATCCTATTCTTTGATCATATCCATTCCTTCCCTTTTATTTCCCTTCTGCCTTCTGATAGTCCCCTTCCTTCCCATTCTCTCCTCCCTTCTGATACATAAACTATGACCTATAATGAAATACATTAGCCATGACATAGACTAAACAAGACATATTATTTGGCCTCTACTATAACATTTTTACTTAATATGATGTTCTCCAGTTGAATAAATTTTCCAGGAAAGACATAATTTTATTACTATGTTTTCCTTATCCATTCATCTGAACACCTAGGCTGATTCTGTAACTTGACTATCTTGCCTATATTAAAACAATATGGATGTCCAGGAATCTGTGCAGTATGTTTACTTACAGTCATATATCAACTCAGGAGTGATTTGCTGCATTGTATGTTCATTGTATTTTCAGTTTGCTCTTCCCATGGTAGCTGGACTAGTTTACCTTCCACCATCAGTGTTTATGTGCCCCCTTATTCCCTTCTTCACCAGCATTTTTACTGTTATGAGATTGAATCTCAATGGGTCAACCACTAGAGTTTTAGTAAACTCTTAAAGACCTGATTAACAAAGTATTCCTGCCACTGTGTTACTGTATCAAGGCACAGTATCACAGGGAAGGAAATGTAAGGAAGTATATTTCATCAGCTCATGTAAACCAGGAAGCAGAAAGAAAGACAGGAAAGGACCAAGGACAAAATACCCTTCAAAGGAATGTCCTTGACAGTCTACTTCTTCTATATAGGACCTAATTTATGCCACCCCACCATGGCCCAATCACTTCTCGGTGACTATATCCACCAATTTTAGGGGTCAAGTCTTCAATACATCAATCTTTGAGATGGAAAGAATGCTTTATATTTAAACCATAATACTACTCAGAAAATTTCTGCAGCTCAACATTTCCTAGTAATATCTTCAGTCCTCAGTCTAGCCAAAACAGACTACCCATAGCTTTATACTAGGTTTTTGGTGCCTGACACTCTATTCACTGTTAAAGCTCAATTTTATTTACTCATATACTCCCAGTGTCACCCTCATCATTATCATACTAGCGTCTACTGTTTCTTTAATAATTCTCCAAAATGATCCCCTCATTTTTTTCTCCTACAGGAACTCCAGGTTGAACAAACAAATTTCAAGAGTTGAAGTTACAATAGTTAGGAAACAGAATCAACTTGGATGTTTAGCAACTGATGTATGGTTAATGAAAATGTACTACATTACATAATGGAATTTCACTTTGCTGCAAAGAAAATTAAATAATGTTTTGTACAGGTGAATGAATAAAGTTGAAAAAAATATACGGAGACACGGGAAGACAAATATCATCATTGCTGCTCTGGAATTTAACTTACTCCTGTTAAGTAGGTCTCAATAATATTTTATTTGTTAAATTAAAATTAAGGGCATTTATAGAAAGCAAAATGTCCAGAGTTATATTATTTAGAATCTATTAAAAACATTAATTTTGAACATATTACAAAAGAGCACAGTCAAGTTTGATGATTTTCCCAAAGGTCATTATAGTCTGAATTCTTTTAAAACTAGAAAGGAAAGGGGGAAACAATTTTTAAAGCCTACTTTGTGAACCATGAGAAAGCTAGCCTTTAGAGAGATGACTAGGCTTTGACAGAGGTCATTTTTTATTTTTACCTCTCTGCCTCTGGTAATGACATGATGCACAGTCACCTTCTAATGCAGTGGTTCCCCGACTTGCTTCTTGGGAAAAGTCAGTACGCTCAGTTCTCTAATCAATTCTGTTCCTAGGAGGTTGACTAACCTGGGGCAATGAAGCTAATCCAGCCAGCCATAACTGAGCCATTGGAGAAAAGATAGCAGTTGTGATCTCTTGAATTTCCGTTGAAGTTAACGAGATTAGTAAGGAAACTCTAGGTATACTTTGGTTGCTCAATGTTTGTTTACAAGAGTAAACAACCCTTATTATGTTTTAACCTGAATTCAGACTGATGAAGTTCAGCATTTAATAGCACATCCTATGGTGACAAGAAATTTATATGACACTCTTGAGAGGGGTTTCTGCCACAAGTGCACAATTCTTTCTCTAACATAGTAAGAGTCCTTGATATACCCCATCACAGAGTTACCATTATTGATTACACAATTTTGTGATTCTATAAAAAAAAATGTGAAGATAAATATGCTAAATTTCAGCCTAGTATTTTCACAGAGACACGTCTCTCTGAGTGCCATGGTACTTTAGATGCAAAAAGCTTTGCCATGCCTTTCTAAAGTAAGATAAATGGATAGATTTTAGAAGTGGGCATTTTTGTCACTTGAACATATATATCAGACTGGAATGAAGGGAACTTTGAGAGTATCAAATCTATGATTATAGTAAACACCGCCTGCATTAAATTTATAGCCTAGCAGATAATATTGCTCGATGGCAAAGAAATGAAGCAATTTCTGAAATGATCAAGCTCCATCTCACCTCAGCACTTTTCAATCTCTGCAAATTCACTTTTAGAGATTCTGCAATGATCTGTCCCAATTATAAAAAGCAAGAGTTCAATCATTGCCATCACTCTACATTTTATTTACTTCACTTATTTTTTTCATAGTGTTGGCTACACCTGAGTATGTATGTGTGTTTATGTATGTGTGTGTGCGTGTGTATATATGCATGTTGCATAAAAATGTGACATCATTAAAAGGGATGTTTGTAACTGTCTTTATTGTTTTGTCCATACTACCTCATAGAGCACCCTGAAGATGTTTAATGAATGCTTGTAGAATGGATGACTTATAATATGATATTGTTACATATTAAAATAACAAAAACACTTCCTAAAATATAGTTAAGGGGGTACATTGGGTAAAAGCACTTGCTTCACAAACAGGAGGACCTGAATTAAGATCCCTACCTAACACCCATGTAAAAGGCTATGTAAGGCACTATAACATCAACATTGACAGTTAGGGCATGTGAATCCAAGAGCTAAGAGGGCAGTCAGCCTAAATAGAATAGCAGCCTCTGCTTCAGTTGGAGACTGTCTCAAACAATATAGAAATAGAAGAAGATACCTAATATCCTTTTATGGCCTCCACATCAAACACATAGGGCCATGAACATTAATGCTTACATACCTATAACACACTTACATCAAGCAAATTATTTACATATTTGAAACACAGAGTTTTGGAATTACTAGTAGAAAATTATGTTGACTATCAATCGTGGAAACTAGGTTATAATTTCCATAAAATGTTAAAAACAAATATTTTCTATGAATGATTTTAAACCATTGATCAGTCAGCACAAGTATTTAGTTAGGAGAAGACAAGGCAGAAAAGATGTTTTAAAACTGACCTACACATCACAGTCCTATTGACTTGAAGCACAAGAAATTTCTGTGGCTTTCTATCTCTAACTCATTTCAAAAAGCAGGTGATGCTTACAATTAATTATAAAAACCGAAAGTGAGTTTTGTTGTGAAAATGCACACGAGAGACCTTGGCGGAGACAAAAAATGCGCGCAGAGGCCAAGGGGGCACTGTGGAAAGTTACAAACACCATGCATGACATCCACATGGAAAGTTTTATTATTAAAAGGGAAGAGGAGAGAGAAGAGAAAGAAAGAGGGAGAGAAAGAGAAAGAGAGGAAGAGAGAGAGAGAAAGAGAGAAACGTAAAGCAGAGGTGCATGCAGCCTTGTGAAGAGAGAGACGGAGAGATGAAGAAGGATGACGATGGGATTTCTCTTAAAGGAGACTTTATGTAAGACAACTGGGCAGGTCCTAACAAGCTTCCTTTGAAAAAATGGTTCACTGGTTTCAGAACATGTGAAACTATTCACAGTTAACTACTATATAATTTTTCACATGATCATTTAAGTAAATTTAAACACTTTTTTTTTACAAAATACTCTTCTAATAGTTTTAAATGCTGATAATATAATGAAATTAATTACATTTGCCTGTAAGTGTTTTGAAGGGATTGCATTTTGCAGTAAAAAATTAACATAGAATTATTATGCTCAATACAAAATATCCATAGATCAAATATAGTACTTCATGAGCTTTATGACCTCTAGATCCAGCACTAAGAATGATAGTAGAATGAGTCTGAACAAGGAAAATTAGTATACAAGCCTTTTCCTATTGGTTACTTTTGGTCTTAATTAAATGATGAAAAGGAGAATGCAAGAACTGAGGAAATAGAGGCCTCAGAGGCAAAGACCTAGAATGTTTAAGTCTCACATATTTCATTTAGATACATGTACATAATATTTTTGTCTTTGTAATTTTCATGCATGGGGTTATACAATGTATTTTAATCATATCTAATCCCACTATCCACGCCTGGCTCCCCTGGATCACACTGTCATGTCTCTTTTCCAACTTTATATCCTCTATTTGCTTTCTTTCTTTTTTCTTATAATCTACTGAGTCCAGTGACGATATGTTCATATACTTATATGCGTGAGGCTATCAGTTGAGGAGTGTCGTCAACTGACCAGAGATCACACTATAAAGAAAACTGACTCTTCTTCCCAAATCAGCCATCAATAATCAACAGATCTTCAGGTAGGTATGGAGATTCATGTACTGATGTATTTTCTTTAAGCATTTTAATAGATGAACTAATTTTAAAACAGTATTTCAAGTGGCTATATTACAATTATTTTTGTACTCATTTGTTATAATACTGAAGGAAGGAAGATTCCATATATTTTTGATATATTTAACTGTCAGTTTTGACATTCTGAGGTTATGCATTTACAGCATATTTATTTTTCACGTGTAAATTATGCATCAAGCTTTCTATTTACATTTATTTGTCTTTTAAAAATTAGTATGTGGTTATTACACTATTAAGCTTATTTTGAAAAGTAAGATTGATTTACCTGTTAAACTAAGATGTAAGAAATCTGATGATTAACATTTCATGACTATGCAAATCTGAATTTCCATTGTCAGGTGATGGAGCATGCAGAGGGGACTGTGGTGTAGACAGTTTGTATCGCATAAGTAGGAGAATATCGGTAGCCATATGCTCTTGGTTGTTATGGACCCTTTCACATAACATATTTTTGTTATCAGCCATACTTGTCAGGCTGCTTTCATCTAACATGGCATATTTTAAACTATTCTAACTCACTTAGTTCTTAGAGAAAAAGCAAAGCAATGTGTAAGCTCACCAGAATTATAACATCTGAGTAATGTGTCTTAAAGCATATTGACCGTCTATGAACATTGTAGGAATTTTAGTTACTAAGAATCTTTTTCTTTCCCTCTATGTATTTGCTTTATTTTTAACACCTTAAATAATGGAGCTTCATATATGTGTGATCTCTGAAAGAAAATTCATTTATACCGTTCACAAATACATGTGCTAAAATATAAAGTTATTTCTTGATGAAGTTGTTTTCAATATAGTAAAACAACTTCATCAAGAAATTAAGCTCCAAAGCCTAAGAGTTAACAGGGCATGGTGTGAGCCCTTTACTAGGTGTGCTGATGAAAATACTGAGTTAATCAAAGTGAAACCCACAACTGCACCTGCTTCCTTTCATAAAGGATCATTAGATGGAGTGTAAATTAATCCCCTTGTCTTCCATTAGTGCTTAGTCATTCTGAGTGACTCCTCCCCTGCTGAAAGGCAGCTGCCATGCAGAGGGAGGAACTTGACTGCAAGAGAGCGAGGGCTGGGCCCAGCCTTGGCCCTGTTGTTTAACACTGCATTATGGTCTCTGTAAATCTGAATCAGGCATGTGTTTCTTCTTGATTTATAAATAGCTAAGTCAAATATTTTCTTTTTACTTTCTTTTTGTACATCAAACTATGAGTTCTCTCTCTCTCTCTCTTGTTCCTTGATGGCGTGTTTCTTCTTTTTTTTTCTTTTCTTTTTTTTTTTTTGGAGACAGGGTTTCTCTTTGTAGCTTTGTACCTTTCCTGGAACTCACTTGGTGTCCCAGCCTCAAACTCACAGAGATCTGCCTGGCTCTGCATCCTGAGTGCTGGGATTAAAGGCGTGCGCCACCACTGCCCTGCAATGACATGATGACATGTTTCTTACTATCAAAAATATTAACACTCTTAAGAAGACTATTATTCCACTTGAAGAATTTCCATACGCATAGTTCATTTTATTTTTTTTTCTTGTGTGATATGCTGTCTATGGTTTGTTAAACAGCATTCTTTTTTTTATTTTATTTATTTTACAATACTATTCAGTTCTACATAACAGCCACAGATTTCCTTGTTCTCCCCCTTCTTGCCCCCCTGCCCTTCCCCCCAACACACCCCCCATTCCCACCTCCTCCAGGGCAAAGCCTCCCCCAAGGACTGAGATCTACCTGATAGACTCACTCCAGGCAGGTCCAGTCCCCTCCTCCCAGATTGAGCCAAGCCTCCCTACATAAGTCCCAGGTTTCAAACAGCTAACTCATGCAATGAGCACAGGACTTGGTCCCACTGCCTAGATGCCTCCCAAACAGATCAAGCCAATCAACTGTCTCACCTATTCAGAGGGCCTGATCCAGTTGGAGGCCCTCAGCCTTTGGTTCATACTTCATGTGTTTCCATTCCTTTGGCTATTTGTCCCTGTGCTTTATCCAACCTTGCTTTCAACAATTCTCGCTCATATAAACCCTCCTCTTTCTCACTAATTAGACTCCCAGCGCTCCACCCAGGGCCTAGCCGTGGATGTCTGCATCCAGATTCCTCAGTCCTTGGATGGGGTTTCTGGCACAACTATTAGGGTGTTTGGCCATCCCATCACCAGAGTAGGTCAGTCCCGGCTGTCTGTCGACCATTGCCAGCAGTCTTTTGTGGGGGTATCTTTGTGGATTTCTGTGGGCCTCTTTAGCTCTTTGTTTCTTCCTTTTCTCATATGGTCTTCATTTACCATGGTCTCCTATTCCTTGCTCTCCCTCTCTTTTCTTGATCCAGCTAGGATCTCCCGCTCTCTTTCCCTCGACCCTCGCCCTTCATTGCTCCCACTCATGTCCAGGCTGTTCATGTAGATCTCATCCATTTCTCCGTGTCTTTCTTGGGGTTCTGTTTTCCAGGTAGCCTCACTGGTGATGTGAGTAGCAGTCCAGTCATCCTTGTTCCACATCTAGCATTCTCCTATGAGTGAGTACATAGTTCATTTTATAATTAAGAGTAAGAAACATAAAAATGTTGTATGGGTTTTCAACACCAGGTTTTAAGAAGAAAGCTAGTTTATCCCATATTTGGCCACTAACCTATCTACATGTTCTTTTGAGAACAAAAATATGGATAAACTTTTTTTTTTTCAAATTTCAATCATCAAGTATTCTCTAGGAACTGTAGGGTTTATACGTGATTGTCCATTGTTATGAAAGAATGCACCATTGATTGTAACTGGTGCCAATCAGTATCAAAGCGTTTTCTTTACTAGTTCCTTATGTCCTTTGATTAAAAAGTGAGTAAGCAAATAAATACTGAAAGCTGAAAGAGAAGTTCTAAAGTGTTTGAGATTCTAATATTTAGGATAAATATAATAATTAAAATCACAGATTAATAAAAACTCTCAAGAACTTAGTTTCAAATAAAGATTGATGTCAACTCTATACATTTGAATATCTCTATACAATAAAAATGATATATATGTATATATATATATATATGTATATATATGCAGACTTCCTCAATATTACTATAATGGGAAACTACAGTATGTATAAAGAAATACAAAAGTATTTTAAATTGTTAAAAATGTAACATTTTCTGTGCTAAAATGAGAGTATGATTAAAAAGAAAGATTTAAAATTTGCCTTGTATCAAAACATACATGTTTCATTGAGCATGTTCAGGGAACACTCTTGATCCAACACTAATACCAAATATTTTTAAAAACAGTACTTGTTGAACAAAGGATAAAATTTCAAATCACTTTGACATGAAGTAAGAATAATTGAACCCAGACTCTTCAATATTGATCACCAATCTCTGCAACTCAACTGATGTATATTTTCTGAAAAAAAATAATCCTCCTCATTATGGGGCTACAACTTTTTATTTATAAAAGATGGGCATCAAATACCTTCAAAATATTCTGATTAAATTTTATAGCATTGTAAATACTTCAAAAATGTCAAGAACATATAGTAATCACCAGTAGATTTTTGTTTAGAATAAACTATAATCCCCCTAAAGAAAATGGGATGAGATTGAAGGAGAACTATGGGGAAGAGCATTCATGCCACTTCACACTTAAAAAAAAAAAAAAAAAAAAAAAGAGCAGTGTGCTGCCACCATCCTCACAGTCTGGGAACTCATCTTCCTTTCACACAGGCTTGCACTAGTAGTGACAAACACAAGCAAACAAAATCAGATAAAAGGATAGGAGGAGGCCAAGTTTCCCTTGAAGGAGAAAACAGGAATCTTCTCGGTTACTCTAAGGTCCAGTTTTTTCCTGAAAGATCTAATCTAAGAAATGAATAGAAAGGAATTTCACAGTAATAGATTTATTGTGCTGAATGGGGATAGATTAAATTGAGCAATTTTTTCAAGCAACCATTAACATGAACCAAAACCATGTGGTATTGTGAATAGAAGTAGTAGGACTAATCCAAGTCTTCCTGGAACTTCTTCATCCTCCCAGATTTCATTCACCAACTGTTGCCATGGCCTTTTGGGACTCTGAGGGATTCTAGATCCTCAAAATACTCTATCAATGGTTCCCAATTCAAACACTGTGAATCAATATACACTTTTAAGTTTTAAAACCAGATCAAGTTGGTTCATTGATAATGAAGTGAAATGATGGCTTTTGTAAACCCAACCTACCCACCTTCCCTCATGTTTTCTCCCTCTTCAGTACATACTGACACTAATTAGATCAAAAGTTGGCCAGCAGCAATTACTTGCACATCCAATTATTTTTTAACAAACAAGCAGAGTTCTCATCATATAAAGCTTGCCTGCTTTGTTTACTTATTAAACACTCACCGTTTCACTGTTCACAATAGATCAGCAATAGCTATAAAGACCTTAAGCCAGTGCTGGCCTTCTGGAACTCTCTACCATACCCCTGAGTGATATCAAATAGACCTAGGGCCTTTCCTCTGTATCCTTTCTTCACTGGGAAACGCTGAGACACCCTTCACATTGCACTTCTGCATTGGCTTTTGAATGAGGCACTGCTCACATATAAAATGCAAGCTTCTGGAAAAGTCACTCAGTAAATCTGTCACCTCATGGCCATATCATTTTCTGATCAGGCTTCAAATCTCTCAAACATCCTATAAATATGTCACATGCATACTAGGAAAAAAAGTAGCTGGATGACCTATATTAATACAAGATAAGCTGACTTCACAATACAATATATTATCAAGTATAAAAGGGATATTACATTATATAAAAGCAGTCAGTTTTCAAAAAGACAGAATTTTTGGTAGACTATAAAGGAAATAATATCTATAGCCGTAACTGGAGATGTCAACATTCTCCATTCCATAACTGATTAAAAGAACAGTGAAAAACCCAATAACATAGGAAAACCTGTCCATCTAAAGTTCTATTAAGCAGAAACACTGATTTATAGTGTTTTTAAATGTATTTTATTTGATCTTTCCATACAGTATGTTATTATGGTCATATTATTTTGTCTTCCCAAATTCCTACCCAGAGCCTCCCCACCTCTGACCCCACTAAACTTCTTCCCCCTCTCCCTTCTCTCAAAGAAAGACAAAAATCAGAACAACAACAACAAAAAAAAACCATGTGGTACATTTACACAATGGAGTATTACTCAGCTGTTAAAAACAATGACATCATGAAATTTGTTGGCCAATGAATGGAACTAAAAAGCATCATTCCCGTGTGAGGTACCCCAAATCCAGAAAGACAAACATGGCATGTACTCACTCATAAGTGAATATTAGCCATTAACTAAAGGGGAACCATGCTACAACCTACAACCCAGAGAAGCTAAGTAGAACAAAGAGGACTCCAGGAGTTGATGCATGAATCTCACTGTGAAGGGAAAATAGAATGGACATTGCCATTGGACAGGAGAAGGGGACTAGCAGGGAAAGTGGAGATGGGAACAGAAGAGATCAAGTCAGGGAAGGGTGGAGGGAGAGAGTATTGGGAGAGACGACTGGAATCTGGAGGCATCTTTGGGATGAACTAGAAACCTAGAGCAATGGAAACACCCAGGAATAAATGAGGGTGACGCTGGCTAAGACTCCTAGCAATAGGGGATATGGATCAAGAACTGACCATTTCCTGTAACCAGGCAAAACTTCCAAGGGAGGGACTAGGACACTAACCCAATCACAAACCCTTCAGCCTACAAATTGTTCTGCCCACAAATGTGCTGGGGTAAATACAGCACCGAAATTGTTGGAATTACCAACTAACGAAATAGCACGGCTGTAGACCCATACCTCAAGAAGGAGCTCATCCTTGAGGGTCAGAACTCAGAGGCAGGATACCCCAGAGGTCCAAAATAGAACCAAACATGAATGACAAAAAAAAAAAAGTCAATGAAATGATTCTTAATGATATTCTGCTGTACTCATAGATTGGTGCCTAGCACAACTGTTATCAGAGATGTTTCACCCAGCAACTAATAGAAACACATGCAGAGACCTATAGCTGAACTTTAGGACAAGCTCTGAGAATCCTGTGGAAGAGGTGGAGGAAGGATTGTAGGACCCAGTGGTGTCAAGGGCACCATAAGAAAACCCATAACAGTGGTGTCAAGGCACCATAAGAAAACCCATAAAACCAACTAACCTGGGATCATATGGGCTCACAGAGAATGAATCAACAACCAGGGAGCAGGCATGAGACTGACCTAGGCCCTCTGCATATATGTTACAGTTCATGTGGGACTCCTAACAGTGAGAGCAATGGCTATCTCTGACTCTGTTGCCTGCTTTTGGGATGCATTCCTCCTACTAGATTGCCTCATCAAACCTTAATAGAAAAGGAGGTGCCTAGACTCACTGCAACTTGATGTACCATGGCTGACTGATATGCATGAGACATCTGCCTGTATCTGAAGAGAAACAGTGGAGGAGGAGTGGTTGGCAGAGGCAGAAGGGGGTGGATAAGGAGCTGGGAAGAAGGAAGGATGGGGAAACTTTGATTGGAATGCAAAAACAAAACAAAACAAATAAACAACAAGCAAATAAATATTGAGTCTGTTTTGTGTTGGCCAACTACAGCATGGAGGCAGCCCTTGCACACGGGTAATATGCAGAGTGACATTCCTTTGGAGATAATTGACTTTTATATTCTCAGAAAGTATCAAATCCAACTAGCTTCTCGCTTAGGGGTCAATCTTTGTGTCTGCTTCCCCTTCTCAGTGCTGGGATTTAGTCTGTTTGAACATGTACAGGTTGTGTGCAGGTTGTCGCTGTCTCTGACTTCATGTATATATCAACCTCTTGTGACTGGAAGATACTCTGCCCATAGAGTCATCTTTCACTGTACAACATGAATGCCATCTCTTCTGTATATATTCCTGAGCCTTGAGGGTAATTTAAAACAGTTTAGAATTAAATAAATATAAAAAACACATTATGAGATATAATAAAGGTGAAGGCAGTTCTTAAAAGGACATTCACAGCACTAAGTACCTACATCGAAAAGAACTGGAGAAATCTCATACTAGTAAGGCACAGTTGAAAGGCCCAGAAAAGTAAGATGAAATAATACCCAAAATGAGAGGAGGGGAAGACATAATCAAATTTGGGACTGAAATTAATAAATAAGAAATAACAAACAGAAAAAATACAAAGAATCAATAAAACAAAGAGTTGATTCTTTGAGAAAATCAGCAAAATTGACAAACCTTTTGCCACATTAACCAAAATATGGATAATTAAAATCTAAATTAATGTAGGTAGAGATTAAATGGGAAACACTGCAACAAATACCAAAAGAATGTGGATAGTCATAAATATATACTTAAAGTCTGAATTCTACCAAACTAGAAAATCTTAATGGATGGATTTCTTGATATACACAACCTACCAAAGTTAAATCAACATGAAACAAACAACTTAAAGAGACCAATAAACTGACTGAATTAGAAAATATAATAAAAAAAATCCAACCAAAAAGGCCCAGAGCCATATGGATTCAGCAGAGTTCTACAAGACCTTCAAAGAAGAACTAACACCAGTACTCCTCAAATTTTTCTGGAAAATGAAAACTAAAGGAACACGTCTTAATTCTTTTTATGACACCACTATCACCTTGATACAAAAACCACACAAAACCATAATATATTCCTTATGAACAGAGATGAAAATATTTTCAATTAAATAGTTTTAAATCAAATTCAAGAACACATCCAAAATATTCACTATTTACAATGTTGAACTCCATATTTAGCAGAATGAAATCATGCATCAAGTGTCCAGCAGACATGAATCAAGCTCAATGATGTTCAATGTTCTTGTGTTAACAAATGTAAATGAATAGAAATCACACTGAAGAGAGTCTCCGATGATGATCATACTAAAATCAGTTCCAAAAGGTCACATGGAATGCCCCCCCAAATATTTAACAATCAACAAACTACATATATGACATAGACCAAAGAGAAAGTCTCAAAAGGCACATTTTTTAATTGTACTGGACATAAAAGAAATGACACATCAAGATTGATGGGATGCAGTGCAAGCAGTGTTCAGAAGGAAAATGATAACAAATGGTTATAATGAAATATTAGAGACCTAATGAATAAACCATTTACCCATGTTGTTAATCTCTGTGTCATCAGAATGAGGTGTAAAAGCTTTACACAACCCTGTATAATACAGAACCACACTACCTTTTTAATCTAATTTCTTCAAACTTGGAAGGTAAAATAACCTACCTCCTGCCTCAAGTTCTTCTCATTGAGTTCTCACTGAGCAGTAGCCCTCCGCTTTTGTAAGATAAAGGTGTTCTCTCTCCCTCCATTAACTTCCCTCAGCTCTGTTGTGCTAAAACACATTTCTAACCACCCAGTGTCAACAATCAGTCTCTTTACTGTGGATAACTGCAATGACGTATCAAATGGTCCTCAAAAATTAAATGAAAGCATCTTCCTCAGAAGTTCAACAGCATGTCAACAGCATGAATCTCCTGTGATTTTACACAGGGTCCTGGGCTCATGGGAACCAGGATGCCATTTCCAATTTGTGTCTTTCCATTCTCACTACTCGAAATGCAAAATGAGTATGAATGTGAAAAGAACACAGCAAACTTTTGTTTTGTCTGAATATTACTGGCCAGTCTTTATAGCTAGAGCTATAACAAATGAAACTTAGTCACATGACATGACTCCATGGCTGATCAGGACAGTCAAGCTCAAAGGCACAAGATGAATTTTGGTAAAATTTAGTATGGTATGCCTTTTTAATTACAACATTTACTAGCTCGTTCTGTAAGAGAGATTCATTAGCAAATAAATTTTACTGCCTGGGCATTCTGAAAAGAATAAGTAACATGAAAACAAGTAGTTCAAGTTTATTTTCTTCTTCTGAATACTGATCATATATAAATGCCTAGTTATTTTCATGTTAGATAATAAATAGGCTAAGAAACTGAAGATTTCAGAGTGAAATTATGAACATATTGAGTGGAAATGAAAATAATTAGCAGCATTAAAGATCTACCAACTTATTCCTTGGAGACATAAAGTAGATGAAGTGATTATTTTCAATTCTGAGGCAATTTAGATGCATGTTATTTTTCTTCCTTTCCACTGAACATTCACAACTAGCCATCTTGGCTCTTATCCAACCTAAGGATTCTACATATATCTTTGTTCCACTCTCAACTATCTATAGCCATAAATTAATCCCAAGGAAAGATTGAATTGGGATTCATGTAACTACGAATGTGTTATGAAACAAAGCTTGACCTTTAACAAGTAAGAGTAACTCAAAACATTCCCTACCACAGCAGGGAGAAAAAGAGGCTCTATTACTTGACACAAACTACATTTTGGACACAGACCTGCAAAGAGAGGACAGACGGCAATCACTTGAAGTCTATTGAATTAGGAGTTTTAGAAAATATATATGGAATTAATTACATCATACAGAACATAGTAAAAATCTTTTCAATTATAGACAGAAAGGGCAAATTTCACATTTTGTAAAGGCCGAGTATATGCAGACACCCAAGCTACGCATTGTAGAAGGGAGGGTTGTTATAAATTGCACAGCACAGGGAGGACTCAGCAATGTCTGCCTGCTGCTATTCCCTATAGAACTGAAACCTGTCCACAGCTTGGTAAAATATGTCGTGCTTGCATAGAGAAAGAATTGATACATTTTTCTTCTAGAAATCACTAAAGTCTTCCCTGCTTTTTTTGTTTAAATATTTCATTGCTTTTGAATACTATACGATAATGTATGGATTTGGAAGAATCGAGCTGGGGCTGACCAGGAGGCCACTTCCCTGAGGACAAGCTCTCACAATGCCCGAAAGTACTATGCAAGCTACCAAAAGAGAAAAGCAATCAATATCCCTACCCAGCTGTAAAGCTTTTGAACCACAACAATGACTAGCCTGGCAAGATATTCTCAAGGGTACTGCAGTGGCATATATATCTTGGAAGAAATCAAAAGCTGCCTAACTGGATTTAAGGCTCACTCAGTGAAAGGAACAGACGTCTAGTACTCTAACCCTAGATAAGACCTGCGACTGGAGAGATTATAGACCCTAGAGAATCTACTACTTCACTTTTCTAAACTAATATACTTTCTAACATTCGAAATGCTTATGCTCCTACCCACAGATAAGTGCTACTCTCACACCTTATCTAAGAAGCTTCTCTCTTTCTCTCTTTTTATTTCAGCAGATGGGGCTTCTTACAGAGATCCACTACTGATGAAAATGCAGAACATAAGTGACCATAGGATGCTCAGACCCAATTGATAGACCTAGAACACCACTCCGATTCTTAGCCTCGGCACAATTGCAGAAAGGGTGGTGCCATGATTGTAATGGCCAGAGGACGAGGACACATCTGTTAGATAATGTCTTCTAGACTTAGCTGGAAAGTCCCACCCATGAAATCTCAACAATATGGATACCTGTACAGAAGGCCTACATAATGAATGCTAGTTAACATACCAATGTGGATGGGGAAATTCCACAAGGCCCCACAGATAGTTGAAGAGCTACAACCAATCAGTGGCTACCGCAAACTCTCTGAAAAAACTGGCATATCTACATTTGGTCATATATTGATGCTATACTTTAACACACACACAAACACATAATTTTAGTGTTTTATCGGTGTCTAACTGTGTACCACTGGCTTGTCTCAGACTCATCATGCTCTTTAGACTTGAAATGAATGCTTGATTCTCCTGCATCAGCCTCCTCTATACCTCCTAATTATTATAAACATGCACTACCAAACCCAGATTGCTACATTTATTTTACATTTATTGACACACAATATTTGTACTTATTTAGAGTTCAGTACAAAAATGAGCCCATATCTGTAGAAAAATTAAGTCACATCAAATATATTAACTACGATTTTTATTTCCTTTTCTATATGCTTGAGAGCCACAGATACTTCCAGTTTTTTAAATTATATCATAAATAGTTGTAGACTATTGTCATCTTTATATACTGTAAAAACAGAACTTTTTTCCCCCAAAGCAACTATATTTAGGCCCAGTTTATCTACTCTTTCGCTGATATCTTCTCCTCTCCTTCCTAGTATTCAGTCACAGTTCTTCTATTTTCTTATTCAATGAGATTAGTTCTTTTTCTTTTTGTTCTGCATATAGGCAGTAAAGAATGGAATCTATCCTTTGGTTGGGTGGCTTATTGAACTGAACAAAGTTCACAGTTCTATTTATATTACCACAGATAACCAGATTGTATTATTTTATGGATGAATAATAAATGTTATACAGTGTACATATACAACTTTTTAATTCACTCAGTAATTTACACTTTAGTTTATTCTGTAACTTTACTATTGTGAATGAATTGTACTAAACATGGGAAGACAGCTGTATGTTTACTATAATGATACAATTGTCTTTGAATATAGACCTCTCAGTAGTGAGATTTCTAGATTATATGGTAGTTCAACTTCTTTGGAAGACTTTTCATATTGTTCTTTTTTTTTTTTTCATAATGGCTGTTTCAGCATTCTTTAAAAGTGGCCTTTTCTACCTGGAAAACAGTACCCCAAGAAAGACACGGGGATCGCCCAATGACGGAGAAATGGCTGAGATGAAAAACCTGAAAAACCTGGACATGAAAAACCTGAAAAACCTGGACATGAAAAACCTGGACATGAGTGGGAGCATTGAAGGGCGAGGGTCGAGGGAAAAAGAGAGCAGGAGTTCCCAGCTGGATCAAGAACAGTGAGGGAGAACAAGGAATAAGAGACCATGGTAAATGAAGACCACATGAGAAAAGGAAGAAACAAAGAGGTAAAGAGGCCCACAGAAATCCACAAAGATACCCCCACAAAAGACTGCTGACAATGGTTGAGAGATAGCCGGGACTGACCTACTCTGGTGATGGGATGGCCAAACACCCTAATAGTTGGGCCAGAAACCCCATCCAAGGACTGAGGAATCTGGATGCAGACATCCACGGCTAGGCCCTGGGTGGAGTGCAGGGAGTCTAATTAGCGAGAAAGAGGAGGGTTTATATGAGCGAGAATTGTTGAAAGCAAGGTTGGATAAAGCACAGGGACAAATAGCCAAACGAATGGAAACACATGAACTATGAACCAAAGGCTGAGGGGCCCCCAACTGGATCAGGCCCTCTGAATAGGTGAGACAGTTGATTGGCTTGATCTGTTTGGGAGGCATCTAGGCAGTGGTACCAGGTCCTGGGCTCATTGCATGATTTAGCTGTTTGAAACCTGGGACTTATGCAGGGACGCTTGGCTTAGTCTCGGAGGAGGGGACTGGACCTGCCTGGACTGAGTCTATCAGGTAGATCTCAGTCCCCGGGGGAGGCTTTGCCCTGGAGGAGGTGGGAATGGGGGGTTGGCTGGGGGGAAGGGCAGGGGGGCAAGAAGGGGGAGAACAAGGGAATCTGTGGCTGTTATGTAGAACTGAATAGTATTGTAAAATAATATAAAGTGGCCTTTTTCTCAACATCCTTACTGTACTTAGTACTTTTGTGTTTTTCACAATGGCAATGCTAACCGCAGTGAGACTCTATCTCATTGTGATTGGGTTTTCAGATCCTGGTTTGCTGTGCTCTTGTCTTTTTTTCTTGACAAATGTTTCTTTGGATTGTTCAGCTCATCTTCTCATTGTTCAGTTGAACAATATTATCCTTGTTCTGTTGTTGAGTTATGTTTGCTCTTTTATTTATTTGTGATCTCTGGGTATTAATCCCTCACCAGAAACAGTTTGTGTTTTCTTCCAATTTGTTGGTTTCCTCTCCATCTTTATGGTCTCCAGGCTGTGCCAAAGATTAGCTTCATATCATTCCATCTACACATTTCACTTTACATGACTTTATTTTGTGTTTCCTATCCCAGGAAATCAATACTTGTAACTGTGTACTTAAATGCTCTGACTCTTTGTTCTTTTAGTACAATGCTACTCAACCCTCCTAATGTTGTGACCCTTTAATACAGTTACTCATATTTTGGTGACACCTCAACCATAAAATTATTTTCATTGCTACTTCATGACTATAATTAGCTATCATTATAAACCGTAATGTTAATATCTGTGTTTTCCAATGGTATTAGGCAATTCCTGTGAAAGGGTCATTCAACCCCCAAAGGCTCACTGAGAACCATTGTGCTAGTAGTTTTAGGTGATGTATTTGCATCCCTGATGCATTTCAGGTAGAGTTTGTGTATGACAAGACAGAGAGATATAATTCCATTGTTCTGCACTCACATTTTCAGTTTTCAGGAAATGAATTATTGAGGAGGCAGTCATTGTTCTTGATACCTTTGTTAAAATCTATGGATGATATATATTAACTTCCGAGTCCTCTATTCCATTTAATTCATTGAATATTTATTTAAAACTGTTCAACACTACATTTAAAGTTAATTCATTTCTGTATGTAAATTATATCATGATATAATTGAATTTTAATAATTAAAAAACATAATAAACTCAAACAAAATATGCATTTACAAATGGGAAAAAGCTTTTCTACTCACATCAAGAATGATTAGTTTTATTGTGCAGGGTTCAAACCCAGGGCCTTGTGAACATTGGACTATAACTATCACTGAGCTAAAATCTCCAGCCTTGAACCAATGTTTTAATGTATAAAATCTCAATAGAAATTACAAAATATGTGGATTATAAACTCTAACATGAAAGAAGAAATAAACCCTTCACGAGTGGGAAAAAAAGAATATGTTTAGTACTAGCATAAATATGCATGAATTTTTTCCTTGTATATACTGACAATAGTGATGCATTAATTTCTATCCTGTAGAATGTACACATACAGATCTGTATGAATGTTTAATCTATTTTTATATGAGATTTGACTCACTTTTTATGTTTATTCTTTCAATGATACTTATTTTCTTGCTTTTGACAACAAAACTACACCTTTTTAGAGGAGGGAAAGGAAAATAAATTTAAAATGTCAATAGCTTTGGAACTGGAAATTATACTTGTCCATGTATTTGTAATAATTCACAGAGACAGATGCAAAATATTATGTAAAAGATCATTATTCTTAATGGTAACTATGGCATGGTGTCTTAGGGTTTCTGTTGTTGTGAAGAGACATCATGACCACAGCAACTCTTATAAAGGGAAACCATTTAATTGGGGTGGCTTAAATTTTTAGAGGAATAGTCCATTATTATCATGGTGTAACATGTCAGCATCCAGGAAGACATGGTGCTGCAGAAGGAACTGAGAGTCCTATATCTTGACCCTAAGGCATCAGGAAGTGGTAAGCGACACTGTGTGTGGCTTGAGTATATATGAGACCTCAAAGCCAACTCCAACAGTGGCACACTTCCTCCAAGAAGGCCACACCTACTTCAACAAGGCCACATTTCCCAATAGAGTCACTCCCTATGAACTTATGGAGGCCAATTACATTCAAACCACCAGACATGGTATAATTGAGAAAATTAAAATAATTAATAAAGTGCTAGTTAGATGAATTTTTGAATATTAAAGTAATCAGAAAAATAATACCAAATTAAAAGATTACTAAAATATACATTCACATAATGAAATATTCTATTAACCATTTAAAAAGTTAAGTGTATTCATTTAAAATTTAAAATTAATTTAAAATTTCCAATGTGAGCATAGTTCTCTATATGTACTTATAATTCTTTCAAGTGGACATGTAACTCACATCATAATTCAATATTCATAAGGTCTTTGCTTACCTCTTTTAATTAAGATGTATGATTTATGAACACACTGTGTGTGCATTTGTATGTGTATAAATATATACATTTTTGTAGATTGTATGAGTGAGTTTAGCTCACACAATAGATAATAGATATTGCCAACTACAGGAGTCTAAGTATTAATAAAATGTAGTTTTCAAAACTATAATTTTTTTGTCTGAACTGGCTTTTTGGAGCCCATTGCCTATGGTGGGACACCTTGCACAGCCTTGATGCAGAGGGCGGGGCTTGGACCAGCCTCAGCTGAATGTGCTAGGCTTTTCTGACTCCCCATGAGAGGCCATACCTTTTCAGAGGAGGGGTTGGAAGGATGGGGATGAACAGGAGGGGAATGAGGGGGGATCTTTGGTTGGCATGTGGAATAAGTCTTAAATTTCTTAATAAAAAATAAAATAAAATAAAAACTGATTTTTTAACTATTAAATAATTAAAGGTAAAACAATAGAAACCAAATAAAAATGCTTCAATACAAATACCATAAAAGCAATTTAAAGCTCATAAACTTTAGGATTGGGAACACATCTGCATTTACATATATACTATTTTTCCTCTCTCTGACAGATGCTGTTCTCATTTGGACAAGTTGAGACCTGAGTGGGGAGATGAAGACACACATAGCAGCCTTTTTCTAGAGTGCTTGGAAGCCAGTGTGGTTTTCTCATAACAAAATCTTTCTCTAAAATCTAGTATCTCAATATTTGGGGTTCAAAATTCAGGGCATACATGTTGAAGAGGTCATTTATAAGTATTACATTTTAGTAATAGGCCTGGAGAGATGATTTAAGCAGGCATAATGCTTGTTGCATGAGCGTGAAGACCTGAATTCAAAGCAACACACCCACAAAAAAACCTCAAATACACTGTTGTCACATACTGGGAGATGGAGACATTGGATCCCAAGAATTCACTGGCCAGCTAGTACAGAGAAAATTACAAACTCTAAGTTCAGTGAGAGACTCGTTGTCAAAAACTAAGGTGAGAAATTGATTGAGAAAGACACCCCAGTTTCAACCGCTGGCATCTGTAAGCATCTACCCAGGCAAGTACATTCGTGGACACATATGCCACATTCATACACCATTTACATACACACATAGATTAGTGAGATGTTAGTAACAAAGAAGATTATATAATTTCTGTATTTTATAATTCAATATATCTTTTAAAAGCCACCAGGTTCATATTCATAATTTGCTCTTGCTGAATACTTACAAATTAATTGTTCACAGTCTAAATATATCCAAATGAGCAAAAATAAACACATTTGCAAACATTCTTTTACCTTTTATATACCATCTGTGAGTGTAGTACTTAGGAACCATTTGTTATTTATATTAAACACGTGAGTGTCACCAGCTATTGTATACTCCTTATCATGGTAGAGTAGAATAATCTCCAAGACAGCTGTCCCCAGCAATCCCCCCAGAAGCTTGTAAATTTCCATCATTGGCTTCTACAACACAATTAATTTGTGCATGTTTCCTAGCAGCAATTAGCAGCCGGCACAAGTTTTAATGAAATAAACTTGTGATTCCCACAGGGACTATTTATAATGAACACTACAAAGCAACAAGAGCTTCAAACTATTTACATTAAGAATTGATTAATAACAAAGTCATTAAGCTCCATATTCGATTGCATATTGTGCCAATTTAAGGGATTCTGCTAATTAAGTAATCATAATCGTTTGCATGTGCTATATCTAATTAACTTTTTATATCTCTTTAAGTTTTTCCTCTAGGACCAATAGCATTCAAGTGGCATTAGCAAAAGGAACATTTAAACCATTTCTTGGAATATTGTTTCCTGATAAAATAGATTTCTATGAAAACACTTGGAGAGCTTAATCAGGGAAAGTGCTTGTTCAGGACAATTACTTTGGTCTACACTACATTTGCTCTTGAGGAAATGGATTAACATTAGGTTAGGGTTAACAGGTCTTTAAAATGTATCTATGTAAATGAAGTTCAGAAACTTGCTTTAAAACTTCTGAAAAACTTTAATGCTAGAGTTCTAATGTGTGAAATAATGGTATTTATCTATTCTTTATTTATGTGATTTAGAACATTACAGATTCACCTAGGAAGATGCTGAAGAGTTTTTAGCTCAGTGGTAAGCAAAAAACTCATGAAAAGGATGACACAGAAGAGCCCCACCTTAACAAATAAATCTTATCTACTCTAAAAGAAAATATAAAATACTATTTCATTACCCAGCCCAACAATATCTTGTAAAACTAACTTGATTTTCAACAGTTTTTAACTGTTGTGAGCTGTTGTACATTAAATATATTAGTTATATAGTTACACGGAATAATAATAATGCATAAAACTGATTACTATAAACAAAAATGGCAGCTTCGACTGTTGACATTATCCAGTTAATTATGTATTGCCGCTAATTTTGTTTCTGCTTATTTGTTTTCCTATATCTTATTTTCTGGTTGTAGTGAATTGCCTGGAATTTTCCTAACAATTTACTGAGAGACGGATTTTATTGTGGTTAGTTCAATTTATCATATTGAGTATTAACTATATTCAAAGTACTGTGTTGCAACTCTGCATAGAAACCTCCAAAACTAATACGGAGATTTTATAAAACAGTTGTATTACAATTTGAAGATGAGAAAATTAAACATAAAGCTTAAGTAATTATTCTAAGTTAAAAAAATACAAACAAACAAAACCAAAACTTGGACAAATTAAGCACCTCTGAAAATATCAGATAATTTTATCAATATCCCTAAACCCCACTAAGGCACAGGGAAGATGCAGTAGAAGACGGAGATAAATGTAAGAGGTTGAGGACCCGGGGAGGGCCGTGAAATACTGTCTTCTGGATTGGACATGGCTTTTATTCCCATGAACTCAGAACAGCTTTGGTTACCTGCACAAGACCAGAAGAAGATCAAGTCAGCCAAAGCTGCAACATTGATGCTGGGAGGTGCTCTCCAGAAACCACCCCCTACTGCGGGAGGGAGGTGGTACTGCTGAAGGAAAGGGAATCATTAATTTTTGAGATAGTAGCCACAGATGGGTTCCTCATGCTCCAGCATATTGACTCATCCTCATGGGGGTGCAGCTCTAATTAAACTTAGTGGTTTATCATAAGAAGAAGAAAACTGGTGAAAGGAGGAAGTGTTGAGGGTATTGGGGGGCAAAGAGAACAGATATGATGAATTTTCATTTTATTGTGTATAAGACTATCAATGAATAGATAAAAAAATTAAAGGAGAAATAAAATTCTTGGGAGCCAATTCAGTAGATCAACACACACACACACACACACACACACACACACACACACACACACACACACATCACCACCACCACCACCACCACCAAAAACAACAACAATAACAAAACAAAAACTTTACCGGGTATGTTAAAACTATGTCTCTAAATAATCGAAGACATCATTTCTTCAAGATTCTGCATGTATTATCTTTTATGTTCTTATTTACTAACAATCGTGAATCCTCTTTTGAATTCCTTACTAAAAACAGATCTTTTGTATAATTGTTGTGCCTGGTTAAAAATAGTTTCATAACTATCACTCAGTCAGGCACTCTCTCAACCATTGCCAGTAGTCCACAGTGGAGGTATCTACTCTGGTGATCCGATGGCCGAACACCCTGGCTGTCATGATAAAACTCTCATCCACTGTCTGATGGAAGCAGATGCACAGATTCACAGCTGAGCCCCAGGTGGAGCTCCAGGAGTCCAGTTGGTGAGAGACAGGAGGGATTATATGAGCAAGAGATGTTGAGATCATGATTAGAATAAGCACAGGGACAAACAAATAGCCAAACTAGTGGAAATGCATGAACTGTGAACCAATGGCTGAGGAACTGGACCAGGCCCTCTGGATAAGTGAGACAGATGATTAGCTTGAACTGTTTGGGAGGCCGCCAGGCAATGGAGCCAGGACCTGTCCTTGGTGCATGGGCTGGATTTTGGGAGCCTAGGGTCTATGCTGGGACACTTTGCTTAGCCTTTGTGTAGGGACGAGGGGACTGGATCTGCCTCCGCTGAATCTACCAGGCTGGACTGACTCCCCAGGGGAGTCCTTGCCTTGGAGGAGGTGGGAATGGGGGGTGGATTTGGGTGGAAGGCTGAGGGGTGAGAGGAGGGAGGATGGGAGAATCCATGGCTGATATGTGAAATTAAGTTAATTATAAAATAAAAATATTTTTATTTTATTATTTTTTAATTTTTATTAATTAAATTTTTTCCTTGTTCTCCCACCTCCCGTCACCCTCCCCTTCCCCCCAGCCCACCCCCATTTCCACCTCCTCCAGGACAAAGCCTCCCCCTGAGGATTGAGACCAACCTGGTAGACTCAGTCCAGGCAGGTCCAGTCCCTTCCTCCCAGGCTGAGCCAAGCGTCCCTGCATAAGCCCCAGGTTTCAAACAGCCAGCTCATGCAATGAGCACAGGACCTGGTACCACTGCCTAGATGCCTCCCAAACAGATTAAGCCAATCAACTGTCTCACCGATTCAGAGGGGGGCCCTCAGCCATTGGTTCATAGTTCATGTATTTCCATTCATTTGGCTATTTGTCCCTGTGCTTGATCCAACCTTGGTCTCAACAATCCTGGCTCATACAAACCCTCCTCTTTCTCACCAATTGGACTCCCGGAGCTCCACCCAGGGTCTAGCCGTGGATCTCTGCAGTTCCTTCAGTCATTGGATGGGGTTTCTAGCATGACAATTAGGGTGTTTGGCCATCCTATCACCAGAGTAGGTCAGTCCCGGCTGTCTCTCGACCATTGCCAGCAGTCTATTGTGGGGGTGTGGAACAAGGATGACTGGACTGCTACTCACATCACCAGGGAGGCTACCTGGAAAACAGGACACCAAGAAAGACACGGGGATTGCCCAATGACAAAGAAATGGATGAGATCTACATGAACAACCTGGACATGAGTGGGGGTAATGAAGGGCAAGGGTCGAGGGAAAGAGAGTTTGGGGGAGCGGGAGATCCCAGCTGGATCAAGAACAGAGGGAGAACAAGGAATAGGAGACCATGGTAAATGAAGACCACATGAGAATAGGAAGAAGCAAAGTGCTATAGAGGCCCACAGAAATCCACAAAATATTTTAAAAAGTAAAAAAAAAAAATAAATAAAAAGTCACTTCTGAAGTGAAGATGAGCAAAAAAAAAAAATCTATCACTCGTTTTGAGTCTGAGCCATCTCTGTTTTGAGCAAGAGACAAATAGCAGAAATAAAGCTATACCAGCTTGGGGCCAAGTTCCCATCCTCCAATATTTCTTTTGGTAGTGATGTTAAGTACCTTTAGAACAGGTACTTAACAGGGACTCTAGAAAGGTTATTGATAGGTATGGCTCTCAGCCATTCTGAGCTCAGTTTGTCCAGTCTCTATTAAGACTTCAGAATATGACTTAGGCTCTCTTGAACCACGTAAGCCAGCTGTTCTACTGCTGACTTTGAGAAAGTAACTTCATTTCAAACCAAAGGCTTAATAAAAGCCCAGAGGAAACATGTGTATTTGGTGGTGTTTCTGATTTTATACTTCTACACTCTTTTTATTAATATATATTTTACTATTTTTAATTATGTGTATGTGTGGGTACACCTGTGTGTGGTTTTGTGCTCATGAGTGTGGGTACCCATAGAAGCCACAAGAGGGTATTGGGTTCTCTTGAACTGCACTTCAAGGTAGCTGTGAGATATGTAAAAAATGGACTAGGGATCGCTTCTCGGCCTTTTGGCTAAGATCAAGTGTAAAAAATGGACTAGGGACTGAATTCTAGTATCCTAAAGACATCTCCCCAACCCTATAGGAACAGATTTGAGGACTGAAATTGTGAAACAGCTACAAGATATTCTCAAGTGAACAGAGTCAAGGAAAAACAATACAGATGAAGAAAAAGTAACCTAAAGTGTGCCATCTCACATATAGTGGGAATTTTTACATTGTATCATGAGCATCAACATTTCTTTCAGATTATAGGGCAATTTGTGGGGCTAGAGAGACACCTTGGCAGTTAATATTCTTGGCTTGTACTGTTCTTGCAAAAGACCCAGTTTAGTCCCTTGCACCCATGTCCAATGTCTTATTGCCATCAGTAACTTCATCACCAGGGGAATTTGCAGTCTCTGGCTTGACAGACACCTTCAATCATGTGGCCATTCTCATGTGCTAAATCCCACACACATACACAAAATTAAAAATGAATAAAATATTTTATGGGCAATTTGCATTAATTATTTCATTCCTACTCAAAAATTACATTCATGGACACAGTAATGAAAAAAAAAGCATCCAGAAGTACAAATTTTATCATGTTTTTCTCATATTTTTAATATGATTTTAAACACAAAATTAACATTTATAATTTTACTTTAATTTTTAGGTAAAAATCATATTTAAGGATATGCACATCCTGATCATCTTAGAATAAAATTAATTTTGATTTTACAAAATACATTTTCAACACTGGGAAGAATTGTTTCTTTACATTAAAAGTATAGAAAATTTTGTCAGTAGTTCATTGTCACAGGATTTACAGCTATATATTTTTTTAATTTATAGTTATAAAGCAGATGAGAAGTCAGAAAGTTATACTCATACAAATTTACATATGCACTAAAATATTTACAATGTCAGTTGCAATGAGCCCTAGTAAGAGATTAAATAAAGGATATAAACCTCAAAAATGTTTGTTACCAGTATACTCTTTTCATCCAAACCTCTGTATCTCTACAATTATTTTATATTTTCTTTTTCTTATAAAATTATGATTATTGTATGCATGATGCTCAGGGTTATGAACAATATTTATATCATGTCAGTAGCAAGCAGCAGTTCTCCCCTTAGTGAAAGGCCCACAGCTACAGCAGGTTGGAATGTGAGTGGTGTGGTAATTAACTTGAAAGTTTGTCTGACATTATGATAGATTATGTCCCCACATAAACTCTGAAAGAGCGAGCTGACCTTAGAAAGAATGAAAAGTGTAATTCTATACAAACCAGAAATGGATGAAATTATTTACAGTACTAGATTTATGACGTTCTTTAAGCCTTTGTTATCCAAGTGTAATTTCAGGAAATGCTCAGTTTCCATGTTCAAAGAAAGAAGTGAGCAGAAAGTCTGTACTGACTGTCCTTGTAGGAAAAAAATTAATATTTGAAATGTTACATTACTGCTGTTGTTTGGTGGTTGATGTTTTTTGCAGTATCTAATAATTTGAATATTTTTAATAGTTACATAATATCTTAAATTATAGGTAGGCTTTATTTGTAGTATAATGATGATTACTGAGATTTATGTATAAAGAAGTTCAGAATTTTTTTCATGCAAAACTTACCTTAAATAATCAAAATTACTTTTGATTGTTGTTTACACAAGTTGTATTTATAAGTTGGTAATATTTCAACAGTTATGTCATGTTGAATGCTGTGCTGAAGATTCTTTTTCTCTGTAGAACTATTTTCTAGGTTTAATAATATTTTCAGAATATGAATCATTTCATTTTGAATCTTTCATTTTTATATGTACCTTTAGTTCTTGAAGTTAGAGTAATAAAGGTTGAGTTTAGCTGTACTCTACCTATAAAGTTATGACAAATTCAGATACTTTTATCAGTTTTCATTATATCCCTATGACATTTTCCATAAGTCCAGCATGATGATGTCTCACAAATCAGGGCAAATTCACTTCTATTTCCCATTCTTTCCTAACAGTCAGACCTCTCTATTTATAATCACAAATTTAACCTGTCCAATGTGAAACACATTTGGTCAACCACATATTCCTTTACTTTTTATATTCTATATCCATATGTTCAAACCAACAGTGAATTGTTGTATTCACTTATTCTTAACAAAACCACAGCGAATTCCTTTTATCTAATTGTTCTGGTCATCGTCATGTTTTTGTGCACTTGACCTGTAGTGAGAGTACACTCTATTTATTTTCAAGTCAAATTTCTGTGTCTTTAAAAATACTAGATGTGAGGTAAGGGGTGGCCAGACTGCAACCCACAGCTCCAGAGAGGCTAGCTAACAGGGAAAGACCCTAGACACATGAATGGCCCAGCGAAGAAGTGGATGAGATCTACATGAGCAGACTGGGAGTGGGTGGGGTGACAGAGGGTGAGGAGTGGGAGATGAGAACATAGGGAAATGGGAGGGTCGAGCTGGAACAGGGACAGAGTGGGAGGGTGGGGAGAGAGATACCATGATAGATGAGGACACCATGGGAATAGGAAGAGGCAGGGTGCCAGGGAAACTCTCAGGACTCTATAAGGATGACCCCACCTTGGACTGCTGGCAGTGGTCTAGAGGGTGCCTAGACTGGTCTACTCTGGTGACTGGTATAGTGAACACCCTAACCACCATCACAGAGCCTTTGTCCAGGAACTGATGGAGGCAGATGGAGAGATCCATGGCCAGGCACCAGGCTGAGCTTCGGGAATCAAATCGATGAGAGAGAGGAGGGATTCTTCAGGCAGGGGAGGTCGAGACCATAATGACGGGCCACACTGGTGGAAGCCCATGAACTGTAGATTAGTGACTGTGGAGCCCCCATGGGACTGGACTAGGCCTTCTAGATACGGAAGATGGTTGTTTGACTCAAAGTGTTTGGGGGGCACCTAGACATGGGGATCGGGATCTGTCCCTGATGCATGGGCAGGCTTTTGGGAGCCCAGTTCCAGTAGTGTGATGCCTTGTGCAGCCTTGGTGCAGTGGGGAGGGGCTTGGACCTGCCTAGGCTCAGTGTGCCGGGCTCTGCTGACTCCCCATGGGAGACTTGATTCCGGGAATGTAGGGATGTGGGGCGGCTTGGGAGGGAGGGCTGAGGGGTGGGAGGAGGGAGAAGATGGGATCTGTGAGCGGTATGTAGAGTGAGTAGAAAATTTATTAATAAAAGAAAAATTTAAAAAAAATTTCCTTGACCTGTCCAGTCCCTTCTTACTTCCAGGTAATACCTATCTTTCAGCTGAGAATTAATTTACTTTACATCAATATAGCTTTATAAGATTAATTACATACCCCAGGATATTCTTAAAATGTTTAGCATATATTATCTGTACAATGTTTTATATATTTAGGTGGTATAAAGTGTACTGGCTATATCATTGTAGTTATTACAAATGTGGACTACAAGAGCAAACAAACCTAGTTTCAAAATGATACTTCTTTCATATCCTTGCTTTGTGAAAAACACCTGATACATTTCTCAATACTGTGGTGTCTTCCTGCCCTCCTAAGACAGTTTCTATCAAGAATGTCAATTTTAGGATTATGTAACATAATCACCACTAGAGATTTCATCTGAAGGTAGAAAGCATTCAAAACTGATGACAGTCTCATAAACAGTGTTATGGTTATTAGTTTTATATATATAATTGTGTTATAGTTATCTCAGTCTTCTCAGAGCATGAGCAGTATTTTGCTATCTACCTTTACAAGGACATGACATCATATAGTAGGAGACCCTGGATACCTCTATAGAGTGGGTATCATACTGAATATAATTACAATGTAGAGTTAAATTCACTATTTAAAATTTCTATCAGCAAGAACAAATTCTTAGATAATATGAAAGATTTTTTTATTATTTTATTTTATTTTACAATACTATTCAGTTCTTCATAACAGCCACAGATTCCCTTGTTCTCTCCCTTCCTGCCCCCCTCCCCTTCCCCCCAGCCCACTTCCCATTCCCACCTCCTCCAGAGCAAGGCCTCCCCTGAGGACTGAGATAAACCTGATAGACTCAGTCCAGGCAGGTCCAGTCCCCTACTCCCAGATTGAGCCAAGTGTCCATGCATAAGTCCCAGGTTTCAAACAGCTAACTCATGCAATGAGCCCAGGACCCGGCACCAACACACAGCTGCCTCCCAAACAGATCAAGCCAATCAACTGTCTCACCTATTCAGAGGGCCTGATCCAGTTGGGGCCCCTCAGCCTTTGGCTCATAGTTCATGTGTTTCCATTCGTTTGGCTATTTGTCCCTGTGCTTTATCCAACCTTGGTTTCAACAATTCTCGCTCATATAAACCCTCCTCTTTCTCGCTAATTAGACTCCCGGAGCTCCACCCGGGGCCTAGCTGTGGATCTGTGCATCCAGATTCCTCAGTTCTTGGATACCCCCAAAATCCACAAAGATACCCCCACAAAAGACTGCTGGCAATGGCTGAGAGACAGCCGGGACTGACCTACTCTGGTGATGGTATGGCCAAGCACCCTAATAGTTGTGCCAGAAACCCCATCCAAGAACTGATGAAAGATGTTTTAGTATAATATTACTATTAGAAATATGAGGATTCAAATTCTGAAAGTTTTTTTTAAATTTATGACTGAAAAACACGAATATCAAAGTATTAATACAATATTTTTAAGTGGAAGAATTCTCTCATGAAGTTGAAGAATAATTATTTCTGAGCTGGATATTATAAAATCTTTTTCAACAGCTCATAATTTTTCTCCTAGATGTGACAATAAAATTATAATACTTGGAGACCTCAAGTACAAAATAGGCTTATAAGTTCCTCAGAAGTGCTGGAAGAAAGGATCTTCAGAGATTGTTATTGTAATGGGCATGGCTAGACCTTTTGTCTAGGAGATCCATTTTTAATCAATATCACTAGAACTGAATTGTACTAGTTTTGTCCTATTAGGAAAGATTTCATCACTTTTTTAAAAAACATTTTTTCATTTTGCTTGTTTATTTTTGAGATTATAATTTACATTTCTTCCTCCCATTTCCTCCCCCAAACACTCCCATACACACCCTTCCTTTCTCTCCTTCAGTAATTGTTATTGAATGTATGTATGTATATATGTTTATATATATATTGCTATTGCATATATATATATATATACATGTGCATATATATAACATATATGACACCTAATTAAATAGGCAACCTGTTCAGTCCACATAATGTTATTCTTATGTATGTTTTCAGGGATGATGATTTGGCACTGGGCAACCAGTGTGCTCCTCTCTAAGTAGAACCACCTCTCCTACTCCCAGTTTTACTTACTTGCCCATAGTTCTTTGTGTAGGGTTAAGTCTTTAGAGGCTTTTCCCTTACAGGTTTGGCTTGGTCATTGGTGTCATCCTTGTTCACTTCATATTGGATGGTCATGTTGGGGAGACTTTATGGATATAGTTTTTTATGTTACTAGGAGATACAATCTCACAAAACTTCCTGATCCTCTGGGTCTTCCAATTGTTCCAATCCCCTCTTCTGAAATGTTCCATGATCCTTATGTGCAGGAATGTTTTCGGTGACTCATTTCTCCATGCTGACCGAAAAAAAATAGGATTCCTTATTGTGGAAATGTGAAATTAATGTTTTGTTTGTAATATCCTTCAATATTTAACATTTATTAATATTTATATATTTTATATACACTATTGGTTATGTATTTTATACAAATATATTTTATATTTTTATTCTAATTATATATTTTACATAATAAAAATGCAATACATTTTATGTAAATGTTATAATATATAAATATATTTAATATTTATTAATGGTATTTTATATTTCATAATTAATTAGTATTTAATATTTTTTAATATTCTTGTTCAATATTTTAAAGGACATTACTGTATACTTTAGGTCTGATTAGTATTATGTGAAACAATCTGTATTTAAGTGTCAGATATTTTTATTAATGGTATAACTTTTACGTATCAATGTGATATGAATTTGATACTTATTGAGTATATTAGAATTATTTAATATCAAGGAATAATTAGAATATAGTGATTTTACAGATCAGTTAACCCAATGATTTTAGTTGATCTACTTTGTAATTTATCTAAATCACCAAGAGATATTTGTTGGTTACTGAAGCATGAGGGGAGTAGTCTAGAATATCACTCTATGAACCTGGCATACCTTTTGTTAAAGAACATTTAGTTGTTTAGATACTCAATAATGATCTCATTATCATTAGAGCACTATAGTCTATATTATTTTTCCACCGAATCACATGAATCACATTAAAAATTTATATGTACTGATTTCTGCTTGGACCTGAGGGAGTTCTTGTCCAGATTTGTGGACACTGTCAAAGCCTTATGGCTTGAGAGTCATAGACACAAGAGATAAGCCTACTACTTTTGTCTTGTTAAAGACACATGTAGTCAAACTGTCATAAATATTCATATGTATATATTAGTGTTCCCTCAGCCTAAATCAAGGAAGTGCCTCTCTTTGGAGTGAATGATGGTTAATGCATAAACTCCAGCTGGTTGGGGTGTTGAAAGCAAGTGCTAGTCAGTACTTAGCACGAAGAGGATCACCCTCTTCACTGTTCAGAGAACACCATATTATAGAATAAGGGGCAGAAAGGGTGTAAGAAACTAAACATAGGAAGGGAGTCATGAGAAACTTCCTTATGGATATGAAATGACCATGCTAAAAAGCTCACAGCATGTATTTTTGCCTATCTAGGGCCTACAAATGATTGAGCCAGAAAATATTTAGTTATGATAGGGGAGAGGCTTATGGGGCCCAGTTTTGCCCAGGGGAACTATTCACAGTAGAATAGTGGTAGTGATGGAGTTCACTGGTGAATTACTCATGCACAGCTTTACTCCCATGACTGCGGGAGTGGTGCTGGTTAAAACCAGTGAGTAAAAAATTAAAATAAATTAACAAAACAAAGGAATGAAAGGGTAATGTAGACTTGGTAGGAAGAATGATGGGGAGGGCACTAGAAATGGAAGAGTAAGAGTGGCTTGAGGCTTAAGTGTGACCAGAAAATATAACATTTATATATATATACATATATATATATATATATATATGTATATACATATATATATGTGTGTATGCATGTATGTAATATATAGCATATATATGTTAACTTGTTAAGTGATAAATCAATAATGTTAATACATCATTAAAATGCACTTTTCTAAAAACAGATTTGACACCCTAATCTGTGGGTTGATAGATAGCAAGACTAACTACATATTCAATATGTATCTATTTTACAAAGTAGAGTATGCTAGGTATTTCATAATAAGCCATAGGTACTAAAATTCTGCAATGATATGATACGCTACAGGTGTAAAATACATATCTACATGAAAATTAGTATGTAAATTGCCATCAATAGTTTCATTTAGATTGCAAGCATAAATGATAATTTTTGCTAAATGTTTGAACAAAGTATATCATTTAAAGGAAATTTTTTGTTTCTTTGAACTTATTTTCATATTATTACTAAAAAATAGAGGTTTGTTAAACTGTATTACATTTATATTGAACAATATTGAACTAGAATAATAAGTTTATGAAGATAAGTCCAAGTAAATTTCATAGAAAAGCGGCAAAGAATAAGCAGAAATGAAGTTAATTCTGAATCTTTATGGGCCACCACTTTGTGTGTGGAAGACGAATTCAGATCAGACCTAAGGAAGCTATATTCATGAAGTTACTTATGAGAAAAGTAAAGTGACAGGCACATCTCACTGGGAATAGTTTTAGAAATACTCCTAACTCAGCCTTCCTGTTCCCAGAATTTTCTTCCTCTGCTTTTCCCACCTATACCTCCCGTCTGGCTACTGGCCAATCAGTGTTTTATTTATCAACCAATCAGAGTGACACATATTCACAGCATACAGAACGCTATCCCACAGCACTTGATAGTTACTTATCCTGCAGTGGCTATCCAGACTACCAGAGTCTGCCTGATTTTCTGAATTACTGCAAAATTACTTGCTTTTCCTTCATTTCAATCTATTTCTTAGTTATTGATATTTGCAAAATCCTGGTCTTGCTTCCCTGTGCTTCCTGACTCTTCCTCTAAAGTTTCCTCCTCATCATGGAGCACTTTGCTGAAGACTCCTTACAACCATCATGTTTCTTCTCTTCATCTCCATCTTCTCTCATCATGTTTCTTCTCTTCATCTTCATCTTCTCTGGGCAGCAGTAAAATTTATAGCTTGCCTGCCCTGAAAATTTTCTTTCAAACTGTTACAAAATTATCATTGAACCTTCTTCTGAACATGCTTAAATTCTATTATTAATGAGACTAAAAACCTCAAGAAAGCACTCCAAGTGGAACTCCACAAAACTTACAGTAAAATAAATGCCCTGCAAAAGTTTATAATAATTTTTGTCTTAGACTCTAAAATCTCATACTAATTATAACAAAGGAATAAAGGTCTTAGACTTGAGGGACAGTGTTCACCCAGAGCATCTATCAGAAAGAAAGCAAAGAGAAACTCCTGAAGCTGGAGGGGTTCTAAGAGCAGACACTGACCATCTAGCTAGAACTATGTACTTTTAAATGGTTATAGAACAAAAACAATAGTTTCATAAAAGGTAAAGTGTGACTTGTCTTCTCTAGGCACCGATGACTGGTTTCTTCCCAGCACTGAAGTTCCATCATAAACCAAGAGTTATCTAAAGATCATCAAAGAATGGGGCTCTGATCTTTGAAGTATCTGCAACTGATGTCATGAGAATTTGTCCAGACAGTTGGGGTCCTTCTAGGGACTGACCATAGCTGCATAAATTCCCCCTGCTCCTATCTCAATCCAATCTTAAAACAAACTTAGTGAACAAAAATACACCCAAAGACTTTTGGACATTGATAGGGAGGCAGCCAGAGCCCTGGTAAGACATGATGGTGCAACTGTAAAGGGCCAGACAAACATCAGCATGTAGATCTCATTTGTTTTTCCTTCCCTGGGCAATCCACGCATCCTCCCTAAGGTCCTCCCTGCTAGCTAGTCTCTCTGGAGCTGTGGTTTGCAGTTTGGTTATCCTTTGCTTTGCATCTAGTATCCACTTATGAGTGAGTACATGCTATGTTTGTCTTTCTGAGTCCAGATACCTCACTTGGGGTGATATTTTCAGCCTTGGTGCAGGGAGAAGGGGCTTGGATCTGCCTCAACTGAATGTGCCAGACTGGGTTGATTCCCCATGAAAGACCTGGCCTTGGAGGAGAGAAGAATTGGGGGTGAGTTGTTGGAAGGAGGGAGGAGAGGAGAATCTGTGGTTGTATGCAAAGTGAATAGAAAATCTCTTAATAATAAAAAAATAAATAAAACAAAAAAACCAGGGTCTTGTTATGCAGCCATAGCCAGCCTTGGACTCGCTATGTAGCTGATGCTGGCCTCAAATTTGAGGCCTCAGACTCCTGATCACTGACGTTATAGGCATTAGAACTACGTGTCAGCATGCCTGCCACACACTGGTAATTTTCTAAGCACTGGTTATCATACAATTTCTAAATTAAGGATACCAAAACCACTAAAATTTCTGTATATCAAATTCACTTGTTTGTTTTGTTTTGTTGGTTTTTTGAGATAGGTTTCTCTGTGTGTAGTCCTAGCTGTCCTAGGACTCATTCTGTATGTTGTAGAATATTATTTTAAGATATGTTACATTTGCTTATGCTGTGAAACATTTGTTTAATGATGCAAAAATGCATTGCTTTCTTTTATGTTGCATTTGTTTAACTCTGTGAAGCTGTGTTATTTTGCCTGTCTAAAACACCTGATGGTCTAATAAAGATCAAGGCAGGAGAAGGAATAGGTAGCGCTGGCAGACAGAGTGAATAAATAGGTGATGAAATCTGGTAAGAAAGGATTGAGAAACGAGAAAGAGGGAGAGGAGAAGACTCCAGGGGACAGCCACTCAGCTACACAGCAAGCAATGGAGAAAGAAGCATAAAGAAAGCTATTCAGAAATAGAGAAAGATAAAAGCCCAAAGACAAAAGATAGATGGGATAATTTAAGTTAAGAAAAGCTGGCTAGAAATAAGCCAAGCTAAGGCCAGGCATTTATAAGAAAAAAAGAACAGAAAACAAATGGGCTTCTAAGACATAATAATAAAATAAAATAAGATAAAATGAATGATAAGAAATCAGCCAGAGAAGCAGGTAAGCTGACTGAAGATTTTTACCCCTTCGTCTACTCTAAATCCAGTACCTCAGTCTAATCCCTAGCTCTTTCACACTGTCTTGCTGTTATTTATAATAGTCTGTAGCTTGCTGTTATTTATAATAGTCATAGATAAGAAATTGATTAGTCTTGATGCTGATTTCTTTAAAGAGTTTCTTAGGAACCTAAATTAGATCACTAGGTAGATCCTGATATCTGCTGTGATTACAGTTGATTAAGTTAAAGTCCAGCTCACTGGATAAAAGAAGGAAAGCTATCTGCACTATAAACAAAGTAAATATATATTTATTTAATTCTCAGGAAGTATCTGAGGAATTAAATAAGGTCTTTCACAAGGGTCATATGCATTCACGCCTTATGCCTGGGTCATTGGTATTTAATCATAAAACATCTGTATTAGAAAGAAATATTAGCTATATATGTGAGCTACCTCATAGTAAGTGTCTTTATTTTACTGGAATCTAACTAGACTCCTGGGTAATGGTCCTATTTACTTTCTCTTGTTCCCATAATTCCCTTGTCTTTTTATCCTATCATATTTTTTCCATTTATCATAACCTCCTTCATTGATTAAGAGCTTAATCCATCAATGAGTTATTCAATAATCCAATAATCATGTTTTTTATTAAATTTTTAAACTGTAAAAGTCTAAGTTGATATCAATATAGGATTTATAAAACTTATATCATGGAGCAAGAGATGCTGTCAGATTTCTAATAAGGAAGTAATGACAGATGGATTGGTAATGCAACAAAGGCTCAATAATGGATAACTGTCCATGCTTCCTTTGACTGAAGTGTGAAGAGGGTGCTGATTTAGCATTGATACAGAAAAGAGAGTTTTAATTCACATCTTTTCATGAGTTATGACAGCCTAGGGAAATTGGTTCTACAAGAAGACTATGTCCAAAATCTAAAGCCATAATTACTTCATTTGTTGAGCCATCAAATTCAAACTCTCCAAGAAAAGCTCAGTACCTTTGATGATAAAGCTAGATGTAGCATCAGAATGTATACATCTTCATTTCTAATGAGGTTATAAATATATCAAGTGCATTGACTCAGAAAATCAATCTATTTTTATATATTCATCCATTTATTCAACTGACATCTTTTAATATTCATTAATTTTCAAAGGCAATAGGTATGAAGAAACTATTTTTGTATATTTAAATTTAGTGATGACAGCAACACTCCTCATTTACAGTATTATTTAGAGGACAAAAAAGCTTAACTTACTAAAAAAAAAATTCTCATTCCCAGATGATGACTGACTGTCAGAGAAAAGATCAAATAAAATTAATTTAATTTTATGTTAAAGAGCTATTATAAAAGAAGCATCTATGGAATGTTGAAGTGCACAAATAAAATATCACCACAAATGTTAATAGTTAATTTATAAAAATTTTATAATATTCCAAATTAGAAGACATTTTAGGCAAACTCTTTTGAAGAATTGCATACAGCTTTGTAGCTCAGGATTGCTACATTATATGACAGCATTGGGAAATACAGAAAATATTAGAATTTCTTATTTGTATTGCACCAGAATGAATTGTATCAGGACTGAAAGTAATTTGCATGCATGTTAAGATTTGAGAAAGAGGGTTGTGGGGACTGGAAAAGAAACTGGTCATTTTTCTTAGGGACAGATGGACTACTCACAAATATTAAGGGAAACAATATTGAAGAATATGTTAATGAGATGAATTGTGTCCCCCCTGCCCACAGACCAGATACATATGTTAAAGTTTTAACTCTTAATACTTCAAATTGCCAATGTATTCTGACATGCAACCTTTAAAGAAGTAATTAAATTAACAAAGTTAATAAATTAATAACTTACTAACAAAGTAAATTAACAAGTTGTCAGAGTGGACCCTACTAATTATGACTGGAATCTCTAAAAGGAAAGAAATGTTAATATGCTTGCCCCTTTTGAGACAGTGGTCACTTTAAGAGAATAGATTCCATGACATGAAGAGATCAGGTCATGTTAGGAAGGGTATATTAAGAATAAATGTCGCCGGGCGGTGGTGGCGCACGCCTTTAATCCCAGCACTCGGGAGGCAGAGGCAGGTGGATCTCTGTGAGTTCGAGGCAGCCTGGGCTACCAGTGAGTTCAGGAAAGGCGCAAAGCTACACAGAGAAACCTGTCTCGAAAAAAAAAAAAAAAAAAAAAAAAAAAAAAAAAAAAAGAATAAATGTCACAGCCGGGCGGTGGTGGCGCACGCCTTTAATCCCAGCACTCGGGAGGCAGAGCCAGGCGGATCTCTGTGAGTTCGAGGCCAGCCTGGGCTACCAAGTGAGCTCCGGGAAAGGCACAAAGCTACACAGAGAAACCCTGTCTCGGAAAACCAAAAAAAAAAAAAAAAAGAATAAATGTCACAAACACTTTTATTTATGTCCTTCAATGGGCTACACAGAGAAACCCTGTCTCGGAAAACCAAAAAAAAAAAAAAAAAAAAAAAAAGAATAAATGTCACAAACACTTTTATTTATGTCCTTCAATGGTTTTATTTATGTCCTTCAATGGGTTTTACTGACTAAATCTAATTGGTATTCAAAGGATTGAGTATGCTATGATGATGCAATCTGTGTAAATCTGCCTCCTGGGAATGAGAGGGGGATCAATCAGGGTGAACAGTGCATGGGGTAGCATGGATATACAAAGGGCAATTACCCAAGAGCTTCTCATCTTTCTTCCATCTTTTTAATAGATGTTACTCATTTTCATTGGTAGTAGTGATGTCACATGACAGGCAGAATTTGCGTGTTCAAGGACACAGCCAGCATGGAGACACACACCTTTAATCCAAGTATCAACCATAGTGACTTAAAGGTCTGTATAGACAGGCAGTAATGAGAAAGTCATGTGGTTGGGTTTAGAGCCAATGAGAAGAAAGAACAGAAAGTCAATAAAAATACAGACACACAAGAAGTAGGTCTTTTTTCTCAGGGGAAGGACAGCAGCAGCAGCAAGTGATAAGAAGGTGGTCTTAGCTCTTGGCTACTGCTCTCTGATCTCTGGGCTTTTAACTCTACATTTGGCTCTGTGTTTCTTATTTAATAAGACCATTTAGAATTACATCTACACTTCTGGTCACATGCAAAGGACCATCTAGCAACATGAATGTTAGTAAGTAATGTCCTTCAAGTTGGGCACCATTTAAATTTTTTCCATGATTGATGTCATAAGTAGGTTGTGTCTTCATCAACAGGACCTTTCAATCAGGTTATAAAGAGCAATCAATAGTCTTGACAATAGCCTATGATATTTGAGTGTATCTATGACCAATGACTCAACCAGATGTAATCCATTCCAGGTCCTAGGTTTTTAACAGGACAAAATTATTAGAAAACAAACAAACAAACAAACAGCAATAAAAAAGACAAGAAAAACATGTTAATGCTTGTGTGGCAGAAGCCATGGGATTTCTTCAGGGAACAATGCCTGAGAATAGCACAAGTGGCTTTCTTTGTGACGAGACCTCTGGAGATAATGGCCCACTTGGCCAGAACCTATGAACAGTTCACAGCATAATTCTGAGCACAAGCCAAGGAGTGTGTGTACTGCATGCTTTCTTTCTTTTACTGCGTTAACTATAGTGCTGGCCTGAGCAAGTCACAGTAGATCATTAAATTTAACATTACACATTTGCATTTTGGAAAGAATGGTTCTAACCATAAAAGCTTTGAAGAAATGCTATTAAATAGATGGTACAAGAATTAATGGGAACACTCAAAGAAGAGGGAATGAAACAGAATCACAAATACCCACTGATCCTTCATTTCTAATAACTGTACCAGTACTCCAAGAAGTTAAAGGAGATGGACATAAGGACAAGGGACAAGCAGGGCCAATTATTCAGAGTAAGTTTCCAGGTTATGTTGCTTGTAGGATAAATGGAGAAACCTGGTACACCCCCAGAAGGGATAGAATAATACAAAACATAGAGTGGTTCAATCCACTTGTTACCTAGCTTCTCTGGGGCTGTGGATTGTACTCTGGTTATCCTTCACTTTTCATCTAATACCTGTAGACAAATGCTAAATGGTCTTATTAAATAAAAACCCGGAGCCAGATACAGGTGTGAAAACCTGAGAGATCAGAGGAATAGGAAAAGCCGCAAGCTAACCTCACCTTACCGAGACTTCAGTCTCCAAAAGAAACTTACTTCCTGTACACCCACGCCTATACGCCTTTCTCTTCTGCTATCTCCTTTGCTCTGTCTGTCCAGCTATTTCAATTCCTCTTCCTGCCCAGCTCTGTCACATCCTGTCTGTCTGTACAGATCTTCAGACCTCCATGGTTAACTACTGTTGGAAATTAAGGCTTGTGTCACCATACCTGGCCCTGTTCCCAGTGTGGCTTCAAACTCACAGAGATCCAGATAAATCTCTGCCTCCTGAGTGATAGAATTAAAGGTGTGTGCTACCATTACCTGACTTCTATGTCTAATGTAGTGGCTGACTTTTTCCTTTGATCCTCAGATAAATTTTACTGGGGGACACAGATAAAATATCACCATGAATATCCACTTTTGAGTGAGTACATACCTTGATTGTCTTCTGGGTTTAGGTTATCTCACTCAGGACAATTTTTCTAGTCCCATCCATTTGCCAGCAAATGTCATGGTTTCATTTTTTTTTTTTTTTTTTTACAGCTGAGTAATACTCCATTGTATATCTGTACCACATGTTTTCAATTCATTCTTTGGTTGAGGGGCATCTAGTTTGTTGTTTCCAGCATCTGGCTATTACAAATAATGCTGCTATGAACATAGTTGAGCAAGTGTCTTTGTGGTATGATTGAGCATCCTTTAGGTATATGCCCAAGATCTCTATTGCTAGATCTTGAGGTAGATTGATTCCCAGTTTTCTGAGAAACTGCCATACTGATTTCCAAAGTGGCTGTGCAAGTTGCACTCCTACCAGCATTGGAGTATTCCCCTTACTCCAGATCCTCTCTAACATAAGCTGTCTTCAGTGTTTTTGATTTTAGCCATTCTGACAGGTGTAAGATGATATCTCAGAGTTGTTTCAATTTGCATTTCCCTGATGATTAAGGATGTTGAGTAATTCTTTAAATGTCTTTTTGTCATTTGAGATTATTCTGTTACGAATTCACTGTTTACACCTGTACTCCATTTTTTCATTGTATTATTTGGCATTTTAATGTTTAGTTTCTTGAGTTCTTTATATGTTTTGAGATCAGCCCTCTGTCAGATGTGGGGCTGGTGAAGATCTTTTCCCATTCTGGAGGCTGCCATTTTATCTTATTGACCATGTCCTTTGCTCTACAAAAGCTTCTCAGTTTTAGGAGGACCCATTTATTAATTGTTACTCTCAGTGTCTGTGCTACTGGTGTTATATTTATAAAGTGGTCTCCTGTGCCAATGTGTTCAAGGCTACTTCCCACTTTGTGTGCTACTAGATTCAGTGTAACTGGATTTATGTTGAGGTCTTTGATCCACTTGGACTTGAGTTTTGTGCATGGCAATTGATATGGATCTGTTTTCATTCTTCTACATGTCTACATGCAGCTCTACCAGCACCATTTGTTGAAGTTTTTTTTTTTTTTTTTCCATTGTAGCATTTTGGCTTTGTTTCAAAAATCAGGTGTTCATGGATGTGTGGATTAATGTCAGGGTCTTCAGTTTGATTCCATTGATCCAGACATTAGTCTTTATACCAATACCAAGGTGTTTTTATTATTACAAAACTATAGTAGAGCTTGAAATCAAGGATGTTGATGCCTCCCGAAGTTCTTTTATTTTACAGGATTGTTTGAGATATCTTGGGTTTTTTGTTTTTCCAAAAAAGGGAAAGGGGTGTTGATCAAGCTTTGGCTGGTGAGTCGATTGTAAGAACCCAGACCCTACCAAGTGTAAATGCTAACTGCAAGAGAGGAAACTGTCTCTCAGTTTGAATGACAACACTGTTCTACCTGTAGGTGTACCTAGATAGAATAGTTCTTTGTAGCTTGCAAAACTGTGCGTGCTTCTTACAATAGACATATAGATCAAAAAGGTAATGGCTATCCATGGGAGAGTTGGGAATGGAAGGGGAAAGATGCAAGGAACAAATGAGAAATGAATTCAACCATTTTTAGAAATTTAGAAAGTGAGAGCTGGTTGTAAAACTGTTTATACAAACCATTGAAACTCTGTCAATAAAGACAGTTCAAGCTCTCAGGGGCCACCTGTTTGAACAACACCAGGCTGTCACAGGTGAATCCACCTGTTTTCTTGGATCACTCTCTCTCTCCCTTCCCCAACCCAAGTCAGCAGCTGAGGCGTACAGCTATGTGCATTCCTATTTTCTCCCAAACTTTAATGAACTTGTACTTGAATTTCCTCTGGCCCCACCCTTACTTTGTTTTGTTGATGTGACCAGGAACTCAAAAAAGAGGACCCTGATTTTCTTGTTAACAGTGATTCTAAAAGACTACTTTTTGTAACCTAATTTGTGACTTTTTGTGTGACAATATATTAACATTTTTTTTTGTTTTTGTTTTTGTTTTTCGAGACAGGGTTTCTCTGTGTAGCTTTGCGCCTTTCCTGGAACTCACTTGGTAGCCCAGGCTGGCCTCGAACTCACAGAGATCCGCCTGGCTCTGCCTCCCGAGTGCTGGGATTAAAGGCGTGCGCCACCGTTTTTGTGTGACAATATATTAACATTTTAAAACATAAATTGAAATTTCAAACTACACTTCTTAAAGGAGTTCAGCTGGCTGGAATGCATTCCTACTTTCATATTTTTTTTTTCTGATGCAGGTAAACCACATATGGAAACTGATGTTCTGACAACACATTGTAAACTTATAACTGAAGTCAATGGTAAAAAAAAAAAAAGAAAGAAAAAAAAGGTATTTGTAAAGAAGCAATGTTAGAGTTCTGATAATTGAAGCACCAGAGGATCTATAGAGTAACTACATCACAGACTTTATGTACTTAAACTGCCAACATTTTATGCTACATATTATGTTGAAGGAGTCTATGACATGTAATTCTAAAATATTCTACTTTAACAGAAGGGTTAATTTGAGCTGAAAACAATCATGGATCAATAGATATAGCAACGGATTTCTGACTTTGTCATTTTTTTTAATGCAGACAATAAATTTCTTTTTGAGCAGAGTGATCTCCTAATTCCAGAGCAGAGTAAAGCAACTCTTGTCATCAAAGATGAAAAAATTGCCAAGCTGAGCTTCCATCTATTGACTTTATAAAAATAGTCTCCAAGTTCGCACAGTTCCTGTATATACATTAGGCACTTCCTCACAATTGATAATCCCTTTAACCTCACTCTTTCTCTGTTAAAAGTGGTCTATATATACCTGTCCTAACTTTATTATTTTATTGCTGTGATAAGATACCTTGACAAAAAGCAAGTTAGGAGAAAAAGAATTTATTTTAGCGCACAGTTCTGGTTATAGTCCAAGACAGAATGGAAATCAAGGTGACAGGGAGTTGAAGTGGCTTTGACATCACATCCACAGTGAAAGGCAGAAAGAAATAGTTGCAGCCATATTTAGTTCCCAGCTAGCATTCTTTATTCTTATACAATCCAAGGCCCCAAACTTGGAAATACTGTCTGCACAGTGGGCTGAGCCTTCCTGTATCTATTAGCTTAATTAAGACAATGCTGCACAGATATACTCCAAAACAGCTTAGTTCAGATCCTACCTCACTGAGACTCTCTTCCAAAGTGATTCAAGGTTGAGTCAAGTTGACAATTAAAGCTAACCACTCAAATCTTGAATTCAGGTGACTTGTAGTTTCACTTCTCTCATGAATTTAAATATTAATATGAATGATTTGTCTTCTTTTCACCTGTTAATCTGCTCTTTGTCAGTTTTATTTGCAGACTCCTAAATAGCATTTCTAGGAGAATAGAGAAAAAAAAATCTTCACTAATGTTACAAAGCAGGAGATAATTCAAACTGATTGGGGGACTCAGGTGAGATAAGTGTATTCAAAAACCTTTACAAAATGCATATATTATTTTTTTTAAGAATAAAAGAATGTCTTGGAAGATTTTCTGATTTAGAACAACATAATAAATGCCTTCTATGTGACCTGATGAAAATTAAAGAAATATTCTTAGTCTTGTTAAATTAGTAAAATGATAGATCTTGGTATAGACAGAGAATTTTTCTGAAATTATATTTTAATGTATTTGGCAAATACAGTATAAAGAAAAGGAGACAAAGATGAGAATTAAAGGATTAGTCCTAGCTCTCCACCTAACTGCATCTGAGCAGTTTCTTCATTTTTTTGGGCTAATGGTGTCCTTTATCATAAATTAAGATGGATTTAATTTAAAAACCTTTGTGTTTCAATTAAGAACTAGGTGTCATTAAATGTTGCTACTATTTTTCATTAAATGTCACTAATGATAAAGGCTCATTCTTATATATTAATATTAAAAGTTATGCTTAATATTGTTTTTTAAATATAATGCAATTAAATCTGTGTATGAACTATTTTGAAATGACATCTACTTAGTCTACACCTGGTTTACAATACAGGAGAGGGAAAAATAAAGCATCCACTTTTAATTATTGGCAGCCCTTTCACAAGCTGTAACATGAATAAGAGAGGATTAGATTAGTTCTATGAAGGTATCAAATTAGCCACCTCCTTGGGTTTGGCTAGAACAAATTGTGTGTGTGTGTGTGTGTGTGTGTGTGTGTGTGTGTGTGTGTATTTCAAGGATTATTATTCAATGTATTGGTCCAGGTTAAAAATAGCATTATTTAAATGGTACTTTATTATATTTTACTTTCTATATTTAGTACATTTATGTACTAAATATTTTTTTATTTTTACCTTAAATTGTGCTTTTCTCCGCTCTCTCTTTTTTTCTCTCTTGATGGGGGAATGTCTTTTTGTATGCTGTGAAAATGTATTACTCTGATTAGTTGATAAATAAAATGCTGATTGGCCAGTAGCCAGGCAGGAAGTATAGGTGGGATAAGCAGACAAGGAGAATTCTGGGAAAAGAATGGCTGAGTCAGGAGACACCAGCCCACTGTCCAGGGAGCAGCATGTACTGGCACACAGGTAAAGCCACAGAAAACATGGCAACATATAGATTAACATAAATGGGCTGAGTTTTAAGAGTAAGAGCTAGTCAGTAGTTAGACTGAGCTAATGGCCAAGTAGTTATAATTAATATAAGCCTCTGTAACTTACTTGGGGGATGCGAGTGGGAGAGATTTGTCCTGACCACCAGCCAGCCACCAGCCAGCCGGGACACAGCTTCTCTCTCTCTCTCTCTGTCTCTCTCTCTCTGTCTCTCTCTGTGTGTGTGTGTGTGTGTGTGTGTGTGTGTGTGTGTGTGTGTGTGTGTGTATGTGTGTGCATACACTTCAACACAGAAAAGTAACTATACAGATATCACAATTTGGGAACATAATCAATGGATGCGGGAACAATCACAAATACCCAGGATAAAACCATTTCTTGGTATACATATCTAAGGACTAGTGCTCAAGAATAGGATTATGTGCCTAAATATGACTGAGTTAATTAGAAAGGGAGATGACATCAGTATCTATAGACATTGAAATGTGTTGTTCTACTATGTAAAAGACTCAAGTTTAAAGAACAATGATCATTCTTTACATTTCAGGACTCATAATAAAACTTCAAAATTATTAGAATATATTTTGTGCATTATGTTATATTTGCATTCATTGTCTATTGTTTACATTGTTTTAATAGTGAGTTCATGTGTGTGCAGGTGCTCATGTGCACACAGTTGCTGTAATGCATGTGTGGCAGTCAGAGGAGAACTCGGAGGAGTGGGTTATCTGTTAGCAACTGCAAAACCTGTAAGGATCCATGCAGGTGTGCATGTTTCTATGGACATATTCCTGGTGGCTAAAAGTTTTGGAATTTCTGGAAAGGGATAATAAGAAGAGTGTAGAATGAACTCCCAAGCTCCTTGAATTTCCTGGATGTTTGGAACATTAAATAACCTTCTTTTCTATTTGCTTTAGGTAAAATGTGAAAAATTTAGCAGCAGTAACATGAAATGTGACGTTAGTGGACAGTACCATAAAGGCTAATTTTTTAAATGGAAGTTTTTTTTGACATTTTTTCCTTCCCCTCATTCTTACCCCCTTCCCTTTTTTGTTACCAGCTAGTATGATTGGAATAGCTTAGTTACAAATATTAATATTTTATGAATCTATGTCTTTACTGATTATGGACTAAAATTAGCTTCACTAACTCCTTAAAACTAAATAAGGCCACTCACAATTGTTCTCATGTTCCATGAAAAAACCTGAGTGGGATTCTAGCTGAAATCAAGTCCATACTTTGGTCCTAAATTTATATTCTTATCATCTGTTTCAAAAGTGTTCAGATTCAGGGCATTCAAGTAAATTTATATTCTCTGTGACAATGCAAGTGACCCCATAGGACTTTATCTGTATTTCTGAGAGGCTTTTTCAATCTCCACTAACTTTTATAATGCCTCCAGGGAGCCTCTTTTATTGATATGTGCGTGCACAGCAATACAAATGGGATTGATCTTTCCTAATCTTTTGAAAGTCGAAGCCAACAAATACACATAATAACAAAATTGCAGGAATGGATGCATCTTACAGAAACACACATTTTAGGCATAAGTGATGTATTGGATTATATTTTCAATAGTCATCATTTCTATGTTGAGATGTTTCCTGAAAATTTACATTTGTGGAAGAGTGGATTTTTGCAATTACTTTACTTATCTTTTTCATAAGCAGTAGGTTGCTCAGAGAAACTGAAATATGCATGGCTACATCTATCTAAAATATTATGGGCTTCTTTGGGGTCTGTCCAAAGTTGTATGACTCTAGATTCAAAATCTGTCACTGACAATAGTTCTATGACTCGCAGCAAATAACAGTCTCTTTGATCTACAAGTTCTTATACTTAAAAAGAATTTTATTTTATTATACACATCTAGTGATATCTTAAAGTTTCTGGAAGAGATAGACTCTTTTAAGAATTAACAACATGGGAGATCCCTAATGATAAACCTTTCTCTACCTTTATGCCAAAAAAAAAAAAACCTTCAAATTTGAAATTCATTTTTCTAGACTGACTATATTTTCAGTGGTTGGCACTCAGGATATCTTTAAGATGAGAGTCCTTTAACTAAATGAATTGTCTAGAATCCATGAATTAAAATGACCTGTCCAGGAGTCAAGTAATGAAGTATCTGTCATAGACAGTCTGGCCCCCCTAAGTGTACCTAAGAGCTTAGTGCCAAGTAAGCATAAAGAAAAAAACACAATGAGTAAATAACAAAACTGAAGTTTCAGTACACCGAGAAGGGATGTCACAGCCTTTTCTACCATTATCCTACCTAGAGGAAAAGAGAAGTTAGGAAACACCGCCACAGTATGGAATCCATTGACTAATAGTTCTACCCTGTAATGAACATGAACCACTGATGGTGAACTATACAGTTCTTGACCATTTGTAAAAATGTTGATGATTGGTAAGCTTCAATCGAGTATTACTACTCATTGGGAGGACTGATTTTCATCACTGATAGAAACTCTTTCCATTTAAAGAGAATAAAGAGGAATGCTGCCCCAGGTTTTTAAAAAAATCTTGTTTAAAAAGGTCACTAAGAGTTAAACTTAGCTGGGGTCTTATGGATTCCTGGGAACATCCCTTGTGCTTGATGCGGTTGATGTGGGGGAGCAGGGGCTTGGACCTGCCTCAGCTAAATGTGCCTAGCTTTGCTGACTTCCCATAGGAGGCATATCTTTTCAGAGGAGAGGCTGGGGGATGGGCTGGGAGAGAGACAAGGGGTGGGAAGCTGGAGGAGGGATGAGGCTGGATCTGTGATGGGTATGTGGAATGAATAAAAAATTTCTTAATCTAACAAACAAAACAAAACAAAAAGAGTTAAGCTTAGACAATGATCTACGAGTATAGCACCAAATCATTAGGTATCATTTCATTGACATTTTTTTTTCTTTTTTGCCAGTAATATTTGATGACCTATCCTAGGTCTCTGTGCTGTCCAGCCTCTGGGTCCTGGCTCTCCAGACTGTGTCATGAGTAGGCTTCCTCTCATAGTATGGGTCTCAAGCTGGACCAGTCATTGGTTGGTCACTCCCACAATTTCTGTACCACCTTTGTCCCAGCATATCTTGTAGGTAGGGCAATTGCCTAGCCCAGTTATCATCAGAGAGGCTTCACCCAGTAACTGATGGAAACAGATGCAGAGACCCACAGCCAAACATTAAGCAGACCTCAGGAATACCGTGGAAGAGGGTGAGGTAGGATTATGGGAACAAGAAGGGCCAAAAACACCACAAAAATAATACTGAATCCTCTAACCTGAGCTCATTGGGTGCTCACAGAGACTGAACTGGCAACCAGAGAACATTCATGGGACTGACCTGGGCCCTGTGCACATATGTTACAGTTGTGTAGCTTCTTCTTGTGCAACTCCTAATAGAGGGAGCAGGGGCTGTTTTTGACTCTGTTGCCTGCTTTGGGGACCCTTCCTCCTACTCGGAGATGAGGTACCTAGTCTTACTGCAACTTGATATGCCATGGCTGGATGCTATACATGGGAAGCCTGCATTTTTCTGAAGAGAAAAGAGGTGTGGAAAGGGGGTTGGGGTTGGGGGAAGGAGCTGGGAGGACAGGAAGGAGGGAAGGGAAACTGTGATTGGTCAGGAAAAAATAATTCACTAATTGATAAAAAAAAAGAGTTTAGCTTAGTGCAAACTGATACAACTTTTAAATTTCCTCATTCAATCTTGAAAATATGAAGTTCAATGCCCAGGTTCTTTTTTAAATGTACTATCATTCCAACAGTAAAGGACAGAAACAATTTCCATATGGTCCAAATGTACCAAACAAACCCCTTTCATAAAATAAAATTGTCTGTTAAATGGATGTATAATGATCGATCTTTTGTTATGAATACTTTTGTATTTTTTATTTATACCAATGAAAGATTAAATAACTGAATTGCCTAGCATGATTTTTTAATAATATTATACTATCTGTCTATGTGTTTCTATTTCTGTGTGTGTACCTCTAATTTGTGTCTGTGTGATGTGTGTATGGTGTGTTTCTGTGTGCATGTCTGTGTGTGTGTGTGTGTTTGTGTGTGTGTGTGTGTTTGTGTGTGTGTGTGTACATGTGTGTGTAGGCATGATGTGTGTACAGACCAGTGGTCAATAGCAGATGCCATTGTTAAGGAAACATCTGTTTTGTTTTTAGTTCGTTTGTTTGAAGCAGAGTTTCTCACTGGCCTACAGCTTACCAAACAACTTTAGCACTGAGCATTGAGATTATAAGGCCATGCTACCAGGACAGCATTTTCCATGTGTTTTTGAGGTCAAACTCAGCACTTCTGGTTTGCTGGGTATCCTAGGGTCATCTCTGTTCTGTGATAAAATACACAGTAAACACGAGTTTAGGGCAGGATGGGCTTATTTTAGTTCAGAATTCCAGGTTAGAGCCCATTGTTTTGAAGAAGTCAAGGTAGGAGGAACTTCAAACACCTGATCACATCCAAAATGAAGAGCAGAGAGAAAAGCATGCATGCTTAGGTCTCAGCTACCTTTCTTTACCTTCATATAGTTGAGGGCCCCAAATCAGGGAATGGTGTGACTCAAAATGTGCTGTGTTTTCCTATATCAATTAATAATTAAGATAATCTCCTATAGACATCTCCACAGTCTAACCTGATCTAGACAATTATTCACTAAAAAATATTCTTTCCCGGCGATTTTATTTAGGGCCAAATTGATAATTAAAACTGACCAGTATCCAAGGCAAGCACTGTTAATCCCATCACAGGAGGATTAGGACCTCTGACAACGTATTATAGCAAACTTCATTCTATGCACAACAGAGCTCATCCCTCAGCTTTGTCCCCTAAGATGGGGTTCAAGAGAGCATCCCTGAGAGTTTCTCATACCCTTTTATAAGGTAAAACCACAGGCAGGGGAGATATTTTGCAAGCAAGCATGGTTACAAAACAGAGATATGGTGATTACAAAGAAGTTAAGGAAATCTTCCTGGAACATCTGGTAGAGAGTGACTAAGGTGGGGGGGGCAGCCCAATTCTGAGAAACAGAAGCTAAAGTTGTATGGTAAACAGAACTTACTTAGCTAGACTCTCAAAATGGCTCCTGATAGTACTGTTGTATTTACAGTTTTTATTGTTTATGTTTTTTGTTAACAAATAGCAATTCTTTGATTTCAATAAGAACTAGAACATACCTGTTACAGCTCTGAAGGGAAAGGCTTCCCCAATTTAAATGTTGCAGCTCTGAAAGGAAAAGTATCATGGCAATCAGAAGCCAAGGAATAACATAACATCCCACCACACAACAAACCTCACACAAGACATTTATTGGAAAAGACACAAGAGGGTGGCTGCCTCTGCTTGGGCAAGAAGCAGAAATGAACTGAGCAGGAAATGGGCTTACACAGGGGTTCTTGGAAAGGAGTTTTCAGGGTGATTTCCTGCATGGGAACTGGTGGAATTTCAAGCTTGCGGCAAGTCCAGGTATTGGGGATTTTTGAGTTTGTGGACTGGGGATTTTGCATGGGTTTTCAAAACTGGAAGTGAGCTCAGACCTTTTATCCTACAATATATATGTTAATTGTTTTTTCTTCTGATACATGATCTTGGATTTGATCATGAACTCAATCTCCTCTTCACTGGAAATCTCCATTAGTCATTTTATTGGCACTCCATATCAAATATATGCCATAATCAGTCCAACCAACTCCTAGAGAATGTCCTGTTACTAACATCACACCTAGTCATCATTTCCAATCAACCTACTCATTTCCTATTCTATCTCAGAAAATTCTTGAAGGGTAGAAGGTTATGTAGTTTCAATATTGTCTTTCTGCCAGAGAATTAATTAGAACTAAAGGCAATTGAAAGGCAGATGCAGGTCAAAGATTTTGACTAATTTTATCTTCATGAAAGTGGGAGATTTATTTCTCATGGAAAGATGTCTTTCTTCTACAAGGAAGAAATGGACAACTGTATTAGAAGAGATGTGATTTCTATGCTGAGAGAAATATAAACCAACAAATTTTGATAAACTAATTCATTTATTTTTATCTTCTCCACCATGTATATTTACTAACTTTTAAACAACTATTATTCTGCAAAAGGGCAGTTAAGCATTACTGTATTTATAGGGCTAGAAAGATTTCTCAGTAATTAAAAGTGATAGTGCTCTTCCAGAGGACCTGGGATTGATTCTCAGCACACATACCATGGCTCACAATGGTCTTGAACTCCAGTTCCAGGAGATCTGATGTCTTCTCTGGCCTTTGAGTGCACTGTATACAAGTGGCACATATACATACACGCAGGCAAAATACTTATACATATAACAGTAAAATAAAAAGTTATAAGTGCCTTTATGCTTTCATTTTCCTATGAAGTCTCTGTATATGTAAAAATCAATTTGTTCTAATTTTTCTGTCATCATTATGTTGATTTAATCATGGGGTAGATAAGAGACTCCAAAATGATAAATAGTATTTCCTTCCTTCCTTATATAGTCCTTCCTTCTCCACATACAATATTATTTTATATTAAATTACTATTACCTTTAAGACCAAATAATGTACACGATAAGTTTTTTTCTGCTTTCCACTTTTGTCAAATCCAAATATGTATTGCTTATTGTCCAAGTCATTTCATAGATGTCTTTCTAACTAAATTAATCATTAACTGTTCATCATTTGCTGTTTCTGTTGAAAATATTTAATGATAGCTCACATTTGTTGAGTAAAGTTCAATTTTTTCTAAGCAAGCTCAACAGGAATTTACTTGTTCAGACCTCTGCTTGTCTCTTCAATCTCATCTTCAGATAATTAGCAATATTAACAACTACGACAGCTTTCTCTACAAAAGCAATTTGTACCAGTCTGTAAATGCTTTGAAGAGTGAACCAGAAAGTGTCAAATTACATGCTTTTAAAAATTACTTATTTTTATTTTATGTGTATGATTCTTTGCTTGCACATATATATATGCCATGTGTGTGCCTATTTCCTGAAGAGCTTGTGGGAGCCCGTTTTCAGGTTCCTCGTGGCTTTACTCAGCAGATCTGCATAGAGAGGATGATTAGGACCACGGGCCTGAGTGCAGGTGTCTGAGATGGTCTGCACTATGCTGGGGGAGAAGAGCTTTTGCTCCACCCCTTGGTGTCTCTATAAATACCCTGGGGCAGAGACAGAGCCCTTTGGAAAAGGTTCCAGGCCCTCTCGAGGCTATCCTTTATTTTCTATCTGTTTATCTCTGCAATATAAATCCTTCTGACTAATATTTCCTGCTGCTCACACTCAAGAAAACTCTGGGGAGCTGTGGGGTTGGTGGGCAAATGCCCCACAAGAGCTCAGAAGAGGTCAGCAGAACCCACTGAACTAGAATTATGGTGATTGGTCCTTTGTTTTCAATATATGAAGTAGTCCTGTTGCACTTACAGGATAGTGAGAGATGGGTTTCACCCTCTTATTGTTCTCCTCTGTCAGCGGATTACATTGCTGCAGCTTCATTCAAACAAGTTGTAATCACACTGATTTATCAGATAAACCCTGAGCTCTCACCAGTCATGTGGTCTGGATTGTTTTGCTATGTAAATTGTGTTGTATAACTGTATATTCCAATTTGAATTATTCCATCTTGAATGGGGAAGAGGTGTTCATAAGACTTGGAAAATCAAGAAAATTTGCAGATTCAGGAAACTCATGCTATTACAAGATTTCCAAGGCCTTTCCCCAATGTTATATAAGCAGTAATCAACTATTAATAGAGTCTCCTGGTAGGGTCTCCTGGTGGGGTGCTCCAGAGATGTAGCTTTCATGGAATGTTACCCATGGAGTGATGTGGATGTCTTTGAGCTACCAGTTTTCTATCAGTAAATTCATTGGCTCACTAACTGAAATGAAATACTTTTTGTTGTTGTTGGCACTCAGGACCACTCTTATGAATAGAGAGTTCTTCACATATTCTTAAACAAAGTCACACAACAATTTGTGATGCTAAACATCTACACTAAACTTACCAATGAGATTTCAAAGTATTACCAAATTTTACCCAAATTACAAATCAAGTATTACTTGTAAAAATACTGAAATGTTTTAAAAATGAAACAAACTCTAACATAAGTTAACAATATGACCTTATAACTAATCTTACAAAATGCACTTAACTGCTTTCCTAAATATAAAATTATAAGACAATACACATCTTTGACATCATGATAATTTTTAATTATTTCTTTTATGCTTTGCTCTTTACAGACTATCAAGGTACTTCATTGTATGAGGTAGAGCAATAGTAAGAGAATTGAAGGTCAAGGATTTCTTTTGAGTGTTTTAGTCTTGATAGTGTTGTTTATCTTTCTGTCCCTATGATAAAATTTCTCTAAAAATTATTTAGATAATGGATTTTAACTCTGAGTTTTGGATGCAACAGTGCATGATTGGTTGGAGCCTATGGCAAGGCATAACATCATGGAGGAGTCTGGGGAAGAACAAAATTACTCATATATTGGCAAAAAAGAAAGTGGAAGATACAGGGATTTCACCAGCCACTTTGAGTGTAGTTCCATGAATGATGTAAGGACCTCTTACTAGGCCTCACTTCTCAAAGGTTTCCAAATGCCACCTGAAGTTTAGCACTTGACCCATTGGGAGACATTTAATTTCCAAACCATAGCAGATAGTTTTACAGTTTCTGGGTATCATCTGTAGCTACTGTAAGATATATAAGTAGATACTGTGAAAGACAGAAAAATGAAACAAATGTATGTGCAATAGTATATGATAATAATTTTAACAGAGAAAAATGATAGGAAGAAACCTTGGCTATCTTTAATAATGGTCATGTTGTGTTTATTAACTTGAGATAAATGCATCAGTTGGCAATTCGGACAGTATTTCTGTCTTAATTAGGGTTTATATTGGTGTGATAAACATTACTAAAAGGAAAGTGGGGCAGGATGGATTTACTTCAGCTTACCTAACCCAATCACCATCTGTCATGAATAAAGTCCTAACAGGAACTTTAGGGAAAAACTTAGAGATAGGGACTGAAGTAGAGACCAGGGAAGAGTGTTTTTTAACTGGCTTGCTCTCCATGACTTGCTCAACTTACTTTCTCATATTATCCAGGACCCTGGAGTGGAATCCCCATTGAAGTGGGTCATCCCACTTCATTCATTAATCAAAACCCTACAGATTTACCTAGAGACCAATTATATAGAGACATTTTCTCAATTAATATGCCCTCTTCCAAGATATGTTCAGGTTTGTGTCAACTTTACAGAAACCAAACAACATAATTAGCAAAGACAATGGAGATATATAAGAAATTAAAGGAAAATCTGTGGTAAATTATTGCTTATACTCACAGGATGCAGTTATAGATCTAAACTCTAAAGTCTATTGGAATTTTTCCAGTGAGCCACTATGTCTTATCCCCATTTGGAAACTATCCTAAAAGCTAAGGCTAAAATATCCTCCAAGATGCAATATAATACTGTAAATCTAGAATATTAAAAGGAAACATAGATATTTCAAGCACAGCTTAGCAATTTTAAATTTTTCTTTGATTAACAAACTTGAGAAAACTTTTTTACATAGTTTTTATTCATAATAATAAACTAGACTTTACAACTCATGTAGACTTAGAAGGGGATTAGAAAAATATAGAACTCAAGCAAAAAAATTATGGGATATTGCCAAATGATAAGGTGGTGGAACTCTCCTAAGTTAAAGAAAGAATTATCTGTTGGTTAAGATGTCCACAAATTAAAAGTTTCAACATTGTCCACACTCAACAGCAGCAATATTCCTGATGGTATTGCTATTCCTTGACCCAAAGTCCTCTGCACCTTCCATGACACCCTAGCCATCTTCTGCCTTCCCAGAGACCACAATTATTATCCAGCCACTCAGTATTTACCATGTGTCTGAAAAACTGGAGGCCATTTGTGTTTGGTCCAGTATGTGCCATGGATTAAAAGTCAGGACCTGTGTTGATAAAGATGAGTTTTCACAGTCAAATTTCTTCTTGTAGATAGACTTTCTGTCAATGCCAGTATGGCATGTGAAATCATTACTCTTGAATATAAATCCTGCAGTTATTCTGTGAAGGCTAAAATCTTACATGAAAATCTTTGTCTCCAGTGCTGAATATAAAAGTTTTTTTTTTTTTTTCTTGCTGTTCCTTGGAACTTTGCGATGTTCAATGGATATGCAGCAGGAGGAGGTTGGCTATCAATTGCTATGCTAAAGAATGTGGAGAGTTGACCATGACTGATGGAAATTGGAGGCCCCAGGGCACTGTGGCTTCTGAAAAGCTGAGAAAATCATTATTTAAGCCATTTGCTCACTCTAAATTTATTATCATATTTCAGCAAAAGTGTCACTCAACATTGCTGGAATATGTCTCATCTAAATATAGCATAAAACTATTGTATGGTCACCGTTAGAATACAAATTTGAAACAGTGAGTATTATATCCAAGGCACAGTACCATTTTCTTTGTCAAACAAAATATGAATATGGAATATTTCTCTAGTTGTATTACAAGAACAATTTGTCAGTGACATAGAGCTATGATAATAGAATGATGGGTCAAAATAACTAACTGTTGACAAATCACCCTTGACTTTTCCAGAGTGCCATGAAGAACTAACTTTTGTTGCTTCTGGGTTCCTTTTTCATTTTACAGATGCAAAATTAATTATATTGTAATTATATCTATAACACTGATGACTTTCTAGGCAGAAAAATAAGATATTTTAAGGAAGATTTGCCTGTGTTGATTTATGCAGAATAATATGATACAAAAATTTTTTTGAAAGATATAATCAGTTTAAACAGATATGAATTCTACAGTTGTTAACCTTCCCACCCATACACATACTGGACTTCAAAACTATTAAGACAATAGACATAGTGATGGTAGGAACATGGTAGAATAAATGGGTGGGATTGGATCAGAGAATGAGGAGTGGATATAAACATATCATTCTCCACATATTATGGAACTCTCAAAAATAAAGAAAAAAATAAAAAATGACCAGGATTTTGAGGCACATTCCTCTTAAATTCTTTAGAATATATTACATAAATGTTATTCATATTATACTATAAGCAAAAAAATTATTACATTGTATAAGAATATCTGTGTAACCTGACTACTAAAAGTACAGAGAATTAGGGTCAAAATGGCAATGTAAGCCTCAAGAATTTTAATTTGTGAAGACATTATTTATGGAATAAAATTTTGCAAAAACAGTGCTGTAGAGAAACATGTATTGCTTTGAAATAGATCTGCTATGGTAGTCCAGATACACTGAAAAATGAAGAACACTATTAGGAACAATACAATACTCAGAAGTTAATGAGGTAACCAAAAATAATAACATTCAGTCGGGTAGTCGTGGCACATGCCTTTAATCTCAGCACTCAGGAGGCAGAGCCAGGTGGATCTCTATGAGTTAGAGGCCATCCTGAGCTACAGAGTGAGTTCTGGGAAAGGCACAAAGCTATACAGAGAAACCCTGTCTCAAAAAACCCAAAATACAAATAATGTTGATATGAATATAGCTGAGCAAGTGCTCTTGTGGTATGATTGAGCATTTCTTGGGTTTATGCCCAAGAGTGGTATAGCTGGATCTTGGGGGAGATTGATTCCCAATTTTCTACGAAAGCGCCATATTGATTTCCAAAGTGGTTGTACAAACTTGCATTCCCACCATCAGTGGAGGAGAGTTGTCCTAGTTCCACATCCTCTACAGCATAAGGTGTCTTCAGTGTTTTTGATCTTAGCCATTCTGACAGGTGTAAGGTGGAAACAACCTAGATTCCCTTCAACTGAAGAATGGATAAATAAATTGTGGCACATATACACAATGGAATACTACTCAGCAGAAAAAAAACAATGACATGAGGTTTGCAGGCAAATGGATGGATCTAGAAAAAATCATCCTAAGTGAGGTAACCCAGACTCAGAAAGACAAATATGGTATTTACTCACTCATAGGAGGATACTAGATGTGGAACAAGGATGACTGGACTGCTACTCACATCACCAGGGAGGCTACCTGGAAAACAGGACCCCAAGAAAGACATGAAGGAGAAATGGCTGAGATCTACATGAACAACCTGGACATGAGTGGGAGTAATGAAGGGCGAGGGTCAAGGGAAAGAGAGCCTGTGGGAGCAGGAGATCCCAGCTGGATCAAGAACAGAGAGGGAGAACAAGGAATAGGAGACCATGGTAAATGAAGACCACATGAGAAAAGGAAGAAGCAAAGTGATAGAGAGGCCCACAAAAATCCACCAGGCAATGGTTGAGAGACAGCCAGAACTGACCTACTATGGTGATGGGATGGCCAAACACCCTAATAGTCATGCTAGAAACCCCATCCAAAGATTGAGGGACCTGGATGCAGAGATCCATGGCTAGACCCCAGGTGGAGCACCGGGAGTCTAATTAGCGAGAAAGAGGAGGGTTTATATGAGCGAGAATTGTTGAGACCAATGTTGGATAAAGCACAGGGACAAACAGCCAAAGGAATGGAAACACATGAGCTGTGAACCAAAGGCTGAGGGGCCCCCAACTGGACCAGGTCCTCTGAATAGGTGAGACAGTTGATTGGCTTGATCTGTTTGGGAGGCATCTAGGCAGTGGTACTAGGTCCTATGCTCATTGCCTGAGTTGGCTCTTTGATTCCTGGGGCTTATGCAGGGACACTTGGCTTAGTCGGGAAGGAGGGCCTGGACCTGCCTGGACTGAGTCTACAAGGTTGATCTCAGTCCTCAGGGGAGGTTTTACCCTGGAGGAGGTGGGAATGGGAGGTGGGCTGGGGGGGGGAGGGGAGGGGGCAGGAGGGGGGAGAACAAGGGAATCAGTGGCTGATATGTAGAACTGATTGGTATTGTAAAATAAAATAAAAGGAAAAAAATTAAATTAAATAAAAAACCAAAATAAATAATTCTCTATGCTATTTATTCCATACATAGATTTATATTCAGACAAAAATATACCTGTAAATTTTATGCATACAAAATATAAATATATTTAAATGTCATATTAGCCACTGAAATGGTATAATCCTAATATTACTGCTATTTGAAATTGTTAGCAATACCCTTATGGATACAAATGTTTAATATGTTATCTTTTTTTTAAGATTCTTTTTCTTTTTTTTATTTTATTTATTTTATTTTACAATACCATTCAGTCTTTTCCAAGCTCTTGAAACCAAAATGGGTATCATAAAATAACCTGAAGCAAAATATATGTAAAGCAATCTTTTATGTAATTAAAAAAAATATGGTGGTATCTGCCTGTAATCCTAGTATTCAAGAGACTGAAGCACAAAGATTGCAAATTCAAGTCCATCCCAGGTTATATTGCATGGTTTTATTTCAATCTGTTTTCTCCCTGTTTCTCTCCTCAAAAAGAAGGTAATGAAAAGAAGAAGATATAATTCATTTGTAAACTTAAAGAAATGGTTCTTAAGAGGTAAGTTAAAAGATTGGAAATATTTTAAAATAGTACTCAACTTACATTTCAACATTTGATTATGCATACTAATTTTGAGAACACTACAAAAATTTAGATTTTCCTATAGGAGGAAAAAGATAATGATCATTCACTATCTTAAGAAACTGGGAATGAATTAAAATTAGGGATTTGACTTATTTTCATTAGGCTGACAAATTGAACATATGATTTTATGTATAAGGAAGAATATGCAAAATGTCAGAGGGAATGTGCAGGTTGTTTGTTTTGTTTATGTATCAATAGTTATAGAATGGATAGGTACCAAAGGAATTACATTTCATGAAGAGACTAAGTGTGGTGATATATTGTGTCCCCCAATATATTTTGCACCCTAATAAAGCTTATCTGAGCAGGGCAGTGGTGGTGCACGCCTTTGATCCCAGCACTCGGGAGGCAGAGGCAGGCGGATTTCTGTGAGTTCGAGGCCAGCCTGGGCTATAGAGTGAGTTCCAGGACAGGCTCAAAAGATACACAGAGAAACCCTGTCTTGAAAAACCAAATAAAATAAAATAAAAAAGCTTATCTGAGGATCAGAAGAAAAAGCCAGTCACCATATTAAACATAGAAGTCGGGCAATGGTACCACACTCCTTTAATCCTAGCATTCAGAAAGCAGTGACCCATCTGGATCTCTGTGAGTTTAAGGCCACACTGGGAACTAGGAGCCAGGTGTGGTGACACACACCTTAAATTCCAACACTAGCTAATCATAAAGGTCTGGAGGTATATACAGACAAACGGGAAGTGACAGAACTGGGCAGAAAGAGGAACTGACATAGCTGGGTGGCAGAGGGAGTGAGATGGCATGACAGAAAGGCATATAGGGGTTGGTATACAGGAAGTAGATCTCTGTGAAGGCTGAGGAGTCAGTAAGGTGGGGCTGGCTGTGACTTGTCCTTTTTCTCTGATCTCTCCGTTTTCACCCCAAAATCTGGCTCTAGGTTTTTTAATTAATAAGACCTTTTAGCAATTTTTTTTTTCTTACAACTAAGTTCCATTTTTAAGGTATATAAGTGAAATAACCATTCCAGAGGTGATGGAGCAGACAGTCACATATGAAAATGAATAGTTTTTAATGAAGAGGCAGCATTTTATTTCTCTGGTATGAAAGGGATGGACAACAACAAAATAGTCAGTGCATTTCATTCTACTGAAGGAATAAGTGGTCACATGACAATGAAACAAGTGACTGGAGAAGAAAGAGCTAGACAGAAGGACTAGCCTAAAGTCATTCTGGATAGACAGAAAGTCACGTGGTTTGCAATGCTGGATAGGAAACGGATTCGAATACTTCTTCACTGACTTCATTAAAAAATTCTAGAGATAAGAAGCCAAGAGAATTATTGCATAATATCATTCAAAAGCTGTAGGGAAATACAATTCCTATAGGCAATTATTTCTTTATCATTTTATCTATTTTGTCGAATAGAATGCTTTATTAGAGCAGAAAATGATAAGTTTCATTTAGTTCACCGTACTCTGAAGACTGGAGTGGTCTCCTTCTCATAAGAATTTCCCAGAGGTTGAAATATGCAAATTCCTTGCCTATGTGTACAAGCATGATTGACATAGAGTAGAGTTCCCTGGTATCACAAGCTTAGATACCAATATAATTCTTAAGTGCAGTGTACACTCTACTGAATGTTACAATGTGTTTGTTATTTGTGACCAAAGAAACTGTGTCTCATATTTACTTTTTCTTGAGGCTAATATTGAAATAATTACACACTGAACTTGCTATAAATCTACAAACTTAAAATATTGACCTACTGTCAACTGTTAGATGTAATTTTTTTAAATTAATTTTGCTTGCCTCTTCATTTATTTATTCAGTTTTTGTTGGTTTTATTTGTTTGTTTATTAGAATTTTGAGACCTGGTATCACTCTGTATCCCAGACTGTTCTTAAGTCCTTCCCTGTATCAGCTTCCTGAATGCTGGGATTATATATAAGAGTTCCCAAATGCTATTTGCTTAGCTGAATTTAGAATAGTACAATTAATGATCAGTAACATCTTGCTTGGTTTGCTTCTTATATGATTACTACTTACTGAAAGCTTAAGTAATATATTCAGATTTGATCTCTACTTCATGACTTTTATCCCAATTAGTAATTATTATTCATTCAACACAAGTATCCATAATAAACTTCTAATCAATATTGAAAATAAATTGCATAGACCATTCATTTTAGCAAATTAATTGAAATGATGATAATAAGAAACATTATGTAAGCCGGGCAGTGGTGGCACATGCCTTTAATCCCAGCACTTGGGAGGCAGAGGCAGGCAGATCTCTGTGAGTTCAAGGCCAGCCTGCGCTACAGAGTGAGTTCCAGAAAAGGCACAAAGCTACACAGAGAAACCCTGTCTCAAAAAACAAAACAAAACAAAACAAAGGAAAACAAAGGAAAAGAAAAGAAAAAACACTGTGTAACAAAATACAATGTGTTAAAACATTTATATTGAAAGAACTACTGTCCCTTAAGAGTTAATTTTATAATGATTATAAGATGAGTTGCCTACTAACATTTAAAATAGCTGACTCAAATAAATAAAATAAAATAAAAATAGCTGACTCTAAACCTGTACTTATTTGCAAAGTACTTGCAAAGACTTAAAAAGTTCATTCAACATACTTTTTTAAAAAAATCTGTTATTATTTTAGAATGATAAAAATCAAAACAAGTTTGTGGAATATGATAATTACTTTTGTGCATGCCTTAAGTAAGCTTTATTCACCATATTTGGGATTAGAAATCTTTGGGGTATGAGTTTTCTCAGATTTAGAAATATTCCTTTGTGTATGATATATATTGGAAATTGCACACAAATTCTTTTTTTTTATTTTACACATACCTTCTGCACATAGTCTGAATATCATCTCATATTTTTATATTAAACTTTGTATATTTTACTATGCTATAATTATGATAATTTTTCACATGTTAATGTATGAAATTTTCTGTTTGTAGTATTATACTGTCACTTACAACAGTTTGCAATTTGATTATCAAACTGAAATGTTTGTCTAGATAAGTATTCATAGTGAAGAAATGGGGATAGAGGCATACGTATATGTATTTTCATCAGTCTATATGAGGATGCATAAGATGATCTCTCACTGCAGTGGTAAAACTAATAAAGAAGTAGTTTCTGAAGGTCTCTCAGTATGGAAATGTCTGAAATTGCACAGGCTCCCCTTCTGTCTGATGGGCTGCAGAAACAGGCTTGCTGATTGGTTCCTCAAGTGGAGCAGAAACAAGCCAAACGTACAAAGCAAGCTCAGTTTCGAACTAGAAAGGAATTCAGCTTGCATCATCACTGCAGAGTCTTAACTGTAAGAAGAAACATTTAAGAATTTAAGTGGGTGCATCATGAAAATCTGACAGAAGAAGATAACTGCAAAATAAAAAAGAAATACATTAAACCAGAAAGACCTGTCCTTTGCATCAGCATCCAAGGAGAGACTATATGAAGCACAGTGGGGACAATTAAAACACTGGACTCTGAGTCCAACTCAGGGTAGAATCCTGACACCTGGGGAGCTTAATTACCTCCTTTGCCATGTCTCAAGGGGTTGAGGGGAGAATTAAATAATGTAATAAGTTCACATTTGTTAAAATATTAGATATTTTGAAATGTTAGACAGTACTTTTCTATATTAGTTTCTTCCTGTGGTTTTTAGTGAGAAATCTCTTTTGTGATAAGATGGAGGTATGGCTTCATGGTTGTGATTCTTTCTCAATTAAACTCACTGACCTATTGATATATTTGGCTATTTCTTTTCACTCAGGGTTCTTCCAGAAGAGAAAGAGCACTGAATTGGAAAGCCAAGCAAACCCTTACTCTCCCCCCCACACACACCGTCCTTCCCCATAACTGTCGCATAGAGAAATCTGAACTTTAAGTATCTATTTCTGGACTGCATTCAAGTTCCACAAGCCCCTCAAATTACCCATTTCTGATTCTTACAGTTAACCTCTTTTGGAAATTTCAAGTTAAGAAAATAATCATCTTCTTTTTGAATATCACAGACCGATTCCTACTATCAGCCACACTTAAATCCTGTTACACAATTGAAGGATGTCATTGCTGGACTAGAAAATGCTGTAGCAAATATAGTATTTAAGCAAAATATACTTTTTAGTATCCATTTTAAGAACCTTGTTTTTAACAAGATTATTTCAAACCTACAAAAAGAATCATGCTATTTTCATAAACAAAAAAAAGATTTTTTTTCACAACTCAGACAAAAATGAGTTTACATTAATGAAAACTGTGTATATTTCTCTGTTTCCAGTTTCATTGGTGATTAACATTCTTTTGAAAGTATTTTTGTACTCTGGTGATGTTTTGCTTAACACATTGCAGTCAAATTTAATTGTGTGGTAATATCATAATTAGATATTGATATATCATATATATATATATAAACAAAGTGAAAACCATTTCCTTCTCCTTAAGCATGCTTCAATCGTCTGTGTTGGGAAGGACTGAGGTTCCCTTCTAGTTCTCTGTAACATCAGTAATAAGCTTCTGTGGGTCATGGTCCACCCAACAGTCCTGTAGAACATCACAGTTTAATCTTCCTATGCATTTGTATTTGGGGTCATTTACCCACTTTCTCTCTAGAGACACTACCTACTCATATTTGTTTTACATGTAGAATTTACTATATTTATTTGTTGTATTTTTATTTTTTGAAATTAAAATACAATTACATGATTTTATCTTCCTTTTCCTCCCTCCAACTCTTTCCATGTACCCTACATGCATTTTTCTCAAATATATAGATTCTCTATATTTAGTTGTTTAATAATTTAATTATATATGTCTCTACATGTGTTGTAATAGCAAGAAGAATTTCATCCTGGAGACCACCCTGCACCTCTGGCACTAGGCAATCAGGAACCATTATGATTCTTGGAAGCAAGTCCTGCCAGTACCATAATGGACTGAATGGAACAAGGAGACCCACATGCAGGTCTATGGCAGACTGCTCTAGGCTCCAAGGAGGAAGCAGGGTCCTGCCCAGTGCCATGACAGACTGGGTGGGACAAAGAAGCCCACACGCCTCTACTATAGTGAACAAATATATAGTGTGGTATAGGAAAGAGAGACAGAGACAGAGACAGAGTGGTTCATGTCCTGTAGATAGAGACATATATGAAGAGGTCAAAGGCAGTGAGGAGTGGGCTGACGTGGGTGGCTTGATTGCCGTGGTGATGTCTGGCCCTGGACTGCTGCCTAGCCCATGTCTGGGTTCCTGGCTCTGATGCAGCCACGGTCTATGTTGATGTCCGTGGCTCTTGATACCACCCAAGTCCGAGAGGATAGGGCTGTGCAGAGTTGACCCTTACCCCTCCCTAACTGAAACACTGAAAGAACTGGTCCTGCCCCTCCCCTGCTGAAGCACTCAGGAGAGAGGATCTACAACTCACCTGGGCAGCGCAATAGAGTTGACCCTGTTTACCAGGCAAGAGCAAGCTGGGTCTGAGGGCATGAGAATGGGACAGTGGTGAGGGAAAGATGTCACCACCTGTGGCAGGTGGGAGAGCTGGCCCTGAGGTGGTAAGAGTGGGTAGCTGTCCCTGCCCCTCACTAGCTGTAGCACTCTGGGAGAGTGGCCCCTGCATCTCACATGAGCAACAGAGTAGAGCTGGTCCTTATGGTGTAGGTGTGCAACAGCCAACCCCGATGGCATGAAAGCAGAACTGGCCTCTCCCCTTGCTCATAACTGCAAGGGTTGAACTAGCCAGTGAAATGCTGGAGAGCTCACCTTGGTGGTGAGGACAGGGGAGATCTGACAAGCTCGATAACCTTGCAACCACCCAGGTCCAGAACCAGAATTATGGGTTGGCCTACCCTGACATCCACCCCATCTATGATTTGCTGGCTGGAGCACATGAAGGGGCTGGTTCTGCAGACCCAAAGCTGCAGGATCTCCACAACACAGGGCAACAACAGAGTATCCAAGAGGAGTCCCAGTGAGGGTCCCACATCAATAGTATGACAGAAACTAGAGATCTCAAACCAGACTAATGACTCTTTGCAATGAACACTTGCAAGTCAAGATATATGGATAAAAGCACTTACTGTATGATTCAATATGTCATACTACAGCTTCCAGGCCTTTGTTGCTTGTCGTTCTTTATCTGGGGTTGAGGTTCCATCAGATTTTACCCTCTTCTATATTCGCATGTCTGTTCATGTCGTCTTTGTTCAGGTCTTGTTTTTGGTTGGCATGTTGATAAGGATTCATGGTGTGGGTCTCCTTCTTCCTCAAGGATTGTTGGCCACTGGTTCACGTGGAAGGGGGAAGCAGAGGCAGTTAGCAGGGTTCAGATGGCTGTGGGTACAGCAGAAGAAGTTTTGCAGGGGACAGTATCAGGGTTACAGCTCAGCTTTACTCCAGAGTGAGAGGAAATATATATATGATGGGAACAACTTCTGGTGCATCACCTAGTTTGCCTTTGGAACACAAAACCTAATTACTATATGGGCAGCAGGGAGAGAACATCTTCTGGTATCTGTCAAAAAGGTGTGCTTGAGATAGGTCAGGCATCCAGGCTCAGGGATGGCTTCCAGATAACATCAGGCTTCTGAGCCTAAAGAAACTGTCCAAGTAGGGAGTGTGGTGGTTTGAAAGAAAATGGCCCCCCAAAAGGAGTAGGACTATTAGGAGGTATGGCCTTGTTAGAGGAAGTGTATCACTCTGGAAGCAGGCTTTGTTGTCTCTTTTGTTCAAGCTTTCCTCAGTTTGGCACTCAGTCAACTTCCTGTTGCCAGCAAGAATGAACACCCTCAGCTCCAGCAACACACCTGCTTGTATGTCACCATGCTCTCCTTCATAATAATAATGGACTAAACCCCTGAAACTGTAAGCAAACCACCCCAATTAAATGTTTTCTTTATAAGAGTTGCCATGGTCATGGTGTCTCTTAACCAAAAAAAAAAAAAAAAGAAAAGAAAAAAAAGAAAATCCTAACATAGACAAGGATGGAGCCCTGCTGGACAGGGAGCCCTTCATTTTGTGACAAGTCCAGAGAGAGGTGTGTAGATGTAGTAGAGTGCAACCATAAGTGTAGCATGCTCCAACATTATGGTATAGCTTTTATAGCATTTCCAGAAAACAAATCCTATAGCAAGTCCTCTATCTTTTCTGGCTCTTTCAATCTTTCTGACTCTTCTTCTGTGATCTTAAACCTAGGTACAATAGTTATATTGTACCTGTTGGGGATGAGCACCATACAGTAACTTATTCTCTGCATTTTGATTAGTTGCAATTTTCTGTAGTGGTCTTCTGCTGCTGCAAAGAGATATTTCCTTGATGTGGAGTGAGTGTTCTACTCATCTGTCACCATAACAACAAATATTTAGACTCTGCTTAGAGATAATGATGGTTTCATAAAATGACTGTGAATGTCCTACAAGATTCACAACTTCGCTAGCCCAGGTATTTGGCTAGGTTTCCAGTACCACTCATGATTTCTCTCTTGTAGAGCAGGGCTTAAGTCTTAAGCCCAATTAGGGATCTATTGAATATACCAACATATGTGTACTACTGTTGTGCCCTCAATGATATCTTGTCTACTCTCATTTTTTAATTTAAGTCTGTATTATCTACATAGATATTACAAAGCATACTACATCACTGTATGATCATCTTATTTCTGTTAAGAGGGTCCACCAGTGTCTATGCAACTTGCCACACATGACAGGATTTCATTTTTCTTTATCAATAAACAATATACACTGTGTAAACAAATCTCTGTATCCATGCATTTCTGGATGAGTACCCTCATTGATTCTACTCCATGCTTAATGTGAATAGTTCTGCCCCAGTAACCATGGGAATACCAGTCTCCTTGTGATATTGATTTTATTTCCTTTAAATATACCTATTAGTGACACTGTCATACATATTAGTTCTATTTTCAGTTATAAATGAATTTCCATATTGTTTTGGCTATACTAATTTACATTTCCACCTATGGCTTTTAAGAATTCCCCTTGCTACACATTCTTAGTATTTGTTGTCTTCTGTTTAATGTTTTTTAGTGTCCTATCGGGTCTTTTTTAATTTTTCTTGTGTGACTGAAGATCAATAGCAAAAGGGTATAGGGGGCTTCATATTCACTTTTAAAATTGATATTGATTAAATGATCAGTAAAGTATAATTATATAACACACACTCTTGCCACATGAAAAAACTTTTATTGAAATGAATATTCTAGTACTTGAATTTACAGCACCATCAATACCAACACTGAAGAATTCTAGCTTTTTCAGTGTCCAGCTGTATTTTATTGGGTAGCTCACTGTAAGCTAATGTGTTTCACTTCATTTCTTTCCTCTTCTTCTCTTTCAGATCTGCTCCTTTCCTTATACAGCTTTGTTTCTTTTCTTTTCCTCATCAACCAAATTCTTTCTTGAAATTTCTGGATCATTTGTTCTAACATAAAACTGTAATACCTGTCCTGGTTTTACATATTGATTATCTTTTGGGAGTAAAAAGAAAAGTTCCAATAGTGATAATTTCTATTTTTGTGAAGAAAACCTACCTCAGGATTTCTTTATTAGCACCTTTCAACCAACAGTATCTTGGGAGACCTTTGATCTTTTAATCTTAATAGCATTGAATCCTGTTATTAATATGTAACAAGAAATATATATTATCAAGATGTCAGTATCTATTGTTTTTATCATTGTGTCATAAAGCGAATGGTATTTGTAGATTGCAGGATCTTATTTGTTTTACTCCTAACAAATTTCAAAAGCTTCAATATGCTATGCAGCTTATCAAGAATATTAAAAATATTATGTACTATATTTGATCTCATTTTTGTTTAAATAGAGTGAATTCTGAAAATTTTAAATTTCCCTTACAATTTTAAGAAAATATTTCAAATTATTCAGTGATGGGGGAAAACATTCACAGTACTTCTTGTCTGTCACTACAAAGGAGAAACAAAATACACCAGTAGAATAATGAATAAACAAGCAAATATCAGTCAGTGCTTACTAGCCATGAGTTTATAGTGACTTTTAGAATACTAATTACTTGGAAAATGAGACCTGAGTCAATACATCCCATGCATCTTATAATGGCATATAAACTGAAAAAGATACTTCATATTTCTCTTCAAAATTATTTTATTGAAAAACACTTTTTCTGTGTACAAGTTTGGAATGAAGTAATAGGATGCTTCTAGAGAAGCAAAATTTTACCTACTGACCAAGTAATATAGTTTCATTAAGTGTAGTAGAAAACAAGGATGCCTAAGTTTCTGAAGTTGCCTTTTGCCTTATCTACATTCTGTAGAAAATAGTGTAAAGGTATGAGAAAAACACCTTACTCAACTGATTGTCATCCCCTGAGCATTTTGACATATCTATTCTCCCTGGTCCCTTTTACAGAGAGAGAGCCATGCAGCAACTGATACTCTGTGAGTGTTTGTCTTCTATTAGCTGTAAATGACTATGAATAAAATAGTAATTTATATATTCCCATGTATTTATTTATTTAGCTAAGGTCATGAATGTCAGGAGAGTCTCTCGAACTCACAGTTAACTGTCCCCTGTCCCAAACACTGTCCAACTTTGAGTCCAAAAATATTCTTGAGAATCCAACCCAGAATAGAGTGGTCTTATAAACTGCTCAATATGACTGAGGGTCAGTAAGATTTATGTCTTGGAAATTGTTCTAAAGTGCTCGGACAGTGAAGGCAAACACAATGTATCTTATACAGCTTTAAAATACTGGAAGATTAAGCTTATGTATAAGACATTTAATCACTTTCTAAAACAATAAACTTATGGCCATTAAAGGGAAATAATGACATTTAGATTGTCAACTAAGTAATATTTATAATACCCATTAGCCCATAAAAGTACAAGTAATGATTATCAGCACCAGAAAAAAAGTCAGTAAAAACAGACATAGAAATGATGAGGATGATGGAAGTGATTTTAATAGATGTTTGAGAAGCTGTTAAAATGTGGTGAGAAATTAAAAAGTAAACATGAACAATATGAGCAGTATCATAAAAGTAAATATAAAAATAAACAAATAAACTAAAAGAACCATAAGAGAGCAGATTCAAGCAACAGGTTACAAAAAAACAAAACATAATGAAATTGATGACATGGAAAGAAAAACTGTTCAAAATAGAAGTACAAATAATCCAGAAAACAGATTTCAAATGACTCATAGAACGATAACAGGTGATGTAATTGGAGACAATTAAATATCAAAATAAGAGTAAAAAAGAAATACTTCAGGAAATTCAAGTCCAAGTGGCTCATGATGCAAAAATACTATACGATGTAATTACAAACACTCAAACATCAAAATAAGAGTATGAAGAAATATTTCAGGAAATACATGAAATATTTCAGGAAATGTTATCCAAATTCTATAAACTTGATAAGTCTATACATGCACACAACTGGAAAAAAATTCCAAAGAACCTGTAAGTCAAATAGAAACACTTAGAATATCAAAATCAAATTATCGAAGGCCAGTAACAATGATAACTAATCACTGTGCTCTTCCTTGGGGAAGACTGTTTCTCTTTCTTTCAGCATTCTTTAGAGGCCCATAGTTTTTTTGCCTAGGATTAAAGCCTCCAGAGCTTTCCTGCCATCCACATTAGTGTGTCTATTGGTGTCTTCTTGTTCTGTCTATGTTCAGGCAGTAGTGTTGGTGAGACTTCTCTGACATTCTTAGGAAACACAGTCTCATAGCAAACTTCCCTTTACTGTGGATTTTATAATCTTTCCATTTCATATTCCACAGTGAGCCTAAGCTTCAAGTGCTGGAGTTGTATTGCAGATGTATCAGTTGGAACTGGGCTTCACTACTCTGTGTTTTGATTGTTTATGATTTTCTGCAATGGTCTCCATCTATTGCAAAGAGAAGCTTGATGAATGGTAAAATTCACACTCATCAGTGAAAAGAAAGTGAAATATTTAGAACGTATTTAGAAATTGTGTTGGTTTAGAAAAGTATTGATTGTTGACTTGGAAGTACCTGTCCATACAGATCATGTACATTATTCATTCTTCTCAAGCATACATGCAAAATCCATAAAGACGAGCCAGAAAACAACTGTCAATAATTTGAAACATTTTTTATATAGTATATTTTCAAATAATATTATGAATACTGGAATCAAATTGCAAACCCTAGTTTTTGGAAATTAACAATTAATTCCTGCCCACTCATGAATTTGCTTCTTTCTCTCCATAAATTGATTTAAATATTCAATACAATCCAAATAAAATAAGAAGTTGATTTTAAACTCATATGAAAGTGGAAAAAATATAGAACAGCCAGACAATTTTAACACCTTTTCAAAAGTTAATTTAGGTTTTTTGAATTATACAGACTATGGCACCTGTTTAAGATTATACATCTAAACTAACACACAAATTCATAAGATATACTGGAATACTCAAATATAGTATATGTATATGGCTTTGAAATATTATGGAAGTTCAGTGTGATATAATGGCCTTTCATTTAATAAATGATGAGACACCTTGATATCCATAAGGGGAAAATGAACCACAAAACTACTTCATACTACAGACAAAATTTATTTTAAAATAGATGTCTTCTAGGGGAAAATAGAAGAACAATTCTACCATATTAGTTTAACCAAATATTTCTTGGATCTGGGTGAGGCATAACATTTTTTTAATGATGAGTTTGAATTTTAATAATTAAAGCCTTTTACACCATCAAGGTACCACTAACCATTGGACAGCCTCAGATAAAGTATGTTCCATGTTTTTGTTTTCATTATGTGTTGGAAAATATTTTATGTCCAAAATCTTAAAATATGCTTAAAATGACTCCTTAAAATTATGCAAAATACTTGAACAGACACTTGAAACAGGCAGATGGTCAATGAACAGATGAATTTTCATAGAACTACAAGTGAAAACAGCAACCAGACACTGTTATGCATCCAGCACACCAAGAGCCACGTGTGTCACAGCTGCCACGGTCTTCCATTTTTGATAGGGATGTAAAATGTACAACCCTTTGGCAAAACAATTTGACAGTTCAGTGCAAGGCTAAGGAAACATTTGCTGTACAATTCAGAAGAAATTTACTGTCGCATTTACTGCAGTACCCCAGAAAATTAAAAAATATTATTCACATGGTGTCATTTTGTAAGTGATATGGCATCTAAAATAAAATATGAAAACAAACTGAAAAGCAGAGGATGGAAAAAAAAATAGAGGATAATATATTTACCCAAGAGACTACCAGGAAAACCAAACTATTTATACACAGGGAAATAAAAGAATCTCTGAAATATATGCTGAGAAAAGCCAAACCATAAAGATGTCCACGGCTATTTCTTTCAAAAGCCTTCAAAATATGTTCTTGTCTCGTTAAGAATCAAAAGCCAAAAAAAAAAAAAAAAAAAAAAAAAAAGTTGAATTTCAGTCAAAATCCAGCATCAGCTGTCATATATGTGAGAAAACATTTGGATGAACTAGACCCTGACCATCCTTAACTCATCTCAGCTGGTGGAAAATGGAGCCCTCTTGAAGTGATATTGTTTCTTTTTATTGAAAATAGATTTTCTGACACAATATATATTCTAATTATGGTTTCCCTCTCTCTACTGCCCCCAATTTTTTACCTTCTCTCCCTTCCGGATGCACTCCCTTTCTGACTCTAACTAGAAAACAAGCAGATTTCTAAGGGATAATAATTTAATAAAAATAATAAAACAAACCTAAGACAACAGTATTGGACAAAATTAACAGAAGGAAAAGAACCCCAGAGAAAGTACAAGAAATAGAATACCTCCTCATTTGCATACTTGGGAATCCCACAAAAACACTAGATCAGAAGCCATAATATATATAAAAAGGACCTGGCACAGACCTGTGCAGACCCTATGTATGCTGCCTCAATCTCTATGATTTCTTATGATGTTTGATAATGTTGATTTATGGGGCCTTGAAAACAAGGCCTGGTGTCTTCATGCCTCCTGGCTCTAACACTCTTTCTGTCTCCTTTTCCACAGAGTTCCCTGAGCTCTGAGGGGAAGGGTTTAATGGAAACCTCCCACTTAGGGCTTGGTATTCCAAGGTCTCCCCTCTGGCATAAAAATGTGGTTGTGGGTCTCTGTATTTATTCCCATCTACTGCAGGAGGAAGCTTCTATGGTGAAGGCAGGGCAGGGCACTGATCTATAAGTACAGCAGAATGGTTTATTTGGTTTTTAGAACAGTAGAATTTGGTTTTACCATAGGTCCCTGCCTGAGCTATCTAGTTTTGGGTTCTAAGACATCTAAGCAATGTTGAGTATGGATTCCATCTTATGAAGCAGGCCTCTAGTCAAATCAGGTATTGGTTGGTTACTTCAACAAGCTTTGTGCCACCATTGCCCTAACATATCTTATAGTTAGGACGGCATTGTAGATAAACAGTTTGTGGTTGTGTTGTTGTTTGTATTTCTCCATTGGTAGCATGTTGTAGATGTAACAGTCTTAGTAAATAAGAAACACAGAGCCAAATGCTGAGTTAAAAGCCCAAGAGGTCAGAGCAGTAGCTAATGGCCTTCTTACCCTTTGCTGCTACTGTCAGTCCTTCCCCTGGGAAAGAGACCGACTTCCTGTGTAACTGTCTTTTTATTGACTTTCTCTTCTGCCTTCTCATTGGTTGTAAACCCAACCACATGGCCTCCTGCTGTGGGATGGTCTGTATGTCAAATTGCTCTGATTGGTCAATAAATAAAACACTGATTGGCCAGTGGCCAGGCAGGAAGTAGGTGGGACAAGGAGAGAGGAGAATTCTGGGAAGCGGAAGGCTGAGGCAGATAGACACTGCCAGCTGCTGCCATGACCAGCAGCATATGAAGACACCGGTAAGCCACCAGCCACGTGGCAAGGTATAGATTTATGGAAATGGATTAATTTAAGCTATAAGAACAGTTAGCAAGAAGCCTGCAATGGCCATACAGTTTGTACGCAATATAAGTCTCTGTGTTTACTTGGTTGGGTCTGAGTGGCTGTGGGACTGGCGGATGACAAAGATTTGTCCTGAGTGTGGACAAGACAGTAAAACTCTAGCTACAGCCTCCTCGTCACTGCATGTCTATACAGACCTCCAGGTCTCTATAGTTGGTATTGAGATTAAAGGCGTGTGTCTCCATGCTGGCTGTGTCCTTGAACACATAGAGATGTGCCTGTCATGTGATTGGGATTAAAGGTGTGCGCCACCACCTCCCAGCTTCTGCTATGGCTTGCTATTAGCTCTGACCTCCAGGCAACTTTATTATTAACATACAAATAAAATCACATTTCAGTGCAAATAAAATATCACCATAGCATATAGAGTACATTTCTACACCAAAGCCAAAAACAATATTTATTTGTTCTGATTAACCATGAAGTTCCTTTTATAATTGTTTGTACTTAAAAATAAAATACACTAGAATATGTGTTTCCATTTGTCTGAATTCTTGAACAGAACTGTCTAAAGTCCGTAGTGTAGTCTAGTTGCTTTCTAGAGTCTGAATGACTGATAGGGAAATGGGTAAGAAAGGACTCAGGAATCATCTTGAGATAATGGAACTTGTCTAAATTCTTATTGTGATTGTGTTTGAATGTGTGTATACATTGGTTCTCTGGTAGATACTCGCTGATTTTAATTCACGACTTGGTACAACCTAGAATGATCTCAGAAGAGCCTTAATGGGGAATTACATAGAGCAAGTTGCCTTCTGGTGAGGTCTACGGTGGGGTTTTGTTAGTTGACATTAGAAGGCCCAGCCAATTACAGGTGACACCATTCCCTAGACAGGGTGTCCAGATGGTACAAGAGAAGAGAAAACTTTCTGTGATCAAGCATGTAAATAAGCAAGCAGGTCTACATACATTTATCTCCTTCGCTCTTAACTGTGGATGTGATGTTACAAGTGTTTAATTTCCTGTTTTGCCTTCCTATAATGACGGGCTATAAGCTGACATTGTAAGTTGAATAAACTCTCACTCTTTAAGGTTTTTTTTTTTGTCAAAATATTCCACCACTATAAAAGAAATGAAACTAGAACATCAGTTCTTGGCATATGACTTAAATATTTATAGATTTGTTCCTCATTTGTGTCAAAATATAAATGAAGAAATGAATGAGTAAATCAACAAACCAGCAATACTCCTCATAAGAAAAAAATACTTCAATTCCCAATATTATCAATTCCAGACAATTTTATTTTGGTCATAGATGGTATTCCCGAATGTGTGTGTGTGTGTGTGTGTGTGTGTGTGTGTGTGTGTGTGTGTGTGTGTGTACATGTATGTGTATGTGTACATGATTATGTATGCACACTGTAGTGGGTAGCTGTTCCAGGTTTGACCTGGAAGTAGTACCCTTAGTGAGGTTCCCAGTAAGTGTCATGCCTACCTATTACCTGCCTCTGGGGTGGGGCCGAGACAGGACCCCTTAAGACCCAAGATTGGGATGTGCTGGGTCTCTTGATTTCTTGTAGTCCTGGATGCTGGATGGTAGACCAAGCAGAGTTCTCCAGAGAACACTGCTGGACTGCACCTTACCTCTCCTGGATCCTGTAACCAATTCCTTTACTGGTTGCAAGTTACCCCAAAATAAACCTCCTTTTTAACTATGTGGAGTTGCCTTAATAAAATCTCCACAATAGTACACCGCAATGTGGAGGCCAGAGTTTGATGACTAATCCTCTTCTATTGACATGCACCTTATTCTTTGAGACAAAATCTCTCATTTGGCCCTGAGCTCTCCAGTTTAGCTAAACTTGCTGATTAGTGTGTTAACAATGAAACCTATGTTCTCATGCTTGTGTGGTAAACACTTAAAACTGAGTAATCTCCCTAAAACCCAACTGCTTATCCACAGGAAAATGTTCATTCATGACACCTCTGTGCTAGAAAATGTTTGGCTAGGCCAGACCTTATCGCCTCCTTTTTGCTAGAATTCATTTTTAAAAAAATATGTTAGACTTACAGAGGTTCACTCAAAGTCTTGAGAAGAAAGTCTTGTGTCATTATAGTCATAAATCAGGAATATAAGATGTTTCCTTATGTTGTAACAAGACACAAAGGAATAATACTCACCAATATGAAAAAGAAATTAATATCCACAGCATGCTCTTCAACTTCAAAAAGCCAAGACTCAAAGCTTTTCAGTGGTAAGGGAAGAGTGTATTTCAATGTGCAATAATTCATTCATTAATAATAGTGGGAACAGAAGCTAGGGTTATACAGGGCATAATTTCAGTGGTATAGAGTTGGGCAGAAAGGACTTTTATTTTTGTAAGAAAGTTGGCATGAATTCTTTCAGTTACCTTGTAGACAAGAAAGGTTACATTATTTTAGTAAAGGTTGTTGTAATATTCGAAAGCCTAACAAAGAAAAAATATATCAAATATGATTGAATTTGTTAAACTACTGAGTTTTATATATTCTCACTTAAGCCCAACTAAGATGATATGGCTTCGTTGTTACAAAAATATAATTTAAAATCAGAATGATTCAATTTGCTTGGATACATAATTTAACTTAAAGTTGGGTATTAGATGACTGCTTTACTTAATTAATGAATACCTACATACAAAAAACATTAGACTTTATAATATATATGTTTAAACTCTTTTGCATCCCAAACTTTCTCATTTATCCTTCAAAGAAGGCATAGATTTCCAATATTTGAATTATAATTTGGTTTTCTTTTTTCAATGTTACATGCCTTTTTATTTCCTTCTGAAATTGTTTTGAATAAGAGAAAGAAATGTGGAAGTTCTTAAATATTACAGTAGATGAACTGACTCTATGGAAGAGATGTTTCCTTTTCATATCAGTAAATTGTGTTTCAGCAACTCTGTGATAGTGAGAGCTGTTCCCCATAGAGCGAGGGGTTAGGCCAGTTCAAACTGTTGGATGATTTGTTGCTCTTTGTTTTTGTTTTCTATTTTTTCTTCAAGAGATAATATTGCTTCTTAAAAAAATATAGTAAATCAACATATTCCTTGAACAGTTCCACTTCATGGAGATGTTACTGAGGAAGCTCTCCTCTCTCTCTCTCTCTCTCTCTCTCTCTCTCTCTCTCTCTCTGTGTGTGTGTGTGTGTGTGTGTGTGTGTGTGGTGTGTACACGTGGGTGTGGTGGTATTCTAATTGTACTGAAATGTGATTTTAATTTTATGTTAATAAAGTTGCCCAGGGGTCAGAGCTATTAGAGCCATAGACAGAGTGTGGCGGTGGTGGCACACGTCTTTAATACCATAGATCTCTGTGTGTTCAGGGATACAGCCAGCATTGGAGACATATGCCTTTAAGACCTGGGGGACTGTACATACAGACAGTGACGAGGCAGTCACATTTTTGGGTTTACGACCAATGAGAAGGCAGAACAAAAGACTATGAAAAGATGGACAGACAGGAAATAGGTCTCTTTTGGGAAGCTAGGAGCTCGCAGGAGGAAGGGTGAGATTTTAGCTCTGATCTCCGACCTCTCGGCTTTCTCTTTTACATTGGTTCTGTGTTTCTTATTTAATAAGACGGTTGGTTACATCTACACGTGGGCTTGTCTGTTTGTGTGCAGATGGTGAACAGAGATCTATGGTGTGTGTCTTCTGCTTACGTCATTTTTTTTTAAAAACAGGTCTTACTCTGTACCATTGGCTGACCTAAAACTCATAATGTAAATAGTTTAGCTTGAGTCACAGAGACCCACCTGCCTCTGCATCTCAAGTACTGTAATTAATTACAGCATTCAGCACCATACTGAGCTCCATTCTCTTTTTTGAGACAAGATCCTGTCACTAAACCTGAAGCTTTCTGTTCAGGCTATACTAGCTGGCTAGAGCTCCCCTGGAATCCTCCTGTCTCCACCTCTGGAGCATGGGGATACAAGAGTTAGCCTTGTACATGGCTTTGTGATCTCTGAGCTCAGGCCCTCATGCTTGCGCAGCAAACACTTTAGTACTAAGGATGCCCTATCCCATATGTCAGGATACTTCAGGAATAATTTTGTATTTATGCTCACTGTTCTTTTTTACACTGTTATTAGTGCATTATTTATACTACCCATCCATGGAAAGGCTAAAACCAAAATAGTTAAGATGGTAAATTGGAGTAAATATCAGAGAAGAAACAGCTGTGCAGGTGCCCCTGCTTAGACAACCTATGCAGGTGTTGATCACCAACTTTACAGTTCTCATGAAAATCCCCCAAGGATAAGAGTCCCTAACAGTGTAGGAGATGGAACAGTGACTCAAAGCAGATATATTTCCTCACTTTCTCCTACATATTATGAATGGCCTCCTACCAGACTATGGGAGAACCTGAAAAGCACATAAGTGTTCATGTCCAACAAAAATTCTAAGGCACATTAAAGCAAATTAATTGACCCTATAATTATAAAAACAGGGACTACAACCAATATATGTAAACTATTATTCCTAACATTGTTGTGATTTTGATTCTATCATTTTTTATAAAAGTAAATTAAAAAACAATTTTCACAAGACAAGATGCTACTTCTTTATGAGGACAAAACATTTTTTTGAACAAATGTCTAGAGTTAGGAACCACAAACAAAATTTACATAAAATAAAAAAAAAAACTAAAAATAAAAAAGTCATAAATATACCAAAGCATAACACAAAGTACACAAAAATACAGTCCATTTTCAGCAATATAGCAGGACTAACACAAAAAATCAGCTGTCTTCCTGTATACAAAAGACAAGCATACTGAGGAAGAGATCAGGAAACAGTACCCTTTACAATAGCCTCAAAGACCCCTCTAACCAAGCAACTGAAAGACTTGTGTAATATGAACATTTTCACATTTTGCGGGGAAGCATACTTTCTGTTTTCCATTTTAGATACTGTTGTAAAACCGAGAGTCAAAATGTCTTCTATACAGTACCTGTTGTGATACTAGGGTTAACATTTTCTTAGAGTTGGTATTTTGTGTATGTTCAATGGTATCAAGTACTAATTGAGGGAAGGTTCATCATTTTATGTAGATAGCAGGATATTTCCTATGATTTGTCCATTGTACTGTTCACTCTTCATGAAGATATCCTCTTGTCTTAAGTGAGAACAATCAACCACATACAAAGGCAAATGCATAGAATGTTTTCTTTCTGAGTGGCCTGTTTCCCGCTTACCATAGTCTCACTAATGGCCATCTATCTTACTGAGATAACATATTTCAGTATCTTTATGTTGCTGGATAGTACTTTCACAATGTAGATACATCATTTTCTTGCTTATACCATAGCAGGAACAATAAAAGGTGCTATCCATCTAATCTACATTTGACTCCAATAATCAATATGCCATTTCTTATGCAGTGACTGGCTAGATGCAATCACAGTTTCCCCAAAATTTGAAAACATAGGTAAATTCTTGAGAGTTGTTTTTCAGTTTTTGTTAATTGCTTTCATTTTCCTAAATCCTTTGTTTAATTTCACAACATTTTTTTCATCAAGATAAATCCACTGAGGTTTAGAAAATTTTTCAGTGTTTCTATGAATTTTGTATGTGGTTCAGCTTGCAAACTTCATGCTGTCTTAACAGTACCATTCGGGTACTATTTGAGATGTTTTTATTTTCTTTCATTAATATCAAAACTCTTAAGTATTATTTTTAATTATTTCTTATTTACATTTATTTACTATATTTTGTGTTTATATGTGAGAGAATACAAGTACTAGTTAGTCACTGGAGGCAAGCTTCGGGCCATGCTTTGGAAGTCAGAGTCAGCTCTTTTCTTACACCATGTGGGTCCCAGAAATCAGTCAAAGGATTGGTGGCAACTGACTATAACCACTGAGACATCTTGCTAGCATCACAGTGTCAAAATGTTTAGAGTATGAATATTATACATGTTTAATATTTTCTCTCTAATATTTTATATTGCTGGTACATTGGTAAGTTGCTCTCAACTTTGGCTTCCACCTTGCTGTTGCTGACTACTGAGACACAACACTCAATTTGGTTTTAAAATTTTAACCTTTTTCTGTGACCCAACTAATATTTTAGTGGTATTTTTAGTATTTTCTTTTTTTCTAGAATATTTTTATTTTTAATGAGTGCTTTCTCTCTCTCTCTCTTTTTTTATTTTCTATCTAACTTATTCCTTCTTGTTAGATGACTTTTTTCTAATGCATTAGTATGATAAAACTATGCATGTTCTGTTAGGTTACCATAATAATATAAATAATGCTGAAATGAAGTGTATGTGTTCTCAAGTTGTTTCTGATTTTAAAAAGAAAGCCATATATTTTCTTCCATGAAAAACAATAGTAGAAGCAACTTTCCTATATTGTAAACAGAATATATGAAATTTATCAAGCTACCCTCCATCTCCTGTTTAATGAAACTCTACATCTAAATTGGATGCTAAACTTCATGAATGTTTGTCTGTATGTATTTAAATTATAGCCAGTTTCCCTATTCATCTGTACAAGTGGTACTTATGCAATCTTCTTGAATGTTAAACAAACCTCAGATTCCTCTACTATATCATGTTTGGTTATGAAGTACACACCCTATATCTGTTTTTATTTAATTTGCTCATATTTTATTAAATAGTTTTTGATATGTGTTCACATGGGTTGTTGGCCCGATGCTTTCCTTTTCGCTTATCTCTCAGATTTTGTTATGAAGATAATGCAAGCCTCATAACCCTGACAGAAGACATGTTTCCTGCTTCTTGTACTTATTAATTTATATTGTAGATTTTACTTCATAACTTTGTTTCACATTGATAGATGCTCAGCTGCTTTCCAAATGTGATTATCTGCTGGTTGGTTAGCTGCTTTCTGTGAAAACTGTCAATTAAAGTGATAATTTTAGGGACACTGAATGTGTTCTCTCAATAGGTAAATCATGGCGCTGTTAATCTTCATTGCCATAGCAGATGACTCCTTGATCAGTTGCTTACTCTATGTCTACATATCAGGTTTCATTTTGGGATATATCTCCCCATGACATATATTGGCAAATATAATAATCAGATTGAGTGAATTTTCTAGGTATTGGTGAATATCATCTCCTAGTTTCTATATCTTTTTCATTTTCCATAACAATGAAAAGGAATAGAATGAAAAATAATTCACACACTAAAAAAAAAAAAAAAAAACTTGCTTCACCACACTTTTATGTCATTAACTTGTTTGTGGCTAGTATAGTCACCTCTTAGTAATCAAACTTGATTAATTATAATCACTCTAAGACTATTAATTATACAGTAAAAAATTGCTAGACATATTCAAGTTCTTCCTAAGGGTAAACACAAATGTCTCCTCTGTAAACCTTCCTTCACTCTCTAAGGTAATTTTTATTCTGAGCCATGTTCCATGTTAATGTGAAGAACAATTTTTACAAGAAAATTGGTTTTCTACAGAACTCAGCTGAGCAAAAGAAATACACGAAACATTTAAAAATATGTTGAAACTGCCATAAATCTTCACTTTAAGAAAGACAGAAAACTACTACAACTTCAAGTTATGTCATAAATATCTAACAATTACTATTGACATATAGGATGGTGATCGAAAATCAATCACTGTGACTAAAAACAGAAATAAACTTGGCAAAGCACAAAATCCATTACTGCACCTTTAATAATTCAGATATTCATTTCCATATACTTCAGCTTTTTCTGTGATTGTAATACGTCAAAGAATTGACTGCAGTACCTTATATTTCATCAAAATAGCAGGCGAGCCTAGAAAAATTCACAGACAAATGACAAGACCCGTTTTTGTTCAAGACAATTTACTTTTATAAGATGTGTTTGGGATTTATTGTTTGGCAAGTTCAGTACATTTTCTTGCATTAACCACATTTACTATACCTTTGTACTGACAAATTAGCTGCCCATGTTTCTCTTCACTGGGATATAGCAATGTAAAAGTAATAGTCACTTTCTCACATTGAGTTCTGTGGCTAGAAGACCATGACCTTTGACAGTCACTTGAATGCACAAACAGTGTTTGCAATTGTATATATTCATTTAGTGACAGTTGGTTTTAGAGTAAAACCAACAGAATAATAAATATGAGTAATTTATCTGTAAAAGCTGTGAAACAATGTTCAGAATTTAAAAATTAAACTAAAACTGAAAAAGTCATCATTGAAGTTAAATTGAAAAATTGAATTCAGATATCAGTCTACATTGAAGGGCCTGATATAAACAACTGAAATTATGAGTTCCCATCTTTACTGTTGCATAGCATAGCATCTTCTAGAGGCATTTTAAGCTATCATGCATTGGTATTCTTTTAATTTTGTGTTGAGGCAAGGTTTTGATATAAAAATTTCAGCATGGGATAAAACTTTTAATCATACTGCCTCAGCTTCCAGAATGCTTAGTTTACATATGTATGCTATACTCCCAATTTATAAATGCTGTATGTGTATATATATACACATACATATATACACATATATACATGTATATATATATACATATATATGGTACATGAATGTATGTGTATAGTATGCTTGTGTACTTCTATAGTCTCATGTGTGAATGTGCATGTGTGCATGTGTATGTAGGTGTGTGTGTGTGTTTGCATGTACATGATGTCTCACTTAAACTCAGAGCTCACTGATTCAACTACCAGAGCTAGCCAATTTGTTCAGAACATCTTCTGTCTCTGCCTCCTAAGCCCAATACCTGTGAATACAATTGGGTCACTATGCCCACTAAGTATTTATGTAAGTGATGAAAAACCAAACTGGGGTACTCACAAGTGTACACAAAGCACTATACCCATGTAGCCAACTCCAGGATATATTTCACCTGAAGAACATGCTTGAATTATTGTCATTAATGAAACAAGTATGTTAGATTTTCATAGAAACACTGCACAAAATATTAAGAATATCGCATTATATCCATACCAGAAAGTTCAGCCCAGGAAAGTACCTTATCTATATTAATAGAATAGTGACAGAGCAGTGCACTGCAGACTTTATCAAGATTCTTTCTTTCATTATTGGAAATAGATTCCCCCTCATATATTACATCCTGACCATGGTTTCTCCTCCCTCCACTCCTCCTAGAGCATCCTCACCTCTCCTTTCCCTCAGATACACCCTTCTACTTCTCCCTTCAGAAAAGAGCAGCCCTCCAAAAGACAGTGACCAAACATGACAAAACAATATACAATAAGACAAGGCCAAAGCCCCCATATCAAATCTACACAAGGAAACCCAAGGAGGAAAAAGTCCCAGGGTTAGGTAGAATAGTCAGATACACATCTACTCCCACAAAAATCACCAAACTAACAGCCACAACATGTATGCAGGGGACCTGATACAGACTCATCCAGGGCCTGTGTTTGCCTCTTCAGTCTCTCTGAGCCTATATATGCCCTGCTTAGTTGACTCAGTGGACCATGTTCTCCCTGGTATCCTCCATTCCCTCTGACTCCTACAGTCTTTCCTCCCCATCTCCCAAGTTCCGATGGTAGAGACACAATAGAGACCTGCAATTCAGACACTCTCTTCACCTAATGTCTGGCTGTGGATCGCTACACCTGCTCCCATCTGCTGCCGGAGGAAGCCTCTATGATGATGACAGGACAACACACTGATCTACATGTATAGCAGAATATCATTAGAAATCAATTCATTAATTTTCTGTCAGTAGTGTTTGATTCTACCCTAGGTCTCTGGGCTATCCAATCTATGGTTCCTGGCTATCCACACAGAGTAGAGCATGGACTCCTTGTTGTGTAGTGGGTCTCAATGTGACTCTGACACTGATTGGCCATTCCTCCATATTCTGTGCTGTAATTGCCCCAGCACATCTTACAGGCAGAACAAATCATAGGCCAAGGGTTTTACGGCTGAGTTGGTGCCCAGGTTTCTTTTCCAGTAACCTTCCTACACCAAAGAGACTAGAAGACATGCTATTGGCACAAAATGGAAATGTGGATCAATGGAATTGAATTTATGACTCAGATAAAAATCTACACAGCTATAGAATTCTGATTTTTGATAAAGAGACCAGAAACACACACTGGAAAAAAAGACAGTGTCTTCAACAAACAGTGATGATCAAACTGGATGTCTGCACATAGAAGAATACAAATAGATCCATGTTTATCACCCTGCACAAAGCTAAAGCCCAAGTGAATCACAAGGGAAAACTTCTTGAACAGAACTCTTATAGCTCAGGCACCAAGATCAACAATTAATAAATGGGATCTCATGAAACTGAAAAGCTACTGTAATTCTAAGAACACCATCAATAGGACAAAACAGCAGCCTACAGAATAGGAAAATATTTTTTATCAACTCTACATCTTATAGAGGACTAATCTCCAAAATACATATACTTTACTGGCTTTGTAAACTATGGTTAACACAGATAATGGATGTTCTTATATTTTTCTAAGATATTTGCTTTTAATACAGGCCAATGTGTAATGATAGCAGGTCACTTTTCCTTGGGAGACTTTTGAGGCTATGCAATGAATAGTCTGCTTTAGATTTGAGTAACTGCATAAGTTTGAATGTGTTAATGATAAACCAAGTTACCAGTAATGCATCAGTATCACATTAAGGGCAAGAAATTAAAACCACTTCACTTTGGAATAATTTAACCAAGAGTGAGCCTAGATTTGAATTCTCCACTTCTCTTTCCATGTGTCTTCCATTATTCCCAGTCTTTCTATTGTATAAGTCTTTGTCTATGCCAATCTGAAAGCTTTCTTGGTGAGTCTGTATATCTCAATAACTATGTCTTTCTTTATCTGTGTGTATCCCTAGGGCTTCTTATCTCTTTATTTTGAACAGTACAGAAAATATCACATGGGGGAGCAATTAGAGATATTTTACAGAAATCTTTAACAGGGTTTTACAAAGGATTGGGACTCACTGACACCAATTGGCCCTAACTGACCCATCACTGCCAACAGCTTTATCAGCCTATGTCAATCTTGTATCCCACATTTATCGTACATATTAGCTTTATAATGTTACTTCCAACATGTTTGATGTTTACAGCAGTTATTGCAATAACAAAAACAGACATCTGGATGAGAGGCATATTAGGCTATGTGTTACCTCAGGTTGTAAAAATTGATAACATGGAAAATTCATGCCAAGTAAGGTTGTCTGTTACATTTTTCTCTTAAAGACAGATTAAACAAACAAGCTGAATACACAGTAGTCTATTGGCCTCAAGTTTTACATGACTCAAGGGAGTATTAATTTTGTCTGTGAGGACCAGCAAAAGTTCAAGTATCTCTGTATGTAAGAGATATTTTCTTTATATTATATTTTGACATACAACTACACAGCTCATTTCTCAATTTCATGGTCACTATACTTCCATGCTTTCATACTCATTCTGATATTTCAACAGAAAGTCTAATTTATTAAATGCTGTTTGTACAACTTGGCTGAATTTGAACCCTAACTTCTAGTTCAAAATAATGTGTGTATATGTGTGTCTATGTGCCTGCATGTTCACAGTATGTGTGTACATGTATCTATATGTTCATATCCATGTGTGTATGTATGCTTGCTGTGTTTGCCTGTAGAAGTCAGAAGCTTCTCTTAGGTACGTCCTTTCCATCTTTTTATTTGTTGAGACACTAACCCAGAGCTCATTGTCTTGATTAGATTGGCTGGCTAGCAAGCCACAGGGATGCCTCTTTCTCACTTTACAGCAGTGTTATTCAATTACTTGGAGCACTTGGCTCTCTACATGGGTTCTGGGGATCCAAAATCAGATTCTCATACTTGAGCAGAAAGGTTTTCACTGACTAAATCATTTCCATACCTTCCTTTTGCATGGTTCTAGAAATTGATATTCATCTTATTATCTTCTTGGTTCATGTGTTGACAGGATTTATTAGATGATTGTTCTCATATGCACAAGAAAAGAGGCAGCCAATGACATAAGAGTGCTTAGGATGTACTTTCCTCTTTCCTAGAATAATGGAGTACATTTGTTTCCAAGACAAAACAAGGTGGATCTTAGGCAATTTTCTTCCACCTGTTTTCTGTCAAGCTACAACTAGGAAAGTCACTCAATCCATTCCAAGGCAAAAATTTAAAAAGAAAGAGAAGGGAGTTGCCAGTCATGCCACAATAAATTACTCCCTCCATAGAGAAGGAATATCAGAAAATGAAAAGAAGCTTTGATAGCTGTTTTTGAAGGTTTAACAATGCATGAAGCATCTGTAAGCACATTTTAAACATGGATTTAAAAAAATACAGTTGTCAGATGTTCATCAAACCCTATACCTAGGAGAATTTTCTCAAGGACCAAATTGAGAATTTTAACAGAATTCTTTACTTGAAAAGTAATTTTTAATATGACATGTTATATTTCATAGAAAATTTGGAGCATAAAGTGAAGTTTGCTTTCAACATAATTAGTAATAGATTATCTTAGTTCATCCTTGGGTACAAAGCACTCATACAAACTATCTGCATTTTGTACAGATAGCTGAAATATATGAAAAATGCTTGCCAAATTCATTTACTTTATAAAACTATACTGAAGAGAATTCCCCTTAGTACTTTGATACTATAAAGAATCTTTAACCAAAAATGATGTATGAATCAACACTTGAGTGATGACTATTAATATTTTACATCCTCTAACAGAAAAAGACAAATTCTACTGATACATTCTTTTTCTACAAAAATTATTTACAGTTTCTTATAACTGGCTAGTTTAGTCAATTTTGGTAAGCATATACTTGATATTATAACAAGTCTCAAGATGTGAGTATTAGTTGTCTCTGTGAAAATTATATTTCTTTATTAATGTATTAATATTAATTATAAAACACAAGATATTTTAAATCACTTAAAATACTAGTCTAAAGGTCAGGAATAAATTAAATTTTATTAATATTTATTTAATGAGAATTAAAACAACTGGACATAGATTATGTGTTATAAAGGCATAAGATAAAGATAATAAGAAGGTCAGGTGACTTTATGAAGGACTTATGAATTTATCAGAAAACAAATAACCCAGAGAAAGGACTGTTCTCTTTCCTTTCTATACAAGTTGACCATTCCGGATATCTGGGGAAGTATGAGATTCTACAACAAAAGAACATTATAGCCTAATTCTTAAGTACATTTCATGAAACTTATATGTTGGCACTGCTAGGGATTGAATGTGTCCCTGTGAAGTTCATGTTGCAGCTTCCTAACTCAAACAATAGGCAAACAAGGCACAGCATTTTGGCTGTGAATAGGCCATGGTGACTCTTCCCTTGTGGAAGGGAGTGGGGCTGTTCTGAAAGGAGCTTGCCACAGCAACACTTGCTTTTTCCTTTCTCTTTGTCCTCCTGCCCTCTGCTGTGTCAGAACCTGTGTTTCTCCAGAGGACCTCACAGCAAAGGTCCTTGTAGGAAGCACATCAAACCTCGCTTGGTTTCAAAGTCTTGATCTTGCATTTCACAATTCCCTGAGCTGTTATAAGTGTATTTTGGTTCCTTATGAATTACTCGGGTGGTGGTATTTTTTTTTTTCTAGTAGCACAAATGAATCTAAGACCTGGAAGGACACAAAATGGTCTATCAGCAGAAGACAGCAATTGAGGAGCCATTTTAGAGGGTATTGCCCCACAGAGTTTCAATATCATAGTAATGTCTACAGCATGCTTAACTCATCCCCAATCTCTATAAATCTCTATTTTCTTCCAGAGCTGTTTTCATTAAAGGTATTACATAAAATCCATATTGTACTCTGTGGAGGGGGGATTCCCATTGTATATGTATATCAAGCCACAAGACTTTCACATAATATATAGAAATGAAAAAAAATCAAAGGATTCAAATGAGAGAAATTCTACCAATAGGTAAAATTATATCAAAAACACATTTACCGAGTAAACAGAAGTAATCAAATGTTGATGGAGCCTGGTTAACAAAGATTTGTTGTAATCATATAACATTCGAGAGTTAAAGCAATTTCTGAAAAATTCCAACTATGGCACTAAATTGTTGAAATGGACTCTAACTCAAGAAAGAAATCTTAGAGGGAAAAAGAACTAAGAAAATACAAGTGGTTTGATATGACCAAATAGAAAAACCAACTCTAGAGATAAGAAATAAATAAAAGTAAATTATGGGAGGTGGGAGTAGTACAAACCTGTAAATCTAGGAATCAGTAGGCTGAGGCAGAAGGATCACAAATTTGATGACAGCTTGGACTATGCCTTAAGAAGACAATAAACAAGACAGGGAAAAACATTCAAAAAGTAAGCAAGCAAATAAACAAAAACTCCATGGGATGGGATAGTTGAGCTGTGTAGTGTGAGCTTTTCCTTTGAAATCTGTTTTATTTAATCACCTACCCCATAAAAATTTATTAGTACTATTTTGTTGTAAAAGACAACTAATACTATTATTTACAAAAAATCACTATATTATGAACTAATACGGATACTTTGGTTTAATCACAGTATCATGTGAATGAAAAATATCCTAATTTGAAATTGTATTTAAAATGCCTAATCAGTTGAACATCATTGCTTAGTTTGGCAGGCCTCAATATACTTAAAACAATTATATTAGCCTATAGTGAAGACAATATATACAATGCATACCCTATTTTATGATAAACTTTGAATAACTCATATAATTCATTGAATACTATAAGTATAAAATAAATAGATATATGGTATTTTCTTACACCATCATAAAAATCTAGAATTGCTTAAGTTGCACTGACCTGGCACATTTAAAACTCTCAGTACAGTATATATGTAAACAGTTAATCAGCCAAGTCATTTTACAGATTGATAATAACAAATATTAATGCAAGTAAAAATGCCAGATACCATGAAAGAAATTGACAAAAGATATTTTTGTGGGCCCTCAGAAAATACCTTTTCTGAAGAGGTCATTTGGTGAATGTAAACATCACTGAGTGGGAATATTTAGGAACATGCGTAAGAAACAGCCAAATTATCCATTAATGAAAATGTTGATAACTATGCAAATGCCTTAATATTTTTCCAAATAAAATTAGAATCCTTTTAGAGATTTGGATTAGAAAAATGACACAGTCTAATTTAATGTTTTAGATTCAATCTTACTACGATTTGAAGAAAGAATTTAATGGATACAACAATGACATAGGTCTACCATCTCAAGACTATGCAACTATAAACAAAAGAAAATAGCAAAGTTTTAGAAATAGTGGCTGTGGCTCTAGTGAAAAGTTAATAAAATCTGAGGGACATATTTTGGTAGAATCGCTAGAATATACTAGGGAAGAAATGCAAGTCTTGAGAAAAACACACGAGCCCCTAATTTGAATAGGCAAGGAACATTTTCGTTAGGTATAGTAGCTGAAACAAAGAAAGAAAGACTATGGGAAATCAGAGGGGCTGACCATTAATCATTTTGTTTTAACCCTTAGTTAAGAGAAAAGGAAAATAATCCATACTGAAGTACTCAATAGGTGGTCAGGTGCACAGGCTTGGCAATCAAAGAGACCAGATGTTCAACTCTATGAAAAACCATAAACCATATACAAAAATGAGATTCAACATTTATCACAGAAAAAGTTCTGTAACCTTGGGTAAGTAGAAGACACAAGAAGGTTCTGAGAAAATGAGTAATACAGAAGAAACAAGAGGAGCACATTTTAACATTTTTTTATATTTCTTATTTATATAAGAGCTTCATATCACACATTTCCCAATGTCAGAAACTTTTGACATATTTATTTATTCCTTCCTTTAGAGAGGTGGAAGGGAAAGAGATGAAGTCTACCTATGGTGGGGATGGTGACAGATGAAATGAATAGGAGACAACATATTCGGGAATGTAAGATAGCAATGAGGAAATAAATCACTGAATAACATCTGCTGTTCATGATACCAGCCATCCTTCCTGATTATTTTGGTAACAGCACTTTAAGGAGTGACTTATCCCCATTTGGAAATTAAACGATGCTATGTACTCATCTCCTGAAATCAATAGAACGTGACTCTATTTTATATGATATTCAAATTTCCATACCTCTGGACTCATTCATGATCCATAACTCCACATCCAGTATTTTCATACTGGTTTTTAAGGGGAAAATGCAAATTGTTCACCAAATCTAGTGGCCATCCATAACCAAACTTTCCCTCATTAGTCTGTTATCATTTCTTCCCCATTTCTTTCTCACCTTCTTTCTCAATTCTGCTTATAAATTTTCAATAGTCCAAAACCTAGACACATATCCTTTACTCCTGTTACTTTTGATCTCTTCCCATCTTATCTTACTTATCCTCTTTTATTATAAAATTCTAGACCAGAATTCTTAAGAATCCAACAGATAAAGCTGGGTGGTGGTTGCACAAGCCAGGCGCTGGTGGTGCACACCTTTAATCACAGCACTGGGGATGTAGAGGCAGGTGGATCCTCAGTGAGTTCGAGGCCAGCCTGGTCTACAAAGTGAGGTCCAGAATAGCCAGGACTGTTACACAGAGAAACCCTATCTCAAAAAAAAAATGTGAAAACAAGAGTCCAACAGCTATTGAATAAGGAAGAAAGTGAACACAGTGCATCCATCAAAGTTTGGCCTGTGTCACTGTCTGCCCTCGAAAGTCAGTAGTCAGGGCTGGTGTTCAAGGCTCACAACTGTTTATTAGTGGACAAATACACCACAATCTCCATCAAATATAAAAGGCTAAAATTAGATTGTCTTCTGTTCAGTATCTGTGGCAAACAAACATGATGAATTGAGCTCAATATTGTCCATATTCAGCAATTGATATGTACATCCTTTTCTATAAAGCCACCTGTGTGGTACCTTTACTGAGAGTTATGAACAAATGTCTGTTTACTCCACATAAGGATAAGAAGCAAAATTAATGATTTCTTAAGTCCAAATGTTTGAACAGATGAGTTTATTGGTGTTAATTGTAGGAATATGAATGCAGGATTTCTTACAGTTACATGAGTGAGGTAAAGGTGGCTACATCACTGAAAGCCACCTGAGCATGTATGACTACTCATAGAATCTAGAACGCTGAATCGCTCTGCACAACTTGCAGGCAGCACTACTTGTTGGAGGACACCCTCTTCTCAATTGTCCGTACTGGTTATATAGTCATAGGAAGGGAGGGACCTTGTGCACCTGGTATGTTTCAGAGACTTCCTAAGACTTTTGGTTCATTTCCTGAGTCTTAAGGAGTCTCCTCTCAGAACTTCACCAGTCTTGGGCAACTTCTCTTTTATGGTTAAGCAGGGAGGCAATGACTACAAAGTGTATTGTTCAAAGTCAGTCACCCTTTAATCCATTATGCCCATCTCAAAAAATTAAATCCTCAGTGAGATCAATCATGGTATATTCCAAAAGCAGCGAATTTTCAAACTCAGTTCTTTTCAAGATAGTAAACTGATATCTTGATGGTTTGGATATCAAAATAACAGTCTTAACTACATGTATAATGATTATAAAAGGTTTAAGCAATGGAATTTAGTAAAATGCTTTTACATTTTAATTTTTAACCATATAATAGTCTTTTATTGTGTATAATTTAAAACACAAAAAGCAGGATTTTCTCTCTGATTCATTGATTATGGATGGCCAACAGAAGCATGGTGATTTTTCTAGTTATAGCATGTCAGATTTATTTTCTTCATTGCAGAAGAACTACACATTTTAATTAAATTTAAAGAGTCTGCCAGGAATAATAATATTATACGAGAAATTGCCAGTATGTGTTAAAAAACATTGCATTTTACCACTACAAACATTGTTATGTCTACATTTTTTTAAAGTGGAAAACATTATAGTGTTATAAATTTCTTATTCAGCTTCATATTTTAGTCATTGCTGCATGTGCCTTTAAATTATGATGAATAATACCCTGTATGTATCCATTACAATCATATTTAGATAAATTAATAATAACACTATGGAAAGAATAACAGTGTTGTTGATCTTATTTTCATGATTTTTTTCCGATGCAAACTTGAGGTGTATCTGTTAATAGCACATTTTCATTAGCCTGACTTTCAACTTTAAAAACTAGTATGTATTTATTTCTATTAGCATCTTAAGGGTATACATTCTAAAGGCTTGGTCTGTTCAAAATGCACAAACTGAAGACTGAAGAATTTATATTCTCAAGTGTCAAATAAAGGAATGGGTTCTTTTTCTTTCCAGTGAAGACTCTGAAGGACTTTCAAATAATTATATGTTTTAGAAGATAACGCTTAGACCAGTTGAGAAAATTAATCAATAAATAGTAACCACATACTGATTTTCTTATTCAACTGTTAGTTTATGTGGTTATTGATTTCTTTCAGATATAATCACTACAGGAAACACAAACTAAGAAGGAATCCCACTGATCTGAAATATGCCCATTTTGTCTGAAGAATATAAAACTGGAAAGCTAATAATTTCAATCTATAAAGGGTACATACATATATTCATTTACACACATATGTATCCAGCAAAGGAACAATTCAAAGGGAAGAGAATCAACTCTAGGAAACTCAAACAAGATACTAGAGGATACTAAAGCTGTTTATCAGAGCATTAAAAATAAGTTTTATTCAACACTGTTGAACATACAATTATCAAAAGAATGTAGTAAGGTGTCACAAATGATTTAATTGCATCAACAATGTCCATTGGATTATTTAAATCTACAAACACGTATTAAATTTTTGTCGGGTTTATAAAAAAACAGTGCTTAAGTTTAAGAAATATGTTTGTATGATTGATCAAATGAGAAAATAAGTAATTTGGAGTATTGTAGAAACTGTAACTCCAGGATTTTTCATGTTACTTAGAAATAATACCGAAGAAGGAATAGTAAATTCTGTGACTGGCAAGGGTAACAGAAGGTGGCTACTGAAAAATTAATATGGATCTCCCCTGTGACTGCAGAGGGTGTTCCAAAAAGTAAGAAGGAAAATTCAATCAGACTAGAAATGAATGTACTGTGGAGGAATCATTATAAACAGATGGAGGACACAGTTCAAGTCAAAGGTGGGGAACAAACAGTATTAAGGAGTCATGCAAATGCTTACTAAGTTTTGTGTCAGCTAGAGACACAACAGAAACCTCTAAATTTGATTTTACTCTGCCAGGAACTGTGCATGATGATTTATTGGATAACTGAAAAAAAGCATCACTTTTTGATTATGCTTATTGCATTCTGTTTTCTACTTCTTAATATGTTTTATAGTTCTACAATATTGCATATCATATATATATTATTTATAATGAAGCAAAAACAAATATCTTGAAGACATGTGATTATCATAGTTATAGATGATGGATGGCCAGGAAAAGAAGGAATATATTAGTTTCCTACATGTTCTACAGATGGAGAAAGCGGGAGACTAGGAAGTTCTGCAAAGGTGATAATAAAGTTTGAAAAAAATGACATTATTACAACCAGAGACTTAATATTCTAAAATACCGAACTCAAGAAATATTGACGATAGAGTAACCCTATTTAAGTGATTAGATAACTAGCTCATTTTTGACTGCATATTAGAGCTGGATTCTATGCTATATGCTTCGAAACCTTACTTAATCCCCATTGCAACAACCAGATTGTCATAATTTTTATTTAAGTCATGAAGTTACAGTTAGGAATAGAGGACTGTGGAAAAGGAACAACAGATAAAACTGTATGCTTTCTCTTACAGAGAACCCACCTCCAGTTTCCAGAATCTACTTAGGATCCTGCATTACCTGCTTCATGGAGATGAGATGCTTCTAGTCTCTAAGTGCACCTGCATTCATGTACACACACACACACACACACACACACACACACACACACACACACACACGGGATAATAGTAGGTAAGTAAATAAAATTAGGCATAGATGACCAATAATTTCCAAAGGTACATAGGTCAAAAGAAGAAATTCTGACACTAATAAGGTTGATAAGACTGTCAAGTAAAGCTCCACACCATTCATCACCTTTTAAGTACTTCAATAAGTTTAATCCTCAAGTCAGACAAGGCTAAGGCTCTGGAGATGCCACCAGTCACATTTAGTTAGAGAAGGGAGTTAATGCTATTCAGAGAACTAAAATTACAGTCACCATTAGCTTTGGTTTTGAATTTTGAGGAGAGCTTCTGGATGTATATTACATTCCAGTGCTACACTCAAACCAAATCACACTTAAGAGAAGCTGGACAAAGTGGTTTCCTTTAAAAATGGCTTGTGGTTTCTTTTATGAGTTTAGGAAACATCCCACAGTATTGATTGAGGAGAATATATAGATCTGCAGGATACCACAATTTTAGAGTGTACACTATGAAAATACAGTAAAAACCATTGGATCTTAGAGGCAACTAGCAGGTCAGATAAATTCTGACAAATGCTATAACCACAAGTACACAGACATGTGAAAATGCCTACACACACATGCACACACAATATACACACTCACATACATAAATACACACACACACACACACACACACACACACACACACACACACACACCTTTCAGTCATTATGAACTTGAACAGACCTTTGATGAAGCATGTGCTTCACTCAGTCATAAGTTTATCTTAGAGGATGGAAATTCTTGAGGACAAAAAAGCTCATTATCATTTTTGTTTCACAGGTATGAAAGGCAAAATTGAATTTCATTAAGCACCAAGTGGATATATTGTATCCTAACAGAAATAACAACAGTGATTTTCATGCTTACACTTCTCTGCTGGTAGTTTGTTAATGTTTGTTAGTTACAATTTCACCCATTTTCTTTCTTTAAAAAATAGATTACTCTTATTCTAGACAAGTTAATAAGTTGTAACTCTTTATAAATATTATTTTACATGGTTAAAAATCAAATAATTTGAAAATTGTGCTGTACTCAACTCTAGTGACATCTATTTGTAGACTGTAACTGTAAAATAATAGAAAATTTATTCACAATTAAAATAATTCACATTATTAATAAATGATAATTTTAAAATTTGATATTTACTGTGTCATAAATATGGTTGGGACATTAATAAAATAAACATGCCAAGTGGTTTAATACAATCAGTTTTGGTATATTTTTAAACTTTACCTGTATCAAAAAATTATATATTAATAGTATTTTTATATCTTATTGTAGATAGGCATTGTTTGGATAAGGCACATTATGTTGTGATTTGACAAAATTTTTCAATTATTTATTCTTGTATAAATAATTTGTGAATGTGGGAACTTATACCTTTTATGTTATCAGTAAAGACAAAAAAAAAAAAAAAAAAAGAGCTGTTTGCCCCAGTGATAAAATGCACTTAAGGGTGATAAATTCTTTTACTTGAATTTTCCATCAAATAGAAATAGATGTGTATACTGAGAGTGCTAAAATTTGAAGTCAAACTCATAATACACTGCACAGAAGCCACATGAAACCCTGTGAATTCACAGATCTGGATCTGTATTCTGCTCTTTGTGACTGCACATTAGCAAACTCGCTTATCCGCCATTCTCCCATCATCTGACAAAAGTTTTCTAGATCAAGTATCTGTAAAAGAGATGTCACTGATGGCTATTTATACTTTGTCTCAAACCTGAGTTTATGGGGTTGAAGTTTAAAATAGTTTTATGGCATATGGTAGGTCTGCATGTTTGTTCGTTTTTTTGAGATGTGGTCTCACTACATAGTCCTGTGGTTACAAAATGTGTGTTGCACTCACTAGAAAAACAAAATTGTATTTGCAACACAAAAGAAAATAGTACATTTTCATACACAGATATTTCCTAATATGCTAGATATAGTGGTACTTTGAGGCACAATATTCTCTGCTACTTCAGAAATACATTCTTTATCAGATAGCATGAGGAGAGCCTTGGCTAGGTGGCAAATCCATTCAGAATTAAGCAATTTCTTTCTGATATTTAGTGATCTCTAATGAACAGGGAATGGTTAGCATTTTACATGTGATCAGAGGGTGAAGAACGTTAAATAGAGATGCTCAGAGTGAAAAAAAAATATCTAATTATCAGAGCTAAATTCAATCTGAAATATTTGCATATGATATCTTTAAAGGGTTAAATGTTGAAAATGTTATTTGTCATTAGCCAGAGTTTAATACACATAAAATTTCAACATACGCATGTTAAGTTAGAATAACTCATCCCCTTTGTACACCATATTTTGTAAAAGTTAAAATAATGTAACCTTGTAAAATAAGCTTCCCCAATAAGATTTATGGCCACTTTTTATTAATAAGAAGAGTGTAATTCCTTTTATCCAAGTTATTTCTTCTGAACCTCAAGATAACAATATACCATCATTATAACATAATAATAAAATGTGTGATTTGTGGATTTATAAAATTCATAATGTAGGTTTATAAAATTCATAGCATAGCTGATTTTCAAGTTCTTAGTTTTACAAGTTGTAGCTAGTGAATAGCATATTTTTAATTAGATAAATTTTCTCTCTAAGGAAAAATATCTAGCAGAAAAGAAAATCAGAGAAATGAATTGGTGTCAACGATAGCCTAGCATCACCCAATCCATGTCATAATAGCTAGAAATTTCAACACAGATACATATCCTGTTAAACCAACAGAGGATAACTAGATAAGAATTAAGATTACTTGTAATATCCCTCTGAGTCCCTGACATTGTAGAGCTAACTGTACCTCTGACAGTAACAGCCATTATCTTCATCAAGGCAACATGTCCACTTACAAAAGTCCCTCAGCACTGGACATGTTGACTGTTGGCATTCCCTTCTTGAAGGAGAAGGTAGAGACATTTCTTTAGACCCTCACCCAAGGTTGTAATATTTTCCTCCTAGACCTTCCAAGCAGTTATATGTCATTCTGATCTAATTTCATATGGTCTCATGGTCTTGGGTTATGCAAGATTATATAAAGTGTAGAAAATTAAATGAAGTGGCAGCTATATCATGATTTAGAGAGAGTCCTTATCCATACCACAGTGAGACTTCTTGGTAGTATAATTGCTTGTGATTACCCTCACTCCTTAACGTGACCACTCATTAATGCTCTGTGAGATAGCTCAATAAAGTTCCCCAAGCTAGACTTTTGTGGATTGTACTTTGGATTTTTAATTTCACTGTTGCACATATGGAAGGGGTAGATGTTTATTTGTGTTTTCACAGAGAAGAGTTCAGCAAATCCGTGGATTGTTGAATGTAATGGTAACATAGCTCTATTGTTGGATGAACTTATGACAGTGAACATTATTTAAACTAGTTGATTTGTAGGTTAGTGTGTGGGATTGGCATGATCTAAACATATTTAGCTATGTAGAATGATTTATGACAATCACAATATTCCATGGAAGTATACAGTGCCCCTTCGATGAGTTGTAGGATAACACTATGAAAGGAGGAAGAACAGTGCTGAACGACACATTGTGGACAGTGAGGATACTTAGAAAGCTCCCAAAGAACATACACCACAAGATGCTACTCATCATTTACCTCACTTATCCATTTTAGTTCTAGTTTAGGCACATTTCCCAGAAAAACACATAAAATGACTAAAAGATACATTTACAAACTGTAGGACTCATAACATATATGTAGAAAATCAAGAAAAAATAAAAATATTTTTTAAAAAAATATAAGTGAGGAGCAGAGATTAAAAGTCAACTTATATCCAAGCTATGGTATAAATGTGTTTCTGGGGTTTTGCCTCAGGGACAAGGGAATGCGTGTTTATTTGTGTGAGTCAAAGCCTTCATCTCTGAGGGGCACTAAAAATGTTCATAGTACTAGTACTTGATTATGTCTTTCTTATATGACAAAAGAAGCTGAACAGTTGAAGCTCCTAAAAATCTTTCAAAAATTATATAAAAGAGAAATTCAAGTCATGATGAATGATGACATGGCACACAGATTCTTACATAGTTGATCAGACATTAATATTTGAGGAAACTAAGATTTGTTGAGAAATGCCATAGAATATTTATTTGAGTCTGTGTCAGTTCACAACTGTTCATCCAACTGTAGTTACTAATGGGAAGTGTGATTTGTTGTTATATTTTGGCATTAATTAAAATTGGATAGTCAGATAGGGTGACATGCACTTATAAACCAAACAACTGGAAAACAGAGATGGATGGGTAACCAGGACTCATTGGCCAGGCAGTCTAGCTTCACTGTTGAGTTTCAGGTCAATATGTGACAGTCTCCAAAAACAAGATGATGGCACTTAATCAATGATAGCAGAGGTCGACCTGTGACCTCTACACGCAGAGAGGCACAGCACATGAACACATGCACACAAAAAAATTACCAAGTGGAATAATATAATGAATTATGACTGTAGCACTACCATAAATACATTAGAGATACACTCAAATAAATGCACATATTATACTCTGGATCTTACTTTAGTATATTATCAATATTAAGATTTATATGCATTGTGTAATTCAACATATTCCTTACTAATAGAGTCAAATGTATCCATCCAATAGAGCCATGTGATAGAGCCATGACAGAAAAGATATGGACCACTATTCCCATGATTTATTACAAAAGAAGTTCTTTCAGAAACAAAAAAAGTAGTTTATTATGAATTCATCTTGTTTTATTACTGGATCTTACAAATAGCAAACTGCTTCAGATCTCACTATATAATTCAAGCTGACCTCTAACTCATTACAATCCTCCTGAATACTGGGATAATAGGCATGAGCTACCAAAGCCAGCTTACTATCATCATCATCATCATCATCATCATCATCATCAAAACAACAACATTATTATTCTTTAGTATATACTGTATATAAAAAAGCATGTTAGATCAAGATAAGGAGAAAAGTGACTATTGTTACAGCAGGTATCACACCGAGAAAATAAAACCTGGATTACAAGAAGGTAAGAGTGAGGATTATATAATGCATATGAAAAAAAAAATCAGAAAGAAGGAACAGAAAATAAAGATTCATGTGATGGTTGATGATAAATTTCAGGCTAGTCTGTATAGAGTTAGTATAGTTGGAGCAACTAGACCAACTGTTTCAAATGGCCTGTGCATACTAAAACAGACACAAGGGGCTGGGGAAGTGGCTCAGCAGGTAAGAACACTTGTTCTTGCAGATCAACTGAGTTTGACTCCCAGCACCCAAATGGTGGCTCATAACCATAATAACTCCAGTTCCATGGGATCACAACTTCTTCTGACTTCTACAGGCAAAGGTACTATGTGGTACATATACACAGCTGCAGACAAAACATCCATACACATAAAGAACCCGTAGAAATATAAAAAGATGCATGCATTTATTTGAAATTCCAATGTAAGTGAAATTGAATATCCTAGCTTTACCTCATCTACTCCTCTGCCATCCTAGTTCAGAGGGGTAAAGTAGAATAAAGATTCTTTCCCTAAAACTATAAATATCTTTTCCTACTTGCATACTTAATTTTTATTATTCTATTATTCAGTAAAACATGTACCATGCAACTTTATGCACATGAACAAAAATGCAATATTAAGCTTATAAGCATCCAAGGTATTCATCAAACAGCTGCCAAAGGTTCAAAGTACTATTAAAATTTACATTATAAAAGTCTTATGAATTTTAGCAACAAAGTTAAACAAAATAAGCAGCAAACTAATTTAAAATTTCTGATATATAATAAAACAGACTAATTTGAATCATATTAGGTTTTAGAAAGTAAAAATTTATATAAGATATACTTACTATCAGGGAGATATATATGTGTGTCCACACTTTTATGTGGGTGTGGTATAGTGGGTATGTGTGTGGGGGATAGTGTGTGTGTGTGTGTGTTTATGCATCACTATAAAAGCATAAATTACAATTTTGAAAGATAGCATTTTGATTAAAAAATCAGGACAATTTTAAATATATATACATATATACATTGTTTTAACTACTAAGGTAATGAAATTAAAAACTGGATTGCAAATATATGTATAACAATTCTATTTTAGGATGTATTTGTAGATCAGTATAGAAAAGCTTCAAGGAATGTCAATGAAGCTCAGTGTTTGAGTGCCTGACCAAATTCTGAGTCTGATTCTGAGCACTACACACACATACACACACACACACACACACACACACACACACACAGAGAGAGAGAGAGAGAGAGAGAGAGAGAGAGAGAGAGAGAGAGAGAGAGAGAGAGAGAGAGAGAGAGAGAGAGAGAGAGAGAGAGAGAGAGAGAAGTATTAAACCAGAACCTAGGGTGCTGAGACAAGATTCCCAAATCCAAGGTCAGCTTGTGCTCTATTGTGAGATACTCTCTCTAAAAGTAAATAAAAAATATTTACAATTGTCCTTATGAAAAGGAGTACTTTGCACTTTGGTAACAAACCTCAGCGCCATTATCCCCTTGTACAAATATCCATAATTGCTCAAATGTCAACTGATCTATCATCTTTATGGGCTCAAAAAGTTTCAGTTAATTTTCTTTTCCATTCTTCAATCTTTGCAGCTGTTATCCTGTATACTTTCCTAAAATATTATTCTGCAAGCCCATTCATAAAGCTCCATTTATTCAAGAGCAATCTAAATAAAAACCATATAAAAAGGACTCCCAAGTGCATTCAATAACAATGTAGATTATTTACTGCATCATAAACTTTTCAAGGTTTATCTCCTAAAAAATATCTATTTGCCACTCGGTGTATTTTAGTGTTGTTCTGTGGACAATTTGCACCAGGCTAATGTAGAAAAACAGTTACAGCTCTACCCTGCTTTTGCAAACACAGATGTGAGCTAGTAGCTATGAAGCATATATCTGTCAAATAACATGTATCTAGAATATATAAAGAACTCAACAACTTGCTAATAGGATCATGCACAAGCCAGTAAAACATCAAAATGTCTTTGATGAGACACTTCATAAAGTAAGAAATACGGGTGGTAAATAAGCCAGTAGAAATGTGTACAACACTATTTGCCTTTAGGAAAAGCAAGTTAAAATTACAGCTAGATATTAATATTCCTCCATAAAATTAAAGTAAAACATCAACAACATCAAATATTACAAAATAATGCAAGGAAGAAGGACAGAAATGTTCCAAGATGCTGTATGGTAGTATTCTAATTGTACTGAAATGTGATTTTGATTGTATGTTAATAAATAAAGTTGCCCGGGGGTCAGAGCTATTAGAGCCAAAGAAAGAGCATGGCGGTGGTGGTACACACCTTTAATCCATAGATCTCTGTGTGTTCAGGGATACAACCAGCGTTGGAGACATACGCCTTTAAGACCTAGAGGGCTGTACATACAGACAGTGACGAGGCAGTCACGTGTTTGGGTTTACAACCAATAAGAAGGCAGAATGACTTTGAAACGACTGACACACAAGGAAATAGCTCTCTTTCGGGAAGCTGGGACACAGCAGGAGGAAGGGTGAGATTTTAGCTCTGAGCTCTGACCTCTTGGCTTTCTCTTTTACATTGTTTCTGTGTTTCTTATTTAATAAGACGGTTGGTTACATCAACAATGCTGAGTGAATGCACAATGGAACATCCACTTCAGAAAACTTCGGGCACGGAAGAAACTCAGAGGATAAAGTGGTTGCCAAACAAGCATAAGGACCGGAGTTTGAATCCACAGAATTTTGTGAAGAAGGCCAGTCGGGCAGTGGCCACCTATGTTCTCATCCCTCGGGAGGCAGAAACAGCAGATCTAGGCAGTAAGCAGACAAGTTTGACAGCCAGACTGGTGAAATCAGAGTTTATTTAGACATTGAGATATGCCTTAGAAACTGAATTGGAGATCAATGGATGAACAACCCAGAAGTCAACTTTGGCCTCCACAAGCATGTGCATATGTGTACATACACCCTCACAAGCACAAGCACCCACACATACACATAAACACATCATAACCATATATCCAGCAAACAAAAAACTTCTTGCCAGTTTCTTAAGAAGTTAACCACATGAGGAATAAGGGCGGGGGGGAATGATGAAAAAAGAGAAAGATAGCAGAGGGAGAGAGTACTAGAATCCCTATTTATTTTGGCAAAATAAATTCTGTAGCTAGTTCTAATTCACTTCTAAAATAAAGTTTCTATTATGCAAGCAAACTGAAGCTCATAGAGATCATTCTGACAGTGCCTCCTCTGGCAATATTTTAACATACAAGTAATGATGTTACAGAGATGGAAATGACCATCAGTTATTCATCTGAAGGATTATCTCAACCACTAGTTAGTTATATGGAGGTTCTAGTGAACTATGGTTAAAGACCAACAATGGTGATTAGTTTGTCTTTGTGCAATGTATTTTCTAAGCATGAGTAAAAGCCAGTTAGCCTTTTACTCTTGTGAGGCTCTAATATTATATATGCAGTGATTGGGAGAAGCCTATTCAATCTGACAAGAAGATCTAAGGAAAACACCAAAACTGTGACTAGAGAAAATTCCATTGTAGATAACAAAAACAACAAGCAGAACATGAAGTCTCATCACACTGACCTGTCCCCCATCCATATCAGGAAAATCTTTTTATTTCCTAATCTTTGATACATTTATAAAGTGTATGCATTAAAAGTAAGATCATATAGTAAAGGTTGTGAATTCTAAGATAGAAAAAATAAACTTCAAATTGATGATCATAAAGTAATAAAGGATTTATATTTTAATACATCATATAACTAAAAACTGTTCTTTGCTTTTTAATAATATCTATTAAACAGATTAGTAGGATAATCCCACTTATTATTAATGAAATGAAAGAAAGAAGAGTCAACATAATACTACAAATCACTGGAAAAGAAGCACTTCAGATAACTCACAATATTATGTTAGCTTATAAAACTATAAAGTGCCAGAGCTATCTTCTACATGTTGATGGAGTAGTCAGAGGTTGAAAATCATACTTACAGATTCATATTCACATAGAACACGAGATAACAAACTTGTTATCTGTGGTTCAGGTAGAGGTCAATGAGAGATGAATTTACTTATTCAAAACTTACATTGTGGAACCATCTATGAAATAATGGCAAAAGTGACCAGAAAATTGAGAAGTGAGCTCCTATAAATGAGGCTAAATTGTAGTGTTTCATGGTACACAGACTGCAAAGACTACTATGAATAATGTAAACAACTTCTTATTAACAGATATATGAATAATTTATCACATATACATCTTGCATTTGAAAGATTTGAATTTCCACATTCCTTTTAACAAATATGAGACTACCTCAAGCAGTTGGGTTTTGACAGGTGGATGTTTTATACAAATGGAATTTTATAATTCAATTCTATTTATGGAGTAGTTGGTGGTAGCAGTTTTACTTATATAATTCACTTGCCAAGTGACAAATTCTAAAAGCAGGAGCAGTTTTTGTTAAGAACAATACCTGAAGTATTTGACGTGTGAAACATTTATGTATTAGACTTATCAGCCATTCTTGTTTAAGATAATATTTTGTTCTGCCCTCCATTTTATCCACTTATTTGTTTCATAAGTAACACAATAACCCTGGGGCTAATAGCTGAATATTTTCCCAACTGAAGTCATGTTGTGGAAACTAACAAAAATTGCCAGCTGCACACAGTATTGAAAGTATCATTAACTTCAATAACTTGCATAAGAGTCACACTCTCAGAAGCTTCTAGCCAAGGAGAAAGTTAATATAATTTTGATAAAGGGAAACTTGGCAAATGTGCTGAATGAATTAAGAGTACACATGTTTTAATTGGCTCTTTGTGCATCATGAAATTTATTCTGAAGAAAACATTACGTTGCACAAAATGATAGCAAGCAAGTTGCTGATAGCAGGGTTTTTGGTGTCATTAAAAATAGAATTGATGTGCATTTCAAATAAATACCTAAAGAAATGGCATTTTCACAAAAGGATAAATGGTGTAGTTTGCATGTGACAGTATATATCATTATAAAAGTGTTATAAAATAAATGATGAAATAACTGAAATCAAAATATAGGAGAAAATGGGGTTTTATTCAAGGGATTCTTCTAAAAGGTTTTGATAAGACTCACCTATCAACACCATCATCAGTAACATAATAGACATTTCACCAACATCAGCAAAAAAATACTCAACAAGTTGGAAAAAGTTTCTTTCTTTGTCAGACAAAAGGCATTTAAGAATAATAGGAAGGAAAATTAATTGTGAAATGTTGGATAGTTTTCTCTGTCATAAGAAAATTTTACATTAGGAAATCATACAGTGAGTTTTTCAACAATCCCTTTTAACATTATGGTTATTCTTGTCAGTTCAGTCAGCCAGGAAATAGTGAGTAATGTAAGAAATAGTATCAAGTATTAAGTGAGCTACCCATCACACTTAGGAATTGGATTGATTGTCTAAGAAGTATCAAAGTTCCCTAAATGCATCCCTATGTTTACTTCACTATGCCCCAAAACCCCATTTTCCCATGCAGAGTGAGAAACTAATTTTAAAATACACTCAACATCCCAGAAATATTAAAAATAGCTTAGAGATGGGCATGTTATGGAGACTTGCTTCACTGGATTATCAAGAATAATATAGGACAGCAACTAATGTACTGCACTGTTATTGCTCTGAGTGACAGAAAATAGACTGGATAAACTAGAAAGAAATATACAAATGCATCAAAATATGTTCATGAATGAGATTTGACCCAAGAGGTGAAAAGGACATTGCTTTTTTAATGAAGCAGTTTCAGTAGTATGGGGCAAAGTATTTAAACTTCAACTTCATAAGTATTTAAATTGTTGAAAAAAATTTAAGGCAATATTAAATAATAGCTTCATAATATGAAAAATGATTTTAATATAAAAGCAGGCATAATGAAGAACATACTTCTTAGATTATATGAAAATTATGCTTTGTCCTCCAAGAACAGAGACAACTAGCTACATAGCAAGGCCTGATCACATAAGTACAAAACTCTACAAGTTGAATCCCTTATAGAATTTTGAATTATCCATGGTATTAGGGAGCTAAAGACAAAAATGCATGATAGACTTTAATCAGTACTCTACACAAAACATATTTGTAAGTGTGTGTGTGTGTGTGTGTGTGTGTGTGTGTGTGTGTGTTTGCCTAAGAGTCACAGGAATAAAACAGAGTGGTAATACTTAATGGCACAGCTGCTCAGCCTCGTGTCTGGTGGGAAGGAGTAGAAACCACTGAGCTTCAAGGAAACTGGAGCAACTGGAGCTCTCAGTGAAATGGAGCAGAATTCAAAATCAGATAAGCATTTCAAGTAATATTTTACATTACTTCATAAGGCTGCATATCATTTGGCCTAGAAAATCATTACTTTACTAGCATATATTAAATAAAAATTTAAATGTATGTAGCCAGTATACACATATAGAAAAACTGTTACAACCATAGTTGGTCAGTGCCGGCTGTCTCTCGACCATTGCCAGCCACTTTTTACTTTTCCTATTCAAAACAAAATTTTATGAATTCTTTGAGAATTTTATACAATGCAGTTTGATCATATTCATCCCAATAATTGTATCAAATTCAATCCCACCTCCTTACCGACATCAGTTCATGTTCTTTCTCTCTGGTTTAAACCCATCAAGTCCAATGATTGCTGGATAGTGAATTTCAGATGTGAAGCAATCCCTTGGAATGTGGTTTACCCAGTAGAAATCATGACCTTAAAGAAAGCTTATTCCCCTTCCCTTAGCTCTCAATTGCCTATAGTTCCTCAGTAAGTGGTGGTTCTCTTTCCCCACCTTCCCCCTCCATGATAGGATTTGTCAGCTTGAGCTTCTCCAAGTCTTGTGAATGCTGTAACCACTGTTGAGTTGATTTGTGCATCTACCCTGTTGTGTCCAGGAAATAGTGTTTTGCATCAGTCATACACTGTTTCTGCTTTACTTAAAACAGGACAGCGTGTATGTGCTGTGGATGCAAGGGGGAAGGGTAAGTGGATTGTGTTGACAATCTTTCTTTTTTTCTTTCTTTCTTTCTTTCTTTCTTTCTTTCTTTCTTTCTTTCTTTCTTTCTTTCTTTCTTTCTTTCTTTCTTTTTTTTTTTTTTTTTTTGTTTTTTTGAGACAGGGTTTCTCTGTGTAGCTTTGTGCCTTTCCTGGCTCTTGCCCTGTACACCAGGCTGGCCTCGAACTCACAAAGATCCGCCTGGCTCTGCCTCCCGAGTGCTGGGATTAAAGGTGTGTGCCATCACCGCCCAGCAAATAAATTTACAATTTTTTTTTTTTTTTCGAGACAGGGTTTCTCTGTGTAGTTTTGGTGCCTGTCCTGAAACTCGCTCAGTAGACCAGGCTGGCCTTGAACTCCCAGAGATCTGCCTGGCTCTCCCTCCGGTATGCTGGGATTAAAGGCGTGCACCACCACTGCCCGGCTAGGTTAAAAATTATCCTGGTGAACAACACATACTATTGTTCTTGCTATTGTCATTTAATACGAACAATTGCTTTTTAACTCTCAAATAGGGACTTAGTGATTTGCTTAGCTACTCTGGTGATGGGATGGCCAAACACCCTAATAGTCATGCCAGAAACCCCATCCAAGGACTGAAGAATCTGGATGCAGAGATCCACAGCTAGGACCCAGGTGGAGCTCCAGGAGTCCAATTAGCGAGAAAGAGAAAGGTTTATATGAGCGAGAATTTTTGAAACCAAGGTTGGAAAAAGCACAGGGACAAATAGCCAAACGAATGGAAACACATGAACTATGAACCAATAGCTGAGGAGCCCCCAACTGGATCAGGCCCTCTGCATAAATGAGACAGTTGATTAGCTTGATCTGCTTGGGAGGCATCCAGACAGTGGGACCGGGTCCTGTCCTCAGTGCATGAACTGGCAGTTTGGAACCTGGGGCTTATACAGGGATACTTGGCTCAGCCTGGGAGGAGGGGACTGGACTTGCCTGGACTGAATCTACCAGGTTGAACTCAATCCTCAGGGGTGTCTTTGCCCTGGAGGAGATGGGAATGGGGGGTGGGCTTCGGGCGGAGGTGTGGGGAAGGGGGAGAACAAGGGAATCCGTGGCTGATATGTAAAATTAAATTTAATAAATAAATTTAAAAAATGAAAAAAATAAAAGCAAAAAGTATTTACTACAAAATTCTGTTTGCTTCTCATGAGATGAACATAATTTAATATATGAAAGAAAACATTATTTTTATATTCAAGCAATTAAAGGGTTGAGCAAAAAATTCTAAAATATGTTCTTAAGGACATTTGTGTATGTGTGTGTGTGTGTGTGTGTTAGAGAGAGAGAGAGAGAGAGAGAGAGAGAGAGAGAGAGAGAGAGAAACATATGGTCTGCTTCCAGATTTAGCTATTATGCATGATAGAAGTATATGAACAAGCCAAAATGAGACTTCAAATTAGAGTCTACACAGAAATAAGATCGTTCTGAACATGGCTTATTCACTTGTCTCGATGTTTTTCATGTTCATCTATGTTGTAATCCATATCTGTATCTCCTTTTTAACACTGATTAATATCCTACTATGATTTGTAAAGGCAGACATAATTATGTCTTTGTGCAATTAATATTCAGGTTATGTCTGTACTTTCACTGTTATGGATAATGCTTCAATAAAAGGAAGAAAGTAGATTTCTCAAAAGAACTGAGGTAATGCCCACTGGTTTATGCCCAGCAAAAGTATTTCTGATCCATATGGTAATTCTACTTATAAGTTCTGAGGAAATTCCATGTTGTTTTCAAAAACAGTTTTGGAAACTAATGAAATAAATAATTTAATAATTTGACTTTTGATATAATATGTAATATGATTTTATGTATATCATAATGTGTAGCTTACATATAAACAAAACTTAAGACACAGCAGAACAAAATGGAAAAGGAGAAAGCAAAATGAAAAGGAAATATTAAAATAGAAAAGAATGATAGTCAAAAGGAATTAGAGTTTTTTGTGCAGATAAGTGAACTGTAGCATGAATCTTAAAAGGTCTTATTAATAAAAACAAACCCAAAGCCAGGTATTGGGGTGAATGCTGAAAGATCAGAGAAACAGAACAAGCCACATCTAACCTCACCTTGCCAACTCTTCAGCTGATCTTGTTTCCTCAAACTGAAAGCCTCTGAATCCTCATCTGAATGGATCTCAGCTGAAACTGCTGCTAAAAGCTAAAGGCTTAAAAAGGCTTTAGTTCCTGGTCCTCATGCCTTATATGCTTTCTGCTTCCTGCCATCTTTTAAACTCATTGCTTTTTTTTTCATGAATCGCTTTGACATGAATATGAATGTGTGTGCAAGTGTTCAAACGTGTGGCATGTACACATGCATGTTTGTATGTGTGTGTATTTGGTGTGTGTGTGTGTGTGTGTGTGTGTGTTATGTGTGTATTCCTAAATACAACCTGCACAATCTCTATAATGTTACTTGCATGCATGTTTCCAGGGCTGACCATTGGATAATCAATTCATGTGCTCTTCGCTGGAGACTACTGCTTCCAGCTCTCAGCATTCCTTACTTGCCTGCCGTTCTTTGTGTAGAAGTGAGGCATCCGAGTCATTCTTGGCCTACTTTACCATGTCTATTATTTGTTGTCCTTGTTCAGATCATACTTAGGCAGTCATGTTAGTGAGATTTTATATGTGTAGTTCAGAAATTGCTAAGAAATTAAATTTTAAAAATACAGATTATATTAATCTTTACCTAAGGGATCACTGGAATCAAGTAAGCTCTCAAAAAACTGGCAATACAATCATCAGCCAAATGCCTTCATTTTTGACACACTTTATTAGAAACTCACTACTAATCTTATGACTGTTCCTAATTACCCCTGGAGACAGCTAAAATCATTTTCTCAATATTCTACCATCTTTAAGGCTTTTTTTTTTTCTGCCACACCACATTGACTTGCTTCTTTTGTTCCTCAGTTAAACATGTCATGTTTATTCTTGGCAAAGATTTATCACTTCTCAAAGTCATTCGAAGATTTAAGAAAGAAGCTGGAAGCAGTTGGAACATGTTGCTAAAGATAGACAGTGACCTTCCGGGTGGTGAAAGGACTTGTTCTTAAGCCATATGGTCAGCCTCAGGCCTAAGACATCAGAACTGAGGCTGGAGGGGAAGCAAGCTATGACACTCATTAGTGCTGATGTCCCCATTTCAGATGTAACAAGAGTCACCGAGATAATGTTTTGTGACAACTAATCTGTTGTCGTTAATGTGATCCATAAAAAGGAAAGAATTATTCTGATACATCACTGACTAAATTTGTTATAAATTATGAATTTTAGACACTTTTAGTCAAGTCGAGATAGTCAAGGCTGAGAGACTGGACAGATTTATGAGTGCTGATTAATTCACTTCAAATATACCTGAATTCCCACACTTCTTACTATTGATATTTTATCTAAATTCCTGAGATGTTCTCTGTGGAGCAAAAATACATCTACCAAAGTATTGTTTTAATGTCAGGAAATTCATGGTGAATGTCTAGATAGTAACATCAGCTGAAACTGATTAATTAATATTCAGAATACACTAATTTTTTCCTAGTGTAAGACAATTTCATAGTTATTCCCTGATTCTCATTCTTTTTTTTTTTTTTTTTTTTTTTTTTTTTTTTTTGTTGCTTTGCGCTTTCCTGGAGCTACTTGTACCAGCTGCTCAACTCACAGAGATCTGCCTCTGCCTCCGAGTGCTATTAAGGCTGCGCCCACGGCCATGATTCTCATTCTTAGTCACATTCTCAGTTTGAAGAGAATGACTCATCAAATTCATCTTTCCAAATGCTGTTTGTGCTTTTAGGCTTAAAGACATGCTTGCAAAGATGGGGAACAGCAAACTGTTATGAGAGCTTGAAAAATCTCACCACATTTACCTTGTCTTTTTCCATTATTTAGAGTTAGACACTTCTGTGAAAGTTATCACCCACTGTTAGTTCAGGGCTCACCTCTTTTGGAGGAGTTTGATTCTGTTCTATCAACAATTCAGAAAAATAGCTAAAAAGGTGTCTTGATCAAAGAGTATCCTTATAGTGTAACATATTATAGATGTAATACAATGTTTAATTGATGAGAAATATTGATTATAAAATCTAATTTGAAAATATGCAAAGGAAGATTCATTTTCATCAGTTTTGAGAGTTGAAACAAAGATTAAACAAATGTCAGGTCTGCATCAATACTGAGTTATATACTGTGCTCTCAGGATATATTTTTGTTAAGGAAATCAACCAAGTGTAAACGATACATGTTAAATTAGCTGACAGTTTCAGTAGTAACCATCAGGGAAGAAATAAAATATGATCAAGCACAAACCAGTTGAGAAAGAAACATGAAGATCAAACTTTGTTGTATTACCCTATTAATAATCTTATTTGAAGAGAAAGCATGATTCCTACCACATTTTAAACATAGCACAAGACATCAAGGAACTCTCTTTCACTTCACGAAGAGCATTAAAAGCCAAACTTCTTTCCATGAGAACAAAGATTTTTCATTGCATATGGATATATTCTGGTTCCTCCAATTTGCTTTTCAAACTTTGCAGCAAGGTAAATATTCTTCTCATTGAATGCAGAGGGAATCAGAAAGAATTGAAGACATTAGCTTGATCAGGTGTCCAATAAAAGGAAGACTATGTCAGGAAGATATAATGCAAATACAAATCCAATTGGATTTTGCTAATGAGGGTTAAATATGCACATATAAGCTTGAAAGTGCTTCTTTGTCTATAACTATGATCATTGTGATTCATATTAGACCTCAATTTCCTTTACATCTATATTCTCCTTTCACATTTCTTTGTGGAATCTCCTTTTTCTATATGACAAGCTTTGCTCAGGGGAAATAGTTATGAAGTTTTGAATACACATAGGGATCATCAAACTGAATATTTGTATTTTATAAGCTGGAAGCTCATGCAACATGGAGTTCACTTGCTCATTGTCACACAGCTAGTTTGCAGTACCTCCAGGGGTATTCCTTTGAACCAAAGCCTAGCAGATGCAGATTTTAATTAGTAACTTGCATAGGAAAAATCTTCACAAGCTACAGCCAACTGATCATTTTCCTTTTTATTCAAAACAAGCTTTCTTCATGAAGTATGAAGTAAAACGCAAGGTTGACTCTCAGTTTTTCACCTCCAAATTCAGACCCATATAACCAAGAGGTAAACAAAAAAATTTTTTTTTTTTTAGGGATTGTGAAGTATTTCACTGAGTAAAAATGCTTTCACACAAGCCTGATCATCCTTGAATTCGATGCCCAGAACTCAAGCTAGGAGAGAACTGATCACAAAAGTTGAGTTCTGATCTCTCCACATGCATGATGGCATAAACTTACAAACACACACACACACACACACACACACACACACACACAACACAGAGAGAGAGAGAGAGAGAGACCAATTTTGTTATTTTTTAAAGCTGCTGAGTTATATTACAGTAACATACAGAAAGTAAGCCAACAGAAATTTGTGAGTTATTAATTAAAAGTTATATGAAAAAAATAAGCTGATGTCTAGCCTCTTTAGTTCATATTGCCTCCTACTCAGAGAATTTTACTCTTCTTCCCATAATGATTATCTAGTTGATGAGAAGTATGTATTAAACCTGATATAAAACTGAGTGATTTGTTCCTCTAGTAAGTTGTTTAGTTGTTACATTGCACTAAAGCAGCCCAGCTCTTTATGGGGATCTAGGTCAGAATTTAATCGTAATTAGATAATTGCCAAACACCATTGATATTAATGATAGGTTTCTATTGAAAGCAGCCTCCTCCTGTTTATTTTTACTTTAACAAACTGGGAGAGGCCAGTCATAAAGAAGAGAAGGTGGAGGACGCAGAGGTGCAATAGCAGTAGCCTAGCAACAAGAGGAGAGTTGAAGAGTTGCAGACGCTGATCAGGGCAGAAAGATCAGAGAACAGATACAGTGCCGGTGGAGGGAACAGTGGAAATAACAGCAAGGCAGCAGAGAGCGGAGAGTTGATGAGGAAGAACCAGAGAAGAGAGATTATGAGCTGTGAAAACTGGAAGACTTTAGACTGCTACCAACCTAAAGAGTCAAGGGTCTCATAAACTCTAGGCCCACAATTTATAACACCAGGGAATGCTAAGGGCTAATGCTGACATTTTATGCTTAAGATGCTATAGCCATTTTAGACATCAGCACTATCCACTGAAGAGCTGAGGATCCCAGTACCCAAGGAACTTTTGAAACTGGTTGTAATTGCAGTAGGTGCTCATTGATGCTGAAAGCCAAAGTTCATATTACCTACCAAGGGCTATGGCCACTGGTGTCTGAAGCCCGGAGCCACAAGCCTCCCATCCATGTACAAGAATCATGAATAAATCACTCCCCAGTCTGGAGCAGTAGGCCCTTAGCTATCATGGCTTCAAGTTGAATCCTCTAGCATGTCAGTCCAACTTTGTGTTTTGGTTGGTCAAGAACTCAGGATTACCACCAGTAGGAAAACTTCTACTTGCTTACCCACAGTTCCTGTCATCAATACCCAGGTTCAAAACAATGAGCTTAAGCACTAGCTGAAAACCGTGGTGGAAGATTTTACTCTTGGCAATTTGAGTTCATTTTTGTTTTATTTGTATGTAGCTTCTCAGATCATCCCTTGTGTATTTCACATCCCCTCCTTTGAAGGAATTGTCATGACAAGAAGCATTCTTCTTAAACACTAATTTTATTTTGTTATACATAAAGTTAATATTATTATTTATAACCACCACTCTTTATAATTTCCTTCCCTTCCCTAATAAGCCCCTCCTTTCTACAAGTCCCCTTCACACATTAATGACTTCTGCTGTTGTGGTGGTTTTGCTTTCATAAGACCCACTCAATTTAATTTTAATCATTTTTAATCACACATTAGAACATGATCATGAACAAATAAGTCCATGGTACTTGAAAGCCATCAGGCATGCTCAAAGAACATGATTATATGTTATACAGTCTACCTAGATCTCACAGAGTGAAAGCAGAACATTTGCAATTTATATTCCTTTAAGCAAAACAAAATTTCTTACACCTACATTTTTATACAAAACACAAGAAAGTTATGCAGTTTGTTTAGAAAAACACTGAACACATTTCCATGGTATTTTTGGTATCAGGATAGATCATTAAGTTTATGGCTCATGAGGGTGACAATTTGATTTTTCCATTTTATTCATGTCTATGAAAGAATGAGAATCGCTTCATTGGAACGGTATATAATGTTTATACATATTTATTAGTACTCTTAATGCATATCTAAGTGTGCAAATTATTCATGAAGCACATAAGAAACATGTGGTGCAATATTCCATACTTTACATGTTGTTCCAAGCACATGGATTTACTAGAAAATAAGTAATTCTATTCCCAGATGATTTAAGACATATTTATTCACTTTCCACAGTATTTTTAATCAATTTATAAACATGTTTTTAAAATAACCTTTTATCATATTACCTTATGGAGCTTTTGAAAATATACCATTTGCATTCACTAGTGGGAGTTTGCAAAATCATTTCAATTTCCATCAATCTTCTGTCATTGCAAAGCATCAGACACTAGAGGCCTGATATGCATGTGTTAGAACAGAAAAGCAAGCAGAAAAAAAATTAAGAGCCGAGAATTTGTTTAAACTTGTGAGTAAGAAGGTGAAATATACACAAATTGAGAAATAAGCTGTACAAATGCAATTATATAAGGAGTCTTGAAGAGGTAGACTTTCATCAGTAATAACAGCAAATGAACAATCACATCAGAAAGACAAAACTGGACTAAGTTGTTCTAGGGTTAAGAACACAAAGCAAGAAAAATGAATGACTATGGGTAAGATACTCTGGTAAAGTGACAATATCCCAAAGGCAAACTTCCTGTGCTACACTTTAGCTGGCATTAAATCATGTGCTTGAGCTAGAGATGTGGCTTGGTGGTAGAGCATTAGCACAAGTTCAATTCCCAGTGTAACAAAGAAGTTTCAAGTAAAAGCATGTACTTTACGGGTGGTAGAATGCAACCTTCATGTGGCAGCCATTATGGAATGACTATAGGCACTGATTCTGAGCTAAAATAACAATTCTTCAAATATTAGATCTTTTATCTCCATCTTTACATGGGGCACCAGTGTCCTTAATATTAGGAGCAACTGCCATTAAGTAGTTCAGATTTTTTGAAAATAGTAATTAAAAAATAGTTGTGAATTCTAATGAAATAGTTCTTTATGCTCTTATTTTGTTGGTTTTATTTTTACTTGTTTGTTTATTTGTTTACTCTTTGTGCTCTAGAAATTGAATCCAGTATCTGTCACCTTAAGCAAATAATTAACCAAAGAGTTACTATGTGGTGATATATTGTACATCCCAATAAAACTTATCTGGGGATCAGAGGACAGAGTCAGCCACTAGATTAGACATAGAGGCCAGACAGTGATGGCATACACCCTTAATCCTATCACTTGGGAGATAGAGATCTGTCTAGATCTCTGAGTTTAAGGCCACACTGGGAACAGAGCCAGGCATGGTGGCACATACCTTTAATCCTGTACGTTGAGATCTCATGCCTTTGCTTATGAAGCACGCATGCCTTTAATCCCAGCACTAGGAAGAAAGGAAGGTGACAGGGCACAGAAAATTATATAAAGCATGAGTAAACAGGAAGTCTCTCTCTTCAGGCTGAGAATTTTGTAGAGGTAAGAACATGCTGGTTTATTCTGTTTCTCTGATCTTTCAGCTTTCACCCAAATATCTGGCTCTGAGTTTTGTTTTTAATAAGACCTTTTAAGTTTTGTGTTACATTGCCTCTTCAGCCATAAAGCAACTTTTGATAGACTCCTAAACAGAGCCTGCTCATAAGAAAGGCTCAGCTAGATGGACTTCTGCACCCTCCACCCTCTGGAGAGGAAGGCTGTCTGAAAATAGATTTAATAATTAATAAAAACTGTGTAATGAAGAGAACTTGGCCAGCAGGTTGTTCTTCAGTGGCAAAGAGATGCAAAAGATGTAGAAATGGAGAAGGTAAAAGAGAGTGAAGATAAATGTTGGGTTTGAGAGGTCTTGTTCAAGCTGTATTTTATGCCAAGCAAGTTTGTTAAGAAGTACAACATTTTATATATGGTTTTCCTGAACGGAGAAGTGGGACCATGTCAACAAAAAAACATCATACAATATGACAAAGTCAATGGGATGCTGAATCAAATAGTGTGACACAAGAAAAATGCAAGATGTCTCAAGGGTGTCATACACTAAGCACATAGCAGCATTGAGACAGAGAAGCATAGCCCCTCAAGATAGAGAGAATCAAGTTCCCAAGCTCTGAAGCCACAGTCCTCTAAGCCCTGGCCCCAGGCCATTATTGGCTCTGCCTAGCATGTTCCTGGTTTTAGAGATGAAACTATGTTCTTAGGTAAAAGCTCCCAAGGGCCTGACCCAGGGCTATAACTGTCTCTGCCAAGCATATGCCCGGCTTTGAAAAGGAACAGTGTTCCTTCTCCATACAGCAGGACCACATGGATAGCATCCATAGATCAGTCCAGCCATGGAAAATGAAGTATCCATAGAATTTTTGCATAACTACAGGTTGGTTAATACCTTCTTACACAAAGAAGGGTAGCAGTCAACGTCATGCAAACAGCAGCTTGTACACTGGGGTCCTTCTGAACTTCCCCTGCCTGCACAGCTCTTTACGTGATTGTACATCTGTATTTTTCATCAAATTCTCTCCATGTAACAAACTGAGAAACATCATGTGTGTGTTTCCCTTAGATTGTGATCCACCCTATGGTATGAAATAGGCCCAAGGAGAAGGCTGTCAAGAATCCTCATTTACAGCTTGTGAGTACAAATAATTCAGTACATCTACTGCTGTGATTGATATCTGTGCATGTGGGGGTTTCATAGGACTGAGACCTTAACCTACATTACCTGACACTCAATACAAAATTAAATCAGAATACTTCAGAACTGAATTGAATTATAGCATGTCCCAGAAGTAGCTGGTAAATAATAAGCTCTTGGAACATGAAAATATTCTTACTTACATTGAGAGTTCATTCAGGGGCATATTCAAGGAGAAAAAAGTTTTTCTTTTTATGCAGTTGGAAAGCAAAAGACCACGAGGGAAAGAAATTAAATTGAATTTTTTCTGCATTCATTTCAGTAATTAGTTAGTTGTAAGCATTGTTAGCAGACACTGCTTTATGTTGTCACAAGAGTACACGGGTTGTAGAAAGGTAATAAAATCAGGTCAGAGCCCGATAGAGAGTGCAAGGTCTGCCAGTTCATTATCCTCAATATTAAACTTCAAGAAAAAAATGAATCTTTACCTGGTGTGAAAGTTAATACTCACAACACAGAGCTATTTTATTATCTAATGTGTATGAGTGTTTGCCTGCTTGTGAGTCTGTGCACCGTGTGTGCAGTACCTGTCCAGGCCTAAAAGGAGTATCAGATGCCCCGGAACTGTAGTTAGAGATGACTGTTAGCAGGCATGTTGGCTCTGGGAATTGAACCTGTGTGCCTTGGAAGAGCAGTGAGTGTTCTTAACTACTGAGCTCTCGCTCTAACCCACAAAGCTATTTTAATTTAAGGACTTTTAAATTTAATTTCTTCGAGTTTGAATATTCTTCTATTTCCTTGATAAAACTATCAAGTTCCAACTTAAGATCAAGGTTGATTAGAAGATACTTGGCAGCATTTGATGGACCTATAAAACAGAATTAAACTTTTTTTTTTCATCTCGTTAATGATGTTATGTATGCAATGCTGGGTATTTAGCAATATTAGTTAATTATGGAATCCATTGTGAAGGAATAAAGGCACATTAAATCTGTAATTTGTGATAAGGACTCTTAGCTACTATTGCATTTTTGCTCTAAGCAGCTGATGTGTTTAAAGAAACAAGGCTGTTAGGCTAAAGTTGTTTTAGCTGTCAAAGAAAAGAGCTTTTAATTACAGTAATCATAGTCTCGCCTTGAAAAATCTCATTGTCTGTGTTCAAGGAATTATGGAATTAAATTTTGTCCTACAATAAAGTCTTGAAAATACTAATAAAATTGTGACAAGGAGTGACCAGTGTGATCATGGAATTTATTCAAATTAGAGGAGTGAGAGAAACAGTAAAAACAAACATCCTTAGAAGTCTTAAAAGAAAACCCTTTGGCAAATTGAACTGAAGAGTTTGAAGGGGAAAAAAGATTTACAAAGCCAGAAGTCCTGGAAACAGGACAGATTCTGTAAATCTGCAGAACTCTGATGTAACTCTTCATGGACAGAAAAATAGAAGAGACTTGGAGAAAATACAATTAATCATAGAGAAAGTGCAATTGGTTAAAACCTATGATTTCTATATTTGAACCCAGTTTGGCTAAAGCGTGGCCACTTTGGTGAAATAAGATACAACTAGTGTTCTCAAAAGCAAATTTTTAAAACAAATGTTCAGCTTGTTCATATATTAAAAGCATTGCTGCTTGCTACTGAAGTATGCAGAAATGTGAGTGTGAAATCTTCTTAGACCAAATGAAGAGACTCACAAGAATGACCAGGTGAATATGGATGTATTATTGGAAAGATTGCTTTTTATGTCCTTGTATTCTACTTAAGTAGGTGATGATTGAATCATCTTAGAAACTGAAATTTCATCTGACACTTGAAGTTTTTTTTAAGGTTTAGTTGTTTAATTAAAGTATTTTTTTTCATTTTACACACTGCCCACTGTTTCCCCTCCCTCCTCTTCTCCCCCTTCCCTCTTCCCCCAACCCAAACCCACCCACTCCTCATAAAGGGTAAGGCCTCCCTTGGGTATTCAACATAGGCTGGCATACCAAGTTGGGGAAGACCCAAGCCCAAACTGAATCCTCTTGAAAATTCCACTATGGCCATTAGATCAGGTCATAAGTAGCTATAAAGTTCTGAAGTACAGAAGAGAGGTCAGTCAATATGTCAACTTTGATATGTTTTTTTAGCCACTTAGATTATTCTTATCAGTCCTGTGTTTCAGGAAATCACTTCCACTCAAACTCCAAAAAAAGAAAGCAATGAACTTTATGTATTTAGACTGAACAATTGATTATCAATACCGAGAAACAGATTTTTAAGCCTCTTACAAATGCTAGATAAAAGACTGTGTGGAAGGTGGTTGTCATATTTTCACAATAAGCCATCATTAACTATTGATATGCTTTTTGGCAAAAAAAAAAAAAGGCTCATCAGGAAAAGACTTTATCTGTGCTGTTATCTTCAGCCCCATCATCATGACAATCACTTAGACCATTTCTCATCATCAACTTAAAAGCATTTCGACTCAACACTTGCCAATGCATAGTGCTTTTCTAGGCATCATCGTAAATAAGACCAGAAAGGTGTGCTTTCACTTCTGTAGATCTTGAGACTTGCAAATGTAGCAAATTTAGATGTTCATCTTGAGAAGAAGCTGGAGTGAAATATCAGAATACAATATCCCCCTAACTTTGATAATTCATCCTTTTACATGGGTCTGAGTAAACCTGGTGTTTCTTTGCAGTCTAATACTAACAAGACAAATGTTCAATAATGGTTTTGAAAAACTTCAGAGCATGATGGATATAATAGATACTTCCTATCATCAAAACCAATTTCAATCTGACAATTCAATTATATATATATTTATGATTATCCCTAATGTGATTTCTCTATTTTCTTTTTAGAGTTCAATTAAAATTCTAAATAAAGCAATACAGTCCATGATTTCAAGCCTCAATAAGAAAATATGTGTGCCAGCCGGGCGGTGGTGGCACACGCCTTTAATCCCAGCACTCAGGAGGCAGAGGCAGGCGGATCGCTGTGAGTTCGAGGCCAGCCTGAGCTACCAAGTGAGCTCCAGGAAAGTCACAAAACTATGCAGAGAAACCCTGTCTCGAAAAACAAAAAAAAAAAAAAAGAAAGAAAGAAAATATGTGTGCCTTTGAAGTGGCAATTAGGGACACATTTCTGGTAAACCTTATGAAACACACAAACCAGGCAAAACATGAAATACAAAAGATTAAAATAATTCTTCCTAATAATAGTAATGATGTCAATGACTGCAAACTTTATAACTTCTTTTGTGTCTTAACTGGTGCTCAGATTCACCTTCCCATGCTGTGAAGTCCTATGGACACAGAAAAGCAGAATGGTCTTCTCTAATAAGCAGGGTACTTTTTCCTGAGGAGCATCTGCATATGGGTGATTGTCATCTTCCTTATATGCAATTACTATGGTAGCTCACAGGGTTCACAAGTTGGTAAGATTTATGGTTTCTTTTCTCCCTTATTAGTGAGCACAGCAACTTTGAACACTATAAAAGCTACCCAACAGGGATGAAGCTCTAAGGTCAGTATAAGCTTGGTTTCCTCATGCTCTATACTTAAGCATGCATTATGCTCAGGAATAGAGTCTTACTCTCAAGTTCTGGGGATGGGGGTTGACAAAGAATATTGAGAGTCTGTAATGTGTCAGGGTCTATGGGACCTCCTTGGCCAACAACTTCAAAAGTGGTAGTCCATCGCTTACACTAGGCTCTTTGCTTAATACTGTTTGATGTCTTATAGGGTCATTGTCATCTCCTCATAGGCTAACTCTATTTTAACACTTTTAATATATGAAATATGTGTATATGTAAATACAGTAATGAATTATATATATGTTAAATTGTGTATATTTGTGTGTGTGTGTGTGTGTGTGTGTGTGTGTGTGTGTGTATGATCAGACAGTGCACTATTTTGGGATAGCCTCATAAAGCTGGATCTCAAGGTGACTTGAGCTCTTCCAAGTTATTAATCAAAAAACAAAATTGAAAACCTTCTGGAAGGCATCAGTTCTACTACCTTATGCATGGCTTGAAAACAGAGGTGTCAGAAAGAGGGGTGGGCACCTATTTAAATAAGAAAAAACAGCACAGGGCAATGCACATGAGAAGTGGAGATAGTTTTAGCAATAACTTTCAACTTCCTTGTTCATTCAGTCATTTCAAATTCCTTTCAGGCCATTCTTCAAGGTTGATATTTCTCAGAATTCAACATGGTTATGAGATGATGCCTACATGGATCTCAAAGCGGCCAGCACAGATTATCAGCCAGAAATGCATGTTCCAAGAATTCAAGAAGCATCCAAAGCAACGAAGTCAGACTTGGACAGGGTTACTCATTCTTAAGTGAATTTGAAGGGACTGCCTGTGGCTGTGGCATTCAAAGGAAGAAGCTTATTTTCACAGTGGCAGGAGGTCACTCTTCTGATCATACTTACCCTCTAAACATAAAATGTTTCATGGCTTGTCAGAGAAGTAAACAAATAAGAGTGAAGAAATCTTAGCTCGAAGATATTTTTCCCTCAACCTTTCCCTTCAGTTTTATGTTATTTCCTTTTGTTTATATTCGTTATTAAAAGCTATTTTAATTATTATTATAAATCTTTGCTTATTACATTTATTCTTATATAGATTCCTGATTTTGTATGACTTGTTCTCAAAGAAAAATGTAAAACTTCATTCAGTATTGACTTAATATTCCTATTACTTTCATGTGGCACATTAGATTGCTTTTTCACACATCGTGTCATGAATTCATGGCAAGAGAGTGAGTCACCTCCTAAAAATGTGGCTAGATACATCAGTGGAACTTGTTTGTTAACCTTCATTCTCCTTTTTTATTACTATTTTTCATTACTTAATATTCTAGGAGAGTTTACTTCAAAGGTGTGCTTCTGTAAGAACACCTACAATTAACTAGATGAAATATTTTGAAATGTTGTTTGTAAAATAAAATAAAAGCCTACATAAAAATTAGTATTTAATGAAACATTCAGTCATAGAAGTGTTGATTATGGTACTCTAACATCACAATAGACTTTATTGAAATAAAAAGGGAAAAAATAAAACTTACATAATTACACAAATATGAAAGAAAAAAGTTAATTCAAAAATAGGATTTCAGTGTGCATGAAAGGCTTTGAACTTGAATTTAATTTGAACCTGAACATCACCAAGCCTTAGTTGAGAGATGTAATTGAGGTACCACATCAGCCTTCAGGAAAATTATCTAATGAAGCTTCAAGTTCTGAAAAAAAGGTATTGAGTTATCTGGGTGTTATAAGGAAGTTAGTTTCTCTCAAGGATAGTTGGTATCCAAGGATGTGATCATTTCTTTCAGAGGCAAATCAGCTTGAGAATGTAGTCAGAATTCTTCTAGGAGAAAAGAATCATACATAAACTCACCATTTAGAAACAGTAAACTTGGCAACTACTGTTGAGTAGTTCTGAAATTGTCATCCATGAATGTGAGTCCGTTGCCTTCAGTACTTCTCAACTTCTCACTATGTCCTAGAAGGAAAAAGATAGTAGTTTTAGAACCACTCACTACCACCACTTACCTTCATCAGTGTCTCTAATTATATATGCAAGAATACACAGTCAGGGGTGGGAGAGACGAGTCAGTAGTTACAAAGCACTTTCTAATCTTTCAGAGGGCCCAGGTTTGAGTTCCCAGCACCCACATGGCTGCTCATAACCATCTGGGATGCCTTTTATAGGGGATCTAACACCCTCTTCTGGCATACACAAGGCACACATATATGGAGAGGAAACACTAACAAATATTAAATAAAATGAAGCAATTTGTAAAGATATGGAAGTCATTTGAGATCACAATGCTCATGCACACACACACACACACCATTCTGAATCATCCATATGAAATCTCCTAATATGATTATAATCATTATTACAATAATTTTTAATATCTATAGAAAATCTCATTAGCTTAGATCATATTATTCAGAAGCAGATATTGTGACAGGACATATGTGCAGATGTTTTATTGAGGTACTGATCCCAGAAGATATTTGTATGAGGAAAGCAGAAAATGGAAGAAAAAAAAAAAAAAAAAGAAAAGCCTCAGCTTTAGGTTGATCTTGTAGTGAACTCTGAGACATAAATTACATCACATTGTTCGACCTGCCCAACACCTGAAGTGCATTTTCAGATTCTCTCAGTATCCAGTGACTGATTAAGTGGTACCCCAGAGGAACACATACTTCCAACCTTTTAAAGACTTCTAGTTTTCTGCAGATCAAGAATTCTCCTTGAAGAAACAAGTACAATACTGGAAGAAAAGTGCAGAGAAGTGGAACAAATGGTTTATAGAAACAATAAAAAGATCTGAGTGAATCTAATACCAATAATGCTTCTGTCATTATTTGCCTTGTGATTATACACATGGTAAGATGGAGCTCAGTCTCATCTAAGGAGATTTTAGAAATTGTAAGATGAAACAGCATCAGAGCTCTTATCTGGATAAGACAAGCAAAATTATAATAGTAAGACATAACAAAATCCACATGTTGTCTAAATTGGGTCCCTTTCCACCCATGGAAGAGAAATGAAATGGAAAACATAGCACATAAACAGGTGTTGAGCAAGTGTTAGGATGGCTCTGATTGCTTTGGAGGTTTCCAGGCAAGCAGATATGAAAGTTTCAGATCAGAAGTAGCTTCTCACATATCTGATTTCTGCTTCCTTCATATATATAAAGAATGATGAGTAGTGACTTGACATTTCAGCAAAGTACTTGAAGAGCCATGTCTGCCTGACCAAGCACTTCAATTCACAAACTGAACTATTGATCTTTAAGCACTTGAAAATATCAACAGCTGACTATGCTGAGTCACAAGACTTTTCCTTAATTTACAGATTTTAATAAATATGATTGCCGGTACCAACACACAAGTACACATATCACGAGCTTCATATTTTAATTAAATTTGAAATTGAGATAAATAATGAAATTGAGCCTGAAATTTGTGGTTTATAATTCCTCTTGGAAAATATTTGAAAATTTGTTCCATATTAAATTTATATCAATAAGAAGGAATACTTTGTTGTTTATCTTAATGATTTCTAATATATACTAATAGAATCAAAGACATGGAATATTAACATGTAAAGAGACACATAGAAATGTCATTTAAATTATAAAAGGATACATCATATATCCTAAGTAACAAATGTACTACAAAACCTTTTTAATTTTAAATTTTATATTTTAATAGAAATGCAAGTTTTACAAATATATTAAGTGAATAGAATATTAAATTGTCAACTTTACTAATCATTCTATTTTTACCTAGCAATAAAGAGTCCTTTTAAAGCATACAAATCTTTAAAATAAAAATAATGCTTGAAAGTGACAAAATTGAGAAAAATCAGAATTAAGTTTTGTTTTGTTTTGTTTTTGGTTTTTCAAGACATGGTTTCTCTGTGTAGCTTTGCGCTTTTCCTGGGACTCACTCTGAAGACCAAGCTGGCCTTGAACTCACAGAGATACGCCTGGCTCTGCCTCCCGAGTGCCAGAATTAAGTTTTAAAAATAAATTTCTAACCACACTTTTCTTCCAAGTTCATTCAAAATTTTATCATGGAAGGTTTTCTTTTTTAAAAAATATCAATCAATTAAGGTACAGCCTTCTAGAATTCTGAGGGAAGATTCTCGCCATCCCCCTGTACTTAAGAAGACTCCATAGTGCCCTGTTTGTGGCATCACCCTCTTTTAGCTAGTCTCTGAATGAGTATACGATCCTGTGTCTTCAACAATTAGAATTGCTCTCAATCATGCACATCAAAGCCACTTCCTGAACTCAGTTTCCATTAGGAAATAAGTAGAGGAGTATTATAAATATTGTAAAAGTTGGCGACTGTTTACCTTTGTAACACTGTAGCTGAGCATTGTTGGTTCACTGGGTTCCTCTCATCACTGGTGTTTTTATTGATTACTTCAGATGTAATTGACTCTCAATTTTTGCATTTCAGAGAAAGTATAACACCTCCTATGAATTATGATTTCTACATTGCTGGATATGGATTTTTCTAAATATGGATCACAATAAAAATACAAATAGTTGTCAGAATAAATCACTTCTTTTTGAAATTTTACATTCCTTTTACATTGATATCAAAAAATGCTGAGGACTGGTTATATTAAAGAACAGAAATCTGAGTTTAAAAGTTGTGCACTAAGCTGTTGCCCTTTCATGCAAGTGAATGCAAAAATAAAGTAAATAATAAAATAAAAATAGACTACCAAAACAAAGTTCACCACTAATAAAAATAAATTAGTTGTTAAAATTTTAGTGTGATATGGATAACTATACAGCCATCTGAAAATATGTTCAAGAATGAATCTTTTTCCCACTAAGCAAGAAGAATGATAAGAGCATTATCATGCCAGTTTCTACATTACAGTAACTCATTTGTTAATATCCCAAATAGTATGAAGTACAAAAGAAAGTTAACTGTAATACATCTCTGAAAACAAAGAATGTATAGAAGATCTATGCAATATAAATTAAAATCATTCTAACTAGTATCTCAAAAGTTAGATACACTTAAAAGTTGGATACATTTAAAAGTCAGAATTCAATAAATGACATACAATTGAACATGGACCACTATTTCAAGAAAACTAAAAGTTGACTTAAAATTTGAAACTTTTCCTCTGAAGACAAGTCCCAGAAAGAAGCCACACCTTACATTAGTTCTTCTAAAAGAATGATTAACTGTTTCAAATTTCAGTGGTTATGAAGAGGTTGGAATGGCACAGGTCAAGAACCTAATTATATTTTATCTTGGGATATCTTTATCTCCTTTAAGTACTACTCTTTGCCATCACTATGTCTGATCTAATGTCCTAAGACCATCACATTAAATGTTTGGGGATCATTTATGAGACACCCAGTAGAAGTTTGCTCATTTTTATCTTATGTCTCCATCACTATATTTAATGAGTCCATTGTTACTCATAATTGACTAGAGAATAAGACACGTCTTAACCTTTTTTGAGGTTATGTTATAGTAACACTGAATAGTAAATATGTAAAAACTCCTAATCATTCATATTTTTAGCAAACACTAAAATAAAAGGTTTGAAAATAAGATTTTGAATAAAAATAGATTGTAAGACTGTACAACTTGGAGAAATTTTGTTATTTTTTAATTTTTTATTTTAAATATTTCTTAATTTTTTGAGATATAGTATAATTACATGATTTCCCCTTCCTTTCCTTGCATCTAAGCCCTCCTATGTATCATTCTCCTTGCTCTTTTACAAATTCATAGCATCTTTTTCTTTAAATGTTTTTACATATACATGCAGTGTGTGCGTGTGTGTGTGTCCCTAACAACATAAGTACAACATGCTCAGCCTGTACAATGTTGATTTTATAGACAAATTTCACTACGCACATTAAGGGTATGAAGAAGGAAAACTTAAAACTTTAGGCATCTATTAATCAATATTCAAACCCTGTTCATAAATGCTGTGCTTTCCTCCAGGGTTTCCTTAGGATGAAAAGGCAGTTGTACAAAAACGCTAACAAAGTGTTATGATAAACCCATCTGCAAGAATTCCTCAGTTGCTACTCCAAGAACAATTAGAGCCGCTCACGTGAGCAGCTGCGCATCATTTCCTGGCTTCAATGAGCAGCAGTACACACAGCATCTCCATATTATCCTCAGAGAGACTCATTTTAGAAACCACTGGGAGATGCGCAACAAAGATGAAAGTCTGGCCAGGGACTCCTCCAACTTAGAAGCTTGAGCCTTTGGACCTCGAGATGTGAAACAGTTTTAAGAGTAGCTGAATAACAAGGCATCAATAACCTCTGAAAAGGAGCAAGGGGACAGATAATTCCTGCACCATGTCAGTCATCATTTCTAATTAGTGTGCCCTTCTTAAGTCATAAATAATTTACTGAGAATGTATACATAAATATATACATAGAGGAAGATAAGAGGTAATCACAATTAAATAGTTTTTTGCCTAACTGTCAAACAGCCTTATAATGTAAAGATTTTCTGCTGTACTAATATATGGGTTAACCTTGCAGTATTAAAGAATGTGAAATAACTAATGCCAAATACTGTGTGGTTTCATTTGAATTATAAAGAGGCAAACAAATCTCTAGAGAAACAAAATGAGTGGTGGTTACTGGAAACATATGGTGTAGTTTTTTGAAGAGAATGGAGAGCTCTAACTCGTTAAGGTAGAAAGTTCTGGAGAGAGCTGTGAAGCATCATTAACATTGTTGGACTAAACACTTACATTTTTAGAGTGATTAAAGTGTTAAATAACTAATTTTAAAGGCTTTTGTTAAGATTCTTGCATATAGTCATAACCTAACATTCTCTTTTAATTTTGGAGATGAAGACAATGAAAGATTCTGTGTATGTTGAATTTCAACACTTCCCCTAAACTTTTGCTCCTTTTAGTTAACAGTATTCAATGTTTTCCCTTTGGTTTCTGTCTTACTTATTTTTCTATTTCTATGATAAAATATCATGAGCAAGGTAACTCATTAAAGAGAGTGTACAAAAAAGAGAGAGTGTGTGTGTGTGTGTGTTTAATTTTGGTCTCATGGTTCCAGAGGGCTCGAGTTCATGATCATTGTGGCAGGGAGAATGGCACCTAGCAAGTAGGCATGGCATTGATGTAATAACTAAGAGCTTCCACGTGGAACTTCTGGAAGAAGGCAGAGAAACACTGGGAAACCTCAAAGCCTGCCCTCAGTGAGGCATCTCCACAAGGCCACATGTCCTTATATTTACCAAAGAATTTCACTGAGTGGGGACCAACCATTCAAATACATGGGCCTATGGGGGTCATCTTGCCACAGTTTCCAATGAAAATGTCATCAAGTTGCACTCATATGATAATATATGTCAGAATGTCCTTCCCATGCAAGGTTGAATAGTATTACATTGTATACATGTGACATTCTTGTTTATCTATTCATCTACCACAGGATATGGAAAGCAAATGTCAACCATGGTCATTTCAAGAAAAGCAGACTATATGTTTGCATAATGACTAACATTTTGATGTCAGTCATACCCAATATAGTACTAAATTCTTAATAATCACTCTTTGTGGAATGTATACATAACAAAGACTTAATATAAAAATAGAGCTCAAGTTTTGAAACATGGTAAATAGAAGCTGCATGGTTAGGAACAATGGAAGTATAATGAAAGAAATTTTTTCATATCAATATAAATAGATAACATCCCTAGATGAAGAGTAGAAATAATTAACAACTGCTAAGAGAGGGAGCCTTTCCCAGGGATGAGCCCTCTGATTTATTATAAAATACCAATTTGTCATTCCTGGAAATACATACAGGCAGACAACACTGAAAAGACGTAGCAGTTATACTTATATATTTATTCATTGATAAATAAACTAACAACAATAGTCAAAGAAGGGGAGGCTTTGGAATTTAGAAAGACGAGAGTGTTACGAGGGAGGAGAAAGAGGAGGGAAATTATGCAATTATTTTTTAATGAAATGAAGCGTGGTGTGTGTGTGTGTGTGTGTGTGTGTGTGTGTGTGATTGTGTAATTTGTGACATCATGCACATGCATTCTTGTGTGTGAATGTGGCTGCACACAAACCATGGCTCAAATGTGGAAGTCAAGTGCGGGCCCCACTTTTTACTTTTTTCAAAGCAGGTTCTCTTTGGTATTCTTCCTTTTTTATGCCAAGGTAACTAGACATTAAATTTCCTGAGCATCTCTTGTCTCTACCTCTCATCTTCCCAGGAAAACAGTGGGATAGAAATCCTTAGCCCTAAGCATTAATTTCTGTTGTTGTTTGTTTATTTTAATGTAAGTTCTGGAGATGTCAGATCCTCATTAAAATCAATATTTGCTGATAATTCTCCCCCAAACCCTTTCACAAATACCCCTACCATGAAATTTGTAACTTATTAATGTCAAGAATATTATAAGAATTACAATATAAAAATAGAATTCTATACAATATTCTGCAATAATATTTTTCATAAAGGATGAAGTACAAGGTCTGCTCATTGTCATATCTTAAAGAATAAAATTCATAGATTAATGCATTTTTAGGCTTAAAGACAAACCCAGAATTAATGAGTAACACACAGGGGATTCTAAAATGAGCTAAGATGACCAAGGATATTTTCCTTGCCAAATTTTCCTCTCTCTGTTTATTAAAAACAATGTGATAATAAACTAGCCTCTCATAAAGAGTCAATAAATCCAAAGCTTACTTAGCAAAAAAAATCAATTTATTTCACCCTAAATATTGGGGACAAGGTCATTCTACCATCTCTTGATATCTCAGAACTCATAGTAAATAGTCCTTGTTACAGAAAAGGAAATGGAAGATTTAAAAAGACTATCTACCTTTCCATGGTAATTCTTCTATAGCTAACTCCATGAAATGTTCTGTCTCAAATTGTGAGTTTGTTTCTCCTGTCAAATTTCATTTGTCAGGTTGTGTCTATTGCTTGCATTTTTAATTTCCACAAGAGCCTCTTCTGTGTTTATGCATTGTCTCCTCGTATGTAGTCTTTGCCATTTCCCCTGGATCTCTCTTGACAGTGGATTAAGACAGCTCCCATTCTTGTTAACAGCAATAAGTGCTAAAGGCACTTGAGTGAAGCTTTCAATGAAGATAGATCACCTACTAGAGATGCAGTGTCTATAGATTGCAAAAGAAAAGGCTGCTCTGCTTCTTCAAATTCAACACAGAGAAAAACAGATACTGTCTCCGCAATGCAGACTAGGTGGCACTGACAAGCTAGCTCCCCCTCCTGGTTTTGTTTCTTTGTATTTATTTTTGAGATTATAAATATAAACGTGACATTTCTCCTTTCCGTTTACTCCTTCCAAGTACTTCCATATACCACTTCCTGCTCTTTTTCAAATTCATGGCCTCTTTTTTCCCCACTAATTGTTATTGCATGCATATATGTACATATGTAACTATATAAAGACATATACATATATGTAATCTGCTCAGTCCATATAATGTTACTTGTATGTATGTTTTCTGGGCTGACTGTTTGGCACTGGGCACCAAGGGTGTGCTCTTCTGTGGGGTGGACCACCTTGCCAACTCCCAGCTTTCCATAATTGCCTGTTGTTCTTTGTGTAGGGCTGAAGCCCTATGAGCGTTTCCCTTCTACTTTTTCAGGTCCATTGGTGGTGTGCCTGTTCAGTTCACATTTCAGCAGTCATGTTGGTGAGACTTTATGAGATCAGCGAGTTTGCTAAGAGTCTGTGTCTCTTAGTAATACTCTTGCATTTTTATAAGAACTATATCAATATATATTGCTTTGTTTAAGGTGGTGTTCTTAAACATTCACTGAATACATTACCTGTAAATGGGACTCATAGCCATATTGCATAATTTTATCTCTGTATATTACTCAAATTTAATTCATTTTTATACCGTGTGGTGATAGAAAGAAATACAGATATTTCTTATTTGGATTATAAGTAATTTGGGGTCAATTTAAGTTCTCAAAATCATTTTTTTAACATACAAGTCAGGTAGTGGAAAATTCACTCAACTCGTTTGATTATAAAATCAAAATGGAAGTCATATGACACTTATCAAATTTACTAAACAATAAAAAACAAACTGAAATGCAAAGTTATATACACATACAGCATGACTTTGACTTAGGTTAAATGTTTTGATTTGGTGTTTAAAATTTATCCTCACTGTCTACAAGAAAACACAAGTCCTAGAAAGTAATTTTCCTATCAGCAGGACAGGAAATTGAAAATAATATACTCAGCTGCTATTTAGCTGGTATCTGAGATAGGCTAGGAATTTGCTAGAAAGACTAGCCAAACCCTTAAAATGTAACATGACTCTGAAGAGAAAAGGAAATTACAGAAATAAAAATATTAGTATATTTGTATTAGTGTCATTTCAAAGTTTTCTCCTTTGACTTTGTTTTTGCAAAGAAAAAAATTCAGTAGGGACACAGACACTTCAAGCAGATGTTTATTTAACAATGCAAGGCAAAATTACAGTTTATACAAGAGAGAGACTGGAATGGTCTTACCCATGAGGGGAATGATCTGTACTGTGAAGTGGGTGTGTATGTGTGTGTGTGTGTGTGTGTGTGCGCGTGCGCGCGCGCGCGCACACACACACACACACACACACACACGCTAATGGAAGGCATGCTGGGAATGATGAATTTCAGAGCATAAAGGAACTAACTAATAGCCTATTATTGGGCAAGTTTAGATTAACAAGAATGCATTCATAAAGTTAAGCATTAAAAAAAAAGTCCGAAAAAAGATTATCGAAAGTTATTATTATCTCTATTGCTATTTAGGAAGAATGAGTGATTCTGAATTTCATATGTCCTCTTGGTAAATTATTTTAACTCGGTTTATAAACACGAGTTTACTGTATGTAGACTTAGTTATGGATAGTTCTATAAAAAGATGAGAAAAATCATTGTTACTTTTTTAGGCACCCTATAAGACAGTAAATAAATACGTTAGAAACATAAAAGCCAGTATTCCTGACATTATAAGACATAACTACAAATATCGAAGGGAAAGACATAAAGCTAAAATAAGCACTCTCCAATTTTGTGATTCAGATGGGCCATATGTTTGTACATCAAGTACATAAGTACATAGAGAAAGAAATTGATGGTTTAAAAATCGGTGGATGAAAGCACAGGACAATCCTATAGGAGAATTGTGGTGGTGTGATGTAAGGAACTCTAAAAAATGGAGGCCTAGTGCAGAAAGGACACAGAAGGCAGCTTGAAGAAAATCCCATTGGGCAAAACTTCCAGGAAAATGGAACCAGACATTATTATAGTAGTTCATTGCAGTGGCAGGATAAAATAAGTGTGCCTGACATTTTCTTACCGTGATAATCCTGGAAATAAGAGAATTTTCTTGTAAAAAGAATAATGGAAATAGGAACAATATCTTGAGAAAGTCATGAGTGCCATGCCTATTTGCAGGTGTCTTTAACTGCAGCCCCCATTTGAACTCCCTGGAACCCCAACTGCTTCTGCATTATCCAAAGATTTAGCTTGAGGACAGATCTTGGCAACTGTAAAAAGGGCAAATGATCATGCCGCAAGAAGAGCGGTTGTCTGTCTGCCCCATAGGACATGGGTAGTGGGCCCAGGCCATCTCTGCAGAGAGGCACCTGGCAAGTGTGAAACCATGTATAAAGAGAGTGAGACCTACAAATTGTTATGGATATCACTCTATATAAATAAAACACTGATGGCCAGTGACCAGGCAGGAAGTATAGGTGGGACAAAGAGAGAGGAGAATTGGGGAAACAGGAAGAAGGAGGGAGAGACACTGCAGCCACCGCCAGGACAAGCAGCATGTAAAGACGCCGGTAAGTCACCAGCCAGGTGGCAAGGTATAGATTTATAAAAATGGGTTAATTTAAGATAAAAGAACAGTCAGCAAGAAGCCTGCCATGGTCATACAGTTTATAAGTATTATAAGCGTCTGAGTGATTATTTTATACGTGGATTGTGGGACTGCGGGCTTGGTGGAAGCTGGAGAGAAGCCCTCCAGCAACAAATGGCGCCCATCATAATCTTTCTGTCAGGAATGACAGCATACCTATCACATTTGTTCTTGACAAATATTGCTCATGGTACCAAATATCTAAGATGATATACATTTTAAAAGACCATAAAATTGAACTGCACAACTCAAGAGTTATGACTGCCTAGACAAGATTATTGTTTTTGTGTTAAAAAAATAAGTAAATGAGGAAATAGTGGTTCTCATATGTACAAATATGGATTTAAATGGAAAAGGCTTGAAAGAGGATAAATACCCTCACAGCTTATTTTAGAATGCTCAGGTATGGGATTAGAACATTACCACTCAACAATGCTATGCAAGTTCTGCTGACATCACTCAAGTAAGGGTGCTTACTACCACGTCTACCTCTATCTGCTAGGAGCCAGACACTCTTTTATGGATGCTAAGGCATCTGTGTTCATATACACAAACCCCCAGCTCTAGACACATACCTATAATTACACACAAAAAAAGGCAAAAAGAAATATTTACGATTGTGGTGGTATTTTGTGTTCCCCAAAATATTGTGCACCCTAATAAACTTATCTGGGGTCAGAGACAGAACAGCCACTAGATACAAAGTATGGAAAATGGTGGCAATCACACCTTTAATTCCAGAGGTAGAAATCCCTCTGTATCTCTGTGAGTTCAAGGCCACATTGGAAACAGCCAGACAAGGTGACACATGCCTTTAATCCCAAGAAGTGAGCCTTTAATCCCAAGAAGTGAGCCTTTAATCCCAGGGAGTGATGGCAAAAACAGAAAGATATATAAGACGTGAAGACCAGAAACTAGAAGCATTTGGCTGGTTAAGCCTTTATGTTTTGAGCAGCACAGCTCAGCTGAGAGCCATTTGGATATGAGGACACAGAGGCTTCCAGTCTGAGGAAACAAGATCAGCTGAGAAGTTGGCCAGGTTAGGTTAGCTGTGGCTTGTTCTGTCTCTCTGATCTTCCAGTGTTCACCCCAATACTTGGTTCCAGGTTTGTTTTATTGATAAAGACTCTTTAAGATTCGTGCTACATCAGATAGCCAACTAAGACAAAACATATGCGCCTTAACCTATCCAACATAGTCATGGCCACCTGAATTGTTAGAATAGCTAAAGCAAAGATGAAGATCAGTCTAGTTTATCGATGATAGGGTGCTCTGTCCATTTTAGCAATCCTACATCACAGAAATCAGGCATTTCAGGATGGTGCTCTTTGCCTCTGAATTCACAAGGGGCAATTATTAGTACTCAGTTGTCCTTTCTCTTCATCTATCATACAACTGGGCATTGAAGAGTTACCACTCTCTGAATGTCAAGCAGTAAACTATACATTTGAATTTAATACATAACATAAGAACCAAGAAGTCAAAGCAGGAGTCTATACATTTGGATTTAACATAGAATATAAGAAACAAGTTACATATTTTTCTCTCCTCTCACCTCATTTCTTGATCTTCACACAGTATCTGCAAGACTCATTAATATTTCTGAGGCATCAAGGTGAAAGTGAAGAAAGCATCCATCCAGTAAGTGTCTGCTAGATATCAGTTTAGGAAATAATGAACGAACTCAGCTGTCATCCAGAACACTGGGATGACCAAAGAGCAAACTATCCCCATCACCTCCCACAACAGATTGAGCTGCCTATCTGTTCTGCATGTTTTCTTTCATAGACAGAAAGATGTTTATAAATGGGATCCTCAAATAAGACTGGTAAATAGCTATATTCAGGAGCTTATTTGCAGATCCATCTGGTTATGGGACCATACTCTTTAACATCAAAATTGTACCTAAGCAAAGTGAACAGTAATTAAAACTATGTGTGAATCTTAATTACTGCCAACCTCTGAAGCTGCTGAAACTCACATGATTTTATGCAAATGAGTGCACTACATGTTTTTAGTCTTGTAGATATGACTTCTTCATCAGAGAGTTCAGCCCAAATATGACTTTGCACAACTTTTCTAGAGTAGAAGATGTGGCATATAAGAGATCCTATGGCTTGAAAATCGGGAGTGACTACAGAAATTCTTACTGAAATTGAGTGTTTGATAGATTTTCCCAATAGCTGAGTTTCATTACTTTTAATATTTCTACAGATGCCCTGAATCGCAGACATGAGCATGTGCACACAGACACATACACAATCACAGCTCTGGGGAACACTACAAAGTAATTCAGAGCTCTCTCCAACACAGCCCTCATATCCCTTTTTCTGTACTAGGCCTCAAAAAGCAGAGTATCTGGGGTATGTCTACTGAAAGTCATCACAAATCAGCAATCAGCAGAATTTTTCTGTGTGTTCATTTAACCATTTAAACTTTATACTACTTATTGTTCCTTATAGATTTTCTATCCCCTTCTGAAATGCCAATTTTAATCACTGAAACCTATACTGAAATTATGTATTGTAAATAATTTATATGTAATCATTGTGTATGTGACTATTTAGTAATGTTTCCTTCCTGCCAACTACACACACTGGATGCTCTAGTTACATGAAAGGAAAGGCAGAATTTCCTGTACCCTACATGGGACCATGCTGTAGTACCACTGGAGACCAACTCAATCCTATTCTGTTCCAACATTCATTCATCAGTCTCCAAATGGACAGAAATCCTAGAAGACATTTGCAAGTTGTCATTTTGAGCATATTCAAAAGTAAGGGTCAAATTATTTTGTATTTTCTGACAATTTTTTTTTGGATTTTTGAGACAGGGTTTCTCTATGTAGCTTTGCGCCTTTCCTAGAACTAGCCTTGTAGACCAGGCTGGCCTCGAACTCACAGAGATCAGCCTGGCTCTGCCTCCCCAGTGCTGGGATTATAGGCATGCGCCACCACCACCCGGCCTATTTTCTGACATTTCAATGATTTTCCCTCTTCTTTTTCCTGTTACCAAATTCAGTCAGAATCACAGATTCTTTATTATTATTATTATTATTATTATTTTATTATTATTATTCCTCTCACTGATGAAGTGGGGAAAGGAAGAAGCCATCATTGTGAAGGTGAATCTCAACTGTCAGCTTGGTAAGAACTAGAACCATCTAAGGGAAACATGTCTGGGCATGAAAGTGGATATTATATTGATCATTGGAATTGAGGTAGTGAAACCACCTATTGTTGGTGGTACCATTCCCTGGAATGAGAATCTATACTTTATATAAAAGGGAAAAGTGAGTTAAGCTAAGCATGCATCTGTCTCTCTGCCTCCTGACTGTGAATACAATGTAAGCAGCAGCTGCCTTAAATTCCTTTCACCATGACTCCCTACCCTGATGTGCTATCCCCTTCCACCATGAACCATAATGAGTCCATTCTCACTGAAGTTACTTTAGTCAGAATATTTTACCAAAACAATGGAAAAGTGAGTAAGATAATCACTCATTAAAATGAACAACTTAAAATTTGATAAAGTGATTGTTTTATGTTTCCCTGATGCTATGTTTCACCTGGTGTGCCACTTAGCAATAGAGGAGCACTATGAGCCATTTTCTTAAGAATCCGGTAGTAGTTAGCACATTTGTGTCCTTGTCCATCCACATGACTCAAAGCAAACATCCACAGATATGTAACATAAAACTTTGTTTATTTGTAACAACTAGAATATCAAGGATATTAATTAATGTGACTCTCATCACACAGTCCTCTGCTAAGAGCATGTCAGATTCCATACAGCATCACTATTTCTTTAATATTCAATTCACCTACTAAGATTAAAGGCACGGAAAGGTTTTAGGCACAGAGAGGTTTTTGACACAGCAAGATTATATCCAATTGTAGTGATGAGAATCTAGTTGTTGATGCTCAGGCATTCCCACGTTTTGAAAATTTAAAAAATAATTACCAATCACTGACCTAAAAAAGGTTCACTTTTGAAAAATATAATTTATAAAAACCCTTATAAATCAAGATATGAATTCATTTGTGTCTCTAGAAGCTAATTGATAAAAAGAAAATAAATGTGCTAAAGAAAATTGAAAACCTACCAAAAATATATCCAGGCAATGACAAAGTAAAATTAGGATGGAGAATTGTTATTTCTGGAATTGTGTAACAATATGTTCTTGTTTTCCTTGTAAACATGAGATAACATAGCACAGTTGATGCTTGCTTAAACTTTGCATACAAATATGCACAATGCCAACTGGATTCAATTTATTCTGTCTTAATTTGAATTAGCTTGACGGGTCTTCTGACACATGCTGAACAGACTAATTGTTGCTTATTTGGGTGCACTGAATCAGCGAACATGGCAATCAGAATCCAGGCAGATGTTCATAGTTTCTTTGATTGCACAGAGCCGAGGTTGGAAAATAAGAGAGAATCATTCTTTTGATTTGCTGTGGTTACTACCTGTCTCAGTACAGACTGCCCTACAAATACAAGCCTTAAAATAAGAAGACACTGCTGAGGAGTTAGAAAGAGCAGCTAGGCATGCTAATTATAAGTTTACCTTTAACGCCTTTAGCTTGTATAGTTCCTATAAGCAGGATTGGAAGTAGTAAAGTTGCATGAGCACAATTTTCTCCTTGTCCCTTTTTTATAGTCTCATTAGTTCTACTATTACTATAAAGTTAATATGACCAGTTTCAAGGATAAAGATAATCATCAAGTACAAAAACAATGTGTGCTTTCAGGTTTGGATGTAGTTCAGTGGACAGAGAGCTTGACCAGCATCCACAGAGTCCTGGAGCTGATCTCCAACAACAAGTAAGCCAATCATGGTGACAGATAACATTCAATTCCAACCCATGGAAGATTGAGAAAGGAGAATTAGGAGCTCAAAGTCTTCCTTGACTAAATAGTGAGCTCAGCTCTAAGGATAAATGGAAAACTGTCTCAAAAAAGGTGATTTCGCATTTACTGACCACTTAGTCAAATCACGCATTATGTATTATTTACAGCATAAATTTAATAACTTAAAAAGAACTAGGGTGCTATGCAATCCACTGACTCTGCAATGGGATTGTTGGTTTAATCATTTCTATGAGGAAATAAGACAGATAAACAGGAGTTGATCTGATTTATCCTACTTTTAATACATTATTATTAAAAGTTAATGAAAGGAGATATGAGAAATTACAGTTTTGGATGAATTTAACTCTAGTGAATTTGTATGTTTCTTGAAATCCCATCAAGTATGTTTTGTTTTTTATATAATTTTGGATATATATATATATATATATCCAAATTTATAAATAATTATTTTTAATTTTGAAATAGTCACTCTATATTTAGTCATGTAGTGTTTAATTCTGATATTAATTTTAACTTTTGTATGTTTTTCAGTTTTGATTTCTTTTTCTATCAATCATTTCTAATTTTCAGTAGTAGAGCCTTTCCAGCTTGTCCTCCTTGAAGAGACATGTGGAGGCTGCAGAGGTCACTGGGCACTAAGAATGCTTCCTAAAGATCCATCCACAACCACTTCTAACTCCATCTACAGGGATGATGCTCTCTTTTGGTCTCTGTGCACCCACACAATGGATGCATAAACTCAGATACATGGGTAGATTTAAATACAATAATTAAAACTAAGTCTTTAAAAATAATTATGTATTTTTTGATATGTGAATGCATTCCACAAATCAAATATGGTTATTACATTTGTTTTCCTTTTCTTAAAGCAAAATTCTTTGACAGTTTCATGTAATACATTGAGAACACAATTTTATAGTTTTCTATTCCAGTTTTGAATTCTATTTCCTTTGGTGATCTATAATATTAATAAAAATGTTACTTGAGCATCTTTATTTGTAATTTTGAAGACAATCAAGTGTCCAGAGACTGCAAACTCGACCAGTTAGCAAAAACCTTCCAACCTTCCCCAAGGCCTATAGCAGGTCTAATCATAGGTTCTTATCCCAGTAACAGTTCCAGGTATGAATTTAATCTTGTGAATTGGAACTTAAATCAATTCAGAAAGTGATTGGTTGCCCCCATGATGTTCATAACACTATTGCATCAATGGATGTATCTTGCTAGGACAGTCATTATTGTAGCTCTCAGAGTTCACATCTGCAAATAACTGATTATCACCTCTCATTTTGTAGTATGCAGAGCACTATCCAGCAATACGAAAGCTTTCCAGAAGCTTCTAGATCAGCACCAACTTGATATTTTCTTGTTCTCTGGTGTCGTCAGCAACAGAGTCCTACCCCTACCATAGCCATTGCTCTGGCTTAATCTCTAGAACCTGAATTTTATTTTTAAAGATTTTTCTCATATGTCACTGCTTCAAACAGAATCATATATTATCATTTAGTTTTGCTTATAATTATTTTTATTTCTATTTCTATTTTATTAGTTTACTTCCCAGACATGTGACAAAAAAAAAATAAATCTTTTTTTCCTTTTATTTTATTTTACAATGCCATTCAGTTCTACATATCAGCCACAGATTCCCTTGTTCTCCCCACTCCTGCCCCCCTCTCCTTCTCCCCAGCCCATCCCCCATTCCCACCTCCTCCAGGGCAAAGCCTCCCCCGAGGAAAAAATAATAAATCTTTAAACTAGGTAAAATGCAGTCTTAAGAATGTGTATACATTGCCGGGCAGTGGTGGTGTACACCTTTAATCCCAGCACTCAAGAGGCAGAGGCAGGCAGATCTCTGTGAGTTCGAGGCCAGCCTGGTCTACAGAGCGAGATCCAGAAAAGGCACAAAGCTACACAGAGAAACCCTGTCTTGAAAACATGTTTGTGCATGCTGTGGTGGGTCTGTGGGAATAATGGACACAATGACAGCTGTGGGAGTCTGTCCCCTCCTTCACCATGTGTGTCTGAGGATCACACTCGGGTCATCAGGTATGGTGGTCGGCAATTGTGCTGATGAGTCATCATTTTGGCCAAGATTTCAATCAATGTTTTATTCTTCACCTTCCTGTCTTCTGCTTATTTGATGGTATCTCTTCACCATCTGACTTAGATCATTAATTGTTTATCATTTTCTCTCTAACCATGGTATTGAAAACTACAAATTTTCCTCCAAATAATGAACTCCTAGGTCAAATTACTCTTTGTAGTGATACAGTTTCAGTTTTAAACATCATCAGATTTAATCTGCCAGTATATTTTTACTACCAATGCATCTGCTTTCATAAAAACTCTGTGTCCATGAATATAATGTGATATAATTTCCTCATAATTTACTTGTAAGATTATTCAAACTAAAGCTTAAATAATTCTAACAAGATAGTCTGAACAAGTTCAAGCTAATAAATTTTAGAAATAAAATGGAACAAGTGGATTTCTTGATAAATGTTTCCTGACAAATTCACTGAAGAATATCAAAATCTCAATAGTCCTATTATTTTTAAGGAATAAAAATTAAATTTTATTATTTTCAAAAGGACAAATTTTGCCTGCACAGCTCAGGTAGAGAACTGAGACTTTGGTATACTGTTCCCTGCCTGCATTAGGTGGTTGTCCTTATATGTGCAAGCTTAATATTAAGTTTGATTTGTAAATTAAACATAGTACAAAATTAATAAAAATTTCTCTCAAAATCTTATTGTATTGCACTCACTTATTCTGTGAAGACAAGAGACGTGGAGCCCTACAGGGAGAGATCAAGTGAGGTGAATAATGCTTTGTATTGTAGCTTTAGGCTACTACACAAGAATATTTTGCAAAGCACAATAATTTCATAGCTGTCAATCTAAAAATGCAGATGGCTGTTAAGCTACTTGTATGCCAGTTGTAGACACAGCATGGCTATTCTAGAGAAAGGGATAATCTAGGCCTCGCATGGGCTAGCCAGGAACATGGTTTCATGTTATAGTTCAGAATGGTGCTGATGCACAGAAGCAGGGCAGAGTAAGGTCAGGCACACCTTGAACAAAGCCTTGCAAAGTGATCCTAAAACAATAGTTGGCAAAGAAGGCTAGGAACTGAAGGCACCACTGTCAAAGGTCCAAGGACACTTCAGAGTTTCAAAGAGTGACTTATGGCTCATTACAATAATAAAATGCACACCCTTGATGGAGACTCAATATACTAATTGTAATATACATTATAATGGTAACCTGTCACATACTGTTTATGCTCTCTGAAAAACTGGATCAGCACATGAGGTAGAGAACTTGCTCCCCTTTGTGTTGTTGGCTTAGCCAGGTGATTGACAGGACCTACTGGATTAACTCTTATATTTTGGAATGTTAGGTCTACACCTATCCCATATTCCATTCTCTTTACCAGAAGAAAACGTTCTCTTCATGGTCCTCAAATGCTGCTTAACCATGTGAGCTAACTATATTTAAGGAGTAACATAAAACATATCTTGAATATTCAGCTAATAATAAGGAAAGGATGTATGCCTCTATGACTCTTCTTTAGCTAACTTTGTCATAATTATTATAGTTAATTTGTAATTGCACCAGGTCTCAGCTGCTTCTAGATAGTCTACTTGTGTACACAGTAATTACAAATTATACCAAACATGCCAAATGAGCACATGAAAAACTTATTATGTCCTCAATTAGAACACCACTTAAACATTTTTCTAAAACTAGGAAACATCTGTTACTAAAAAAATAAAAATTAAAAATCAGTGAAATTAAAACACCTAGTGATAATTCCAATAAGAAGAATTTCCACTTGAGAAAGCCTAACAATTAGGAAACAATATGAAGTCATTTCTTCCCATGTACTCTTATCTTGCAGGTGCAATCCAAAGTTACTCAATATATTTGCTTCATTTCTATCACATTGAAAAAAAGAGAATAAGTACTTTTCATCTCAATAAACTAGGTTATATTTTTTAAGGAACAATTTCTTCCTTACTGTTGAACCCCATGACCATCATTGCTTTAAGTGCTGAGAGAAAGTTAATATTAAAGCCATTGTTAATAACTTAATTGTATCCCTCTGAAATTTATATGTTGGAACCAAAATACTTAGAAGATCAAAATGTGAATACACTTAGAGATAGATTCTTTAAAGGGATGATTCAGTTAAAATGAGTTCATATGAGTGTGCACTGCTCCATTTAGGCTGTCCTCTTTAAAAGAGAAAATCTGGGTACATAGAGGAACACCAAGATATGTTGGAACAGAGGGAAAATCAAGTCATCCATCTAAATGCCATAAAAAGGAGCCTCAGTAAAAATGAAAGCTCTTGATATCTTGCTTTCATATATGCAGTTATTGAAACTACAAGGTAAGGAATTTGAGCTGTTAAAACTATCTGTGTGGGTACTGTTTGCCCTAATAATTATGCATAGTAAGTGGTAAGGTGCTACAAAGTCAAGTAAATAGGAAGAAATAGTGAATATTGTCTTACAAGACTAGGACTCTATTGCAAACAATGAAAAATACCAACCATTTGAGAAAGAAAAGAATATTATACTTGTATAGTCTACAAATATGTATCAGTCTATTACATAGTCTACTCAGTTGGGATACAATCAAATGTAAAGTACCATATGCCATCAACTACAACATCTACAAATAAGTGGTTACAATAATTATTCCTATATGCTAGAATATTGAATAAAACAAATAGCCTATTACAGAGAATTAATGAGTTATCCTGAGTAAATGTGATCTCAAATGTATTTTTATCTATAACTAATTTATTATTTTTTACATTTCAACAAATAGTGAACTTACAAATATCTAAATACTAGAATTTAAAGTACACATTTGAGTTTAGGAAAATAGGTCATTATTAGAAATCAAACTAATCAATTTAATAGTAAGATACTGTTTGAAGAATAAATTGCCATTTGCTGGATAAAAAGTTATACCAGAAGAATGAGAAGAAGGAATGCACTATTTTTTAATTCATTGGCTTTTAAAACAATTATTTCTAGCATTTTATTTGCAATAGAATTATATTACTCCCCCTTCCCTTTTCTCCCCTCAACTCTTCCCATCTACCATATGAAGATTAGTTGAATGTTATTTCAGTAATTCAAGTAGTATAAGATAGGTCTATGAATAGGTGAATGGATAGACAGAAAAAATGTTGAGAGATACATAGTGGCTATCTCATAGGAATGTTAGGTTTAGTTTGTTTTTCTTTATTCTTCAGAATGCCATTTAGGTATCCAATGGTACATGGTCATAACTGATCTTCATTTCTCCCATCCAGCTTCACTCATGTTCTGTTCCCCCATTCCAACTTCATGCCTTTCCTAGAAAATAATTCCCTCAATGAAGTTATTGCTGTCCATATTTGAAAGGGGTTATGACCATCGAGTAAAGTAAGGAAATCCTACCAGTGGCCACATCCACAAAAAGAATGACTCTCCCTCCCAATAATCCTTTGGTAAAGAGTAGGATTTGTGATCATATCTCTCATTCATGCTGGAATTTGGCTGGCTTGATCTTATGCAGGTAACCACAGCTACTGCATGTTCATGAATGTGATCAACATGTCTTGCCTAGAATACAGCACTTTAAAGCACTCTGCCTCTGGCTCTTATATTCTGCCTCCTCTTCCTTGGTGTTTCCTGAGCCTTAGATGGGAAGTATTGATACAGTTTCCCTGTCTAATATCTTAGTTAGATACCTTGATATTTTTATAATTCACTTACTTTTAATCAATTATGCAGACTGCTAGTAAGTTCACTAGATCAGGTTTTATATTCATTATTTGGTCTAGGTAACAAACATCGATAAGTTGCAATCAATGACTTCAGAAACAAATAAACCATTTAGAAAACAAAAATAATTAGAAAAAATAAATATATTATGGAGCTCCAAGATTAATGCTAGCTACATACTCTTGAAACAGAAGATGGAAGCTGGTTCAGAAACATTTGTACTAAGCAACTAAGAATGAACATTCAGGGTAAATAATCTTCACCATAAGGGAAGAAACTAATTAGTACTGGCTAGCAGAGCGTGTGTAAGGCCACAAAAGTCACCCTGCCCCCATTCACTGTGCTTGTGCCATCTCCTAGGTCCATCACACATCTCATCACAGTGCTTCCAAGCTACAGATCACACTTCTTTTTTGGAGAAGTTGAATCTCTGACACAAAGAGATAGGAATCTTTTACAAATATCTCAGGCTTCGTAACTTGAGTATTGCCAGCTACTAAGTGGTCAGAAATGGTCTTCTGTGAATGTCTTTGTTCTAAAAAGACAATGCTGTAATGAGTAAACTTATATTCCCACCAAGAGAGTAAGCAAGTCAATATGGGTAAAATGCAGCTCAGAATGTATATCTCTCTGTCTCTTCACCAGTAGAACTTTCTGGTTTGAGTCTCTCACTGTCTCTTCCTTCAGGCTCCTTCTTCATTAGAATACCATTTTCAAATCAAGATTACTTAAGTGTTAATTACCTTGGTTGTAGCTATTACAAGAGTAAAGTGATCACATGAGCTTCTGGAAATTCCACTGGTCAGGTTTCTGTAAATCCCAGCAGTTCAATATATGAAGTCTCTAATTTGATAGGTTTTTTTGAAGGTTTGTTATTTTCAAGAAGTGGTCTCCCCATGTAGCCTTGGCTGTCCTAGAACTCATGTAGACCAGGCTGGCCTTGGACTCAAAGAGATCTTGTCTTTGCCTCCCAAGTGCTTTAAGTAATCTTGATTTGAAATGATCTCAATATTTTTTAATGCTCCTGACAGGGTTTCCCTGTCTGTCTGTCCTGAAACCCACTTTGTAAACCAGGATGACCTCAAACTCATAGAGATCCACCTGCTTCTGCCTCTCCAGTGCTGAAGTTAAATGTGTGAACCACAAGAAGAAAAGAAAAGAACTCATTTTCATCTTCCTACCATGCATTGACAGGGAACAAATGTTGACTAACATGCTTGCTTAGGGAGATGGGAGTAGTTTAAGAGAGACCAGCACCATGTTTTCACTGAATCTCAGTGGGCACACCAGTTCTTCCAGCCCATCTAGATTGCCTCCTCCACTCTGCTAAGTCATTCCTTTTTCCTCTCCAGATCTGGGAGCATTTTGTGATGAATATTTATTTTCAGTGTCATGTTGTATACTCAAGCTATTTTTTAGCTCTTTCCCTGAGATAGACTGATTTTCTGATGGCCATCTTATAACACTGTTTTCTCTAATATTAAATTCTACCATTTTTTTTTCAATTCAGATACAATATTCTTTATTTAGTTATATTTCCTTGGTGGGAAAAAATAAAAGAACTATTTGTATAAACCATGAACAGGTGGTAATTAGTATATTGCCTTGTATCAAACTATTTTTAAAAATTATTTTTATATAGACATTTACAAACCACAATTTGGTCAGTAAGTTACTATTTTGTTCCTCAAGATTTTGAAACTTGCAATTTTGAAGTTGTCTCTTTATTCAAATGAATCTTATCTGCCCTATAATCTACTAGAGGGTTTTCAGAGCAAGATAATATCCTTGTACATTAGAAATGAGAGAGAATTGAAACAGGACTCGCCACTCAGCAGTACTGTTTCCCTTATTAAGCAGAACATTTGTGGTGCCGGAGTGCTAACGTACTTAATAAATTACTCTCTTATTCTAATTCACTTCTATTTTCTACATTTCATTTTTTTCTAGGATCTTGGGCAGTTGTTTAATTCTTTTCTCTACATAATTTAGTTGCTTGACTACAATATCCTCATTCCCTAAGTTTATTCAAAATTATCTGGAAACCTAAAACATTAAAGTTTATAATGATCAATATTATTCTATGTATGATAACTTTACATTAAGTCAGAACGTTTGCATGTAACAACCTTTGTGTGACCAAAACAACATATGAACCCTGTCTTATAGCAACACACTCATGTAAACATAAACGCCTACATATGAACAAAACATGTGCTAAGATTCTGAACATGATTGATACTTGTGCATTTATGACTGCATTGAGTCATAAAACATTGGATATTAGAAAATGATTTCAGTTATCCAAATTATTTACCTATTATATTTTAAAACGTGTGTAAATACTATAACTTTGTTTATGTGATAGATCTCCATTGTCTATCATTAAAATATCTTAATATAAAAACTTTCTCAACCAAAACCATAGCTGATTACATTGTAAGTCTATAAAATAGCTCTCTATTAGAAAAAATAAAAAGTATTCTGTCAGAACCTGCCAATAAACTGTAAGTCTCAATAACTGAGATAAGGAATTTAATGAAAAAACTCTTTCAGGCACTGTAGGTGTAGTTACATCTGTCTATGGTGTTGTGACCCCAGAATTGAAAACAAATAAGCAAGCCAAAAAGCATCCAAACAAACAACTGTACTATAGGAACAGGCAAGAACAACCCAATAATCACTGCTGGTATTTCATTGAGATATCAACATCCTACGCTCCTATATTTTAACAGAATTCCACCTTTTCTTGGAAGAAATTGTTATACATTCTTGATCTTATGCTGAAAAGGAAATCAGTGATTTAACCTATTTAATAATTCTGTGATTCAAGTTTATCAAGGCAAATAATTAAAGTGGTTATATAAGCTCTTTGCTACTACAAATACATATTTGTATCAGGAATTCTAAATTCTCAACAAGTACGGTAATTCCAAAAGATGTAATACATACCTTTATGTGTGGCAGAATGACTTAACTAAAATAATACACATATTTTTGCTGCACAGTTTCAGTGATTCAACAGTCTAAGCATAGTCTGCGGAATCCTCAGCTCATATCATGCCAATGCCAAAATGATAACTATGCTGCACTCTGATCTGAAAAGATGGGCAAGAATACGTTTCCAAACTTATTCTGTTCATAAGAATCAATTTCCTCACATTGTATGTTTCAATGTGTTGGCACTCAGGAAGGGGAGACTATTGTCACCCTTTCTGCAGGTTGGTCATCTCCATAAGCACTTCACAATCTTTAATGTTAAAAATGTAATTAAAACTGTATAATTAATATAGACAGAATATATTTACCTTTGGGGCAGCGGGAAAATTCGCAAGCTAGGCGATTGGGACACAAGATTTATTTGGCTTGCATCCTGAAGTACACAGTCGGCTAAAATCCAAAGTCATATATTATTGTGGAAGACTTATCTCACTATCATCTTCATAAAAAAATGTCCTAATCGGTGCAGTAATACTACCATTTTCATTATATTTCAACCTTTACGAATAAGATAGATCCACCTACTTAAAGATGAAAGTCTTTCATTTATTCTCTCTCTCTCTCTCTCTCTCTCTCTCTCTCTCTCTCTCTCTCTCTCTCTCTCTCATTCTTTGAGACAGAATATTTCTATGTAACATGAGCTGGCACAGTTTTCTGCTTCAGTATCTTGAGTTCTGACAAACGTGCACTGTTATACTAAGCCAGTGAAGATGAAATTTTAAAATGTGTTTGATTACAACTGTAACAGTAAAAGCATAGATGCCCACTTGAATGAAATTCTGAAGCTTTTCAATAAGGTGCAATCATTTAACACAGCTTTGCCTAGCTGCCCTGGCCTTGCTGGGAGGCTCCAGCCTTTTTTAATTGTGGGTTTATCCAAAAAGATGGAAAAATCTTTTCCTTATTGAAAAGCTTCAGAACTCAAGATACTGAAGCAGAAAACTGTGGCAAAGCCAGCCCATGTTACATAGAAATATTCTGTCTCAAAGAATGAGAGAGAGAGAGAGAGAGAATAAATGAAAGACTTTCATCTTTAAGTAGGTGGGTCTATCTTATTCGCAAAGGTTGAAATATAATGAAAATGGTAGTACTACTGCACCGATTACTTATTCTCTGTAATAACTTTGTCTTTGTGTTTTCTCCTCATGTTATAAAGATGTAGTCACGTGGCTTATAATAAATTTCGGTTTTACTCAATTATTGAAAAAAAAAATAGCCAAATGAATGGAAACACATGAACTATGAACCAAAGGCTGAGGGGCCCCCAGCTGGATCAGGCCCTCTGAATAGGTGTGACAGTTGATTGGCTTGATCAGTTTGGGAAGCAACTAGGCAGTGGGACCAGGTCCTGGGCTCATTGCATGAGTTGGCTGTTTGAAACCCGGAGCTTATGCAGGGACACTTGGCTCAGTCTGGGAGGAAGGGACTGGACCTGCCTGGACTGAGTCTACCAGGTTGATCGCAGTCCTCGGGGGAGGATTTGCCCTGGAGGAGGTGGGAATGGGGGGTAGACTGGGGGTAAGGGGAGGGTGTGGGAGGGGGGAGAATAGGGGAACCCATGGCTGATATGTAGAACTGAATGGTATTGTAAAATAAAATATCAATAAATAAATAAATAAATAAATAAATAAATAAATAAATAAAATATAAGAACTAGATAGTAAGAAGCCTGTTATGGCTGTAGTTTAAAAATAAAAATAAAAAATTTAAAAAAAGGTTATAATTTTTTTATTGTTCATGTTAACATAACACCTTGGGGACAAGAAAGGAAAGATTATAAAAAATAAAAATAAAAAAAGTAAATAAAGATGTAGTCACATGGAATTAGAGTTTACCACAAGTATGAACACATCTATTACATTTGTGAAACTAATATTTTAAAATAAGTGCATATTTTGTGGTTTAAAGTGGCCTTGGATTTTTGAGAGACATTATTCAATACATTGCAGCTATTTTTTGTTTGTTTGTTTGTTTGTTTTATTTTGTATTTCTACAACACATTTATAAGACTTGGTATTGAAAAAACTGGCAGTCCAATAGTGTCAGCAACATGGACAGAAAACAATGCCAGAAAGATGGCTTGCTCTCTTTATTTAAAAGGTCAGGATACAAGTAGCACAGCTCAGCAAAAAACATGGTAAATAATTACTTCACTCCTGACCCATTAACACCGCTGAGGTCAGAAAAAGACTCTGTGAGGAACACGAAACCCAACCTTGTGAAGTATTAAAGAGCATCTCAACATCTATGCTGAAGTAGTGTCAAAAAAATCTTACTGTTCATAGATGGTGATTAGCTCTTTCTTCTGTTGCCAAAAAAAACCAAGGAGTAACCTAAAGCCCAACCCTAGCTGATGGGGAAATAATAAAGCACTTGCCTCTCTCCCCTGGAGTGACATCAGAGGCAGGGTAGAAAAGTCATGACTTCTGTACTTGTTCAGAAGTAATAAAGCCATCCACACCTATAACAGTAGAGACTTCAAGAGGAGAGAGAAACCTGTTGCTATTTTCACAACCATGGTGCTCCACTTTTCTCTGTTTGATCTTTCAGAAGCTTCTCATAATTACTTAAAAAACTGAAGAACTTTTACTTTAGTAGTTCAAGAGATGGGGTGCATATACAAGTGCTTCATCTTATTATAGTAGCTGAAATTACCCTAAAATTATTTTTAATGGCTTAGAGAATTTTCTTATTCAAATTCATCTTCAACATCCTTGAAAAATTTTTAAAGGGACTAACTTTAAAAAATGGGTAAACAAATACATATACAATATGAAAATAATATCTAATGAACATGTATCATTCTCTCCACGTCTTTAATACAGGTAGTGAAGTGGATCATGGTTCTTGTCTGGAGTCATAATCTTCAGCAACAGTCAATCAAGTTCATCTTCTCAGATTCTAGTAAAGGTGATGCTGTGCACTGTGGCTTTGTGTGATTTCTTTGTTTCTCAAACAGCTCAGTCACTGATGCTAATGACTACAGCTTTTTCTCTAGATTACTCCAATTTTGAAACAGGAACAGAGTGGGCGGGGGGGGGAGTGACAAGAGTTTTCGTTGAAACCATGAGTGATGCTTTCATTGCTTACTGACTTTTCCACAGCCTAGAGGAGTGAGACATTCATCAGTAGTAGTCCAGTGGTTCAGGTTACTGCTTAGGTGAGTTAGTTATATTTCTTCCTTTGTGATGCTACCTACTGTACCAAAGACACTTTTCTTCTCACATCTTTCCTCCAAGAGTTAACTAATCTAGAATAGCACAATCAAATGACTGATCAGTTCATTTGTCACATGTTTCATTGATCCCTTCACATCTCACAGACGGTAAGGCAGCAGACTACAGGTAGGGAACTTTCGGTTTGATAGGACCTTCCCAGTTTGGGGCTACTTCCACTATTCTGATAATAATGTATAAGCCTTCCTGTCATAGCTGTGTTTCATAGCTGTATTTTGTCTCATTTGTGATTTAACATACTTTCTCAGTAACTGGCCAATCATGCAATTTCTATTACATTTATTAATAGATTGCTCATAAAACTATGCTTTTTTTCTGGATAAGCTCCTTCTTTGATCAATAATTCCTAATCCTCATCATTTTTTTTGATCCTTTTGCTTTTGAGATTCTAGTTCTGCACTCAGGAATAAAATGCCTGGAAGGGCGAACCAAAATGATGTAAGCCAACTACACACAAACAGTAGAGAGTGCTCGAAGACACAGCCAATTAGAGAATGTGTGACCCTGTCCAAAAAACACACAGGCCACTCATTTCTGTTATATCAGGCTCTTCACATGAAAAGAGAAGCCTGAAATTTGTGTTTTTTAAAGAATAGCAACTAATTAATAATTGAAAATAAAGTGTATGTGAGCGAATACTATTCAGAGCAACTAACACAGTTCTGAAGGACAAATCTGTCTCTATGGTGCCCAATTTAGGACTTCTATAATCTCTTTAATAATTTCTCTAGTAGTGTTACAGAGTTATCCTCCAAATATGACTCCTGTGGCTCATAATAATATTCCTTAGGTGGCAAGGGGGATTGAAGCAATTTAAGGTCTACCTATGGAGGAATCATGTCTCCTGTATTTTTTCAACTCCATCTGGCAAACAGTTCCCCTCTGACTCAAAGAATCATTGACTAGCTGACTGCTGGCAATTGAGCTGGGCTCCCCCAAAGAACACAACACAGGTATCAGCCCAAATCACTCTGTCCTGGGGGTGGGTCTGTCTACACTGAAAAGTTTATGATGCCACAAGCTGGCATATAGTTGTGCAGCTGCCTCTGCAGTGGCAGCCAGGTGCATCTGTCATGTAGGCTCTGCAGACATCAATACAATTGTTATCTTAGGTGCTGGGATTTTATTTTCCACAATACTTTATTTACTTCATTGAGCAGTATTGAATTTTCTTCTGCCCGAGTTGGACAGTGAAACTAAATCATCAGCAGGTGTTTGAAATTGTCCTCCAGATGATTGCTTGCTTCTATTTCGGCTGTGGTTTTCTCTCTGAAGTACCTTTTTGGATTTTCAATTTCAGTGGTCAGACCTGTGTTCCTCTTCACTGTGGAAGTTTAAGTAAGTCTCTGAGGTATGGCTTCCTATTTATTCTCTGTTTCTTATGTGTCAGAGATTTTCCACAGCCTGTGCAAACTACAGACCTTTTAACAGGACCTTTCAGCATCATCTCAGAGAACCATCTAGTCTTATGGAGAAAGGAAATGGAGGAAACATTTTTTCATATTAAAAATTTGTGCAAGTTTCCCTTATGCTTTTTGTCTTATGAAATTTTTTCTACTAAACCCATAATAAAATAAATTTTAATACACCTATATTTTCTCTATCCTTGTCACTGAAATGGAAAATCACTCCATATTTGTAGTCCTTTATTCAAATATTGTTATACTCTTGGGTCACTAATTATGGGTACAGACATAATTTAAGATTTATTACTCATAGTAGCATTGTTACTGCTATCATTCTTATTAATGTTTCTGATGGTTAATGTTGATTTCAACTGCAAAGATTTTAGACTCGCAAAGAGACAAGTCTCTGGACATACCTGAGGGATTATCTAGACAAGACTAATTTCTGGATGACTTTGTGAGGGATTTTTCTCAGTTACATAAAATGAAATTCAAAGACCCACTCTAAAGGTTGGCAGCACCTTGCAGTGGCCCTCATATAAGGACGAGCAAGGGAAAAGCTTTGACTTATTATGCCAGCTTGCCTTTGTGATCTTCGGTGTTCACTTACTGTGTTTCTGACTCTGCCCAATTTGCCCTTTGCTGACATCAGAACTCAACTTCTTCAGCATTCCAAAATGGATTGAAGACTATTGACCCTCCAGGAATTCTCCCAGCCTTCAGCATCTGACTGGACTGAAGACGTATCCAGTCATGTATATTGGATACTATGGGGTTCAGCCTCAGCTATGTGAACCAGCAACTGTTGAGCTGCCCAAACAGTATTCTCTAAGCCAATCCAATAAATCACATTTTAATACATATTCATTCTACTGGTTCTGTTCTTTGAATGGCCTTTAATGGCCATGGGTTTGGGTTAACTATGATATGCATGTGTTTGCTGGGCTATGTGTTATCATATTTTGGAGCCCACTACCTATGATGGGATACCTCCTGAAGCCTTGAGGCATGGGGAAGTGCTTGAACTTGCCTCTACTGGATGTGCCTCCCCATGGGAAGACTTACCTTCTTGCAGGAGGGGAGGTGTCAGGGGTGGGTTAGGAGGCCAGGCTTGGGAGTGTGGGAGGAGGGAAGATGGGGATCTTTGATTGGTAAAATGAATAAAAAATTTTCTTAAAAAAGTATCCCAAAAATAAATAAACAAAATAAATGTGACCTCCTGAAACTGAAAGCTTCTGTAAGGCAAAGGACACAGTAAACAAGACAAAACAGCAACCTACAGAATGTGAAAAGATCTTCACCAACCCTACATCTGACCCGGGCCTGATCTCCAAAATATATAAAGAACTCAAGAAACTAGACATCAAAATACCAAATAATCCAATTTAGAAATCCTTATCCATGTGGGAAATGCAAGTCAAATCAGCTCTGAGATACCATCTTACACCTGTCAGAATGGCTAAGATCAAAAACACTGATAACATCCTATGCTGAAGAGGATATGGAGTAAGGGGAACACTCCTCTATTACTGGTGGGAGTGGAAACTTGTACAACCACTTTGGAAATCAGTATGGCGATTTCTCAGAAAATTGGGAATTAATCTCCCTCATGATCCAGCAATACCAGTTTTGGGCATGTAGCCAAAGGATGCATATTCATACCACAAGAACATTTGCTCAACTATGTTTATAGCAGCATTATTCATAATATCCAGAACTTGGAAATAATCTAGATGTCCCTCAACCAAAGAATGGATAAAGAAAATGTGATATATTTATACAATGGAGTATTACTCAGCTGTGAAAAAAAAATGACATCATGAAATTTGCAGCCAAATGGATGGAACTAGAAAAAAACATCCTGAGTGAGGTAACCCAGACCCAGAAAGACAAACTCGGTATGTACTCACTCATAAGTGGATATTAGATATTAAGCAAAGGATAACCAGGCTACAATCCACAATCCCAGAGAAGCTAGGTAACTAGGAGGACCGTGAGAGGGTCATGCATGAATCCTTCTAGGAAGGGGAAATAGATAAGATCTTCTGAGTAAATTGGGAGTATTGAGGGGAGGGGGAGAAGATAAGGGGAGATGGCAAGAGAACATGAGGGAACTGGATGGTTGAGCTGGGGGAGGGACAGATGGAGAGCAAGGAAAGACATATCTTAAGGATGCCATTACAGGGTTAGGGAGAAAGCTGGTGCTAGGGAAATTCCCAGGAAACTATAAGGATGGCCCAAACTAAGACTCTAAGCAATAGTGGAGAGGGTCCCTGAACTGGCCTTCCCTTGTAATCAGATTGGTGACTACCCTAAGTGTCATCATAGAATCTACATCTAGTAACTGATGGAAGCAGATGCAGAGATCCACAGTGAAGCACTGGGTGGAGCTCCTGGAGTCCAGTGGAAGAGGGAGGAGGGATTATATGAGCAAAAGTGTCAAGATCGTGATGGGAAAACCCACAGAGACAGCTGACCTGAGCTAGTTGGAGCTTACTGACTCTGGTCTGAGAGCTGGGGAACCTGCATGGGACTGAACTAGGTCCTATTAATGTGGGTGGCAGTTGTGAGGCTTGGACAGTTTATGAGGCCACTGGTAGTGGGACCAATATTTATCTCTAGTGCATGAACTGGCTGTTTGAAACCCATTCCCTATAAAGGGATACTTTGCTTAGCCTCCATACAGTGGAGAGAGGCTTGGTCTGCCTCAACTTGATATGCCAGACTTTGTTGACTCTCTATGGGAGGCCTTACTCTCTCTGAGGAGTGGATGGGGGTTGGGTGGGGGTAAGATGGGGGATGAGCAGGAGGAGTAGTGGGATCGGGAACTGTTGTTGGTATGTAAAATAAAAAAAAAACTTAAATAAAAAAAATAACAGAAAAAGGATATTCATGGGTCATTGAAAGCCCTTCATTGCTAATTAGACCTTAGTGTTCTCTGTTCTCCAAACTTCCTGAGGCTGTTACATATGGCTCCTCTCAGACAAAGCATTTGATAAAACAAAGACTTTATGTAGAAATGTTTGAATGCACAGGAATGGATAAAGTATAAAAGCTGTCTTATTTCTCCCTCAGTTGACTGGGTCTTTTGACTCTCCAAAGACACAGAATGATCTGAACGTGTCATTCCTTTTGTTTAACAGATGTGCAACTTAAAGACAACTCAGAGACTTCATAAATACTAATGCTTCTCATAACAATATGTATAATTCTGAAGAATTTACATCACTGAGGGTTTTGCTGAGAAGCTCACATACTAACTGGTGAGGATTCGCTATGGCTGCCACTGAACTTGCTTCCAGATGCTGTACTTGAATGAAGTTACCTAGAGTTAGCCTGAAGAACTGTTCATAACTTCTTATGTTTATTTGATGATTCATCTCCTTATGTCTTTCAGATGAAGATTTTATATGAAAAGAACTAATTTGAAGACATGAATAGGATATTGTTGTTGCTTGTCTAGTCATAATTGAGACCCCAAACCACAATTAAGCATGAAGTGCAGCATTTATCTTCAGCGTATGCAAATCACCTATGAAACATGATGTCTTTCAGAATTTTAGAATATTTTCTCTTAGAAATGTGTCAGGAATCTCATTATTACAACTGATAAAATCCATTTCTGCAACTTTATCAAACTAAAGATAAGCCGTATTTTAAAAAGAACAATTCTTTAACGGTCAATGTTAAAACTGTGATTTATTTATTTATTTATTTATTTATTTATTATTTCTAATAATGTGTGTCTGTATATGTCTGTGTGAGTAGGTGCCCAAGAAGGCCAGAAGAGAGTATAGGAATCCATGGGACTGGAGTTACAGGTTATTTGTGAGCTACCTGAGTTAGTGCTGGTAACCAAACTCAAGTCCTCTGTATGAGCAGAACTCTCCCTTAGTTACTGAGCCTCTCTCCAGTTGTAATTTTATTTATTTATAAATTTATATTGGATTTGCTTTTGAGCTAAGCATGCTTTCAGGTAAAATCTTTATACATACCTGAAGATATAAAAATCATTCTTACTTAAGAACTTAAAAATATTTTTTTTTTCCTGAATTAGATTAGGTACCCAAGCTTGTGTTATTAAGAGTTTAGTCATACATGTTTGCACAAGGCTGGTTGATGATTTCTACAAATACATTTTCCTACTGTTTATCTTTGCTCCACTAAAGTTGAAGTCAAGCCCACATAGGTTTGATCAAAGAATTCTCTTTCATTTCAGATACATTTTCTTTTGTGCTCTAGAACTATTCTCTTCTGCAGGGAAAATATGCAAATATTTTGTTTAGAACAGAGGTATTAAATGCTAGTGAATTTAGCGATTACTTTCTGGCCACAGTGTGTGACAGAATGCCAGGGGATAGAAGGGGTATAAGGATGTAAGTTTTACTCATCATTTTATAAAATATAAATCTTTCTATTATGGAAACATTGTCTACCTCTTTATTTAATTATAGATATAGATAAATTAAAATCTATTTAATAAAAGACATAGAAAGGTAATTTGAAAAGAAAGCTGGATACTTATGTCTGTCTTCTTGTCACTAGTCTTGCAGACAGACCTGTCAATGAAAGGATGCTATCAAACAAGTTCTAATTATAGTGAAAAAGCATTCCAGAGATTACCGCAAATTGTAGTTTTTTAAGAGAAAACTTAACCATGTTTCTGTAACTTTTCTGCCGTTCTGTTTTGTCCTGATCAAATTTCCTCATAATTATTGACTACTGGATTTAGATAAGACAAAAACTGAAGCTTCTCTCGGGGTTGATAGGTAGCAATTACTGAACTTGTAATGTTGTATTCAGGACATTTTTTTCTGTCAGTTACTTCACTGTAAATCACCTTGCAATCTTCATGGCTCTCTGGGCAGTAAGTGCATCAAGCTATGGCTAATGTTACAGCCAGTGCCAGAAGATGGGATGAGCCAAGTATAGAAGTTGAGAGAGCCCTGAACCTATTAAACTCACCCTTCTGGAAAGGAAAACATCCTGGTACAAGGAAGAGAAATATGGAGCTTTTTCTGGTGAGTATGAACTTGCTGCATATTAACATGGCTTGTGACAAGGCTTGTTATTATTGTAACCTGTTGCTTCTAACCTGGCAGTAAGACTCTGCTAGTTTGGGACTATGTAATGACAGGTTGGTGTAAGGATTAACTTCTGAACAACTAAATATTTATAAAAGTTCTGGACTGCGAGTGTCATGTGGGAGTGTTCTCAGCTACATGTTAGGAACTGATACTGTGATGATAACAGTAGCAACAGGAAATCTGCAGCAACAGCAACTGCTCTTTAGATGACATGGGCTAGATATTTAGTTAATATGGTGCAATTATCCTCCATGCAGAAGACTGTGAAATGGAATTAAAAAAAAATCAGGACCACTCTCCTGAATTGTATTATATAAAAACATGTAACTTTTCTGAAAAAAAAATTCATATTTATAAGACATTTTTTACCATGGGATCAGTTTAGAAAACTTCCTTTGCTTTCTTATGTCTCTTTCACATCCTTACATTTGGTGAATAAGTAGCCACTGTGAAGATGCTCAATTAGTAGTTATTCATTTGTCATTTGTAATAATAGTTATACAGAGAGGTATAAAATTTATAAGGCATTCTGTAAATTATATGTATATTGATGCTTTAATCCTAACATAGTTACAGCGTTCTAAATAATCTTATCACCAACCATGTCAGGATGACTAGAAGACAGAGTGACAAGTATTTACCATTATAGCTTGTGATTCCTTATGCCCTGAGCCATAAAGAAAAAATACTTAAAATGTGCAGAAGCAGAAGCTCCTATGTGAAAAATTCTGGCAAATATTATGTGCACATCTGAATAAAATTTAATAGAGCCTTCTCAATTTTTTTAAAACAATCCTAACAGATTCTAATACCAAAACAAGGTAAGAAATGAAACACTTTTTTTCATGTATATATTGGAGAAATGTCAATTAATAATCATTTCTCCAAATATTCTGATAATTTGTGATGGGTTTCATTAAAACTATATTTGATGAAATATGTTGATTCATTCAAAATAATCCCCTGTCATTTTATTTTGGGCCTATAATTTAACTTCTGAAATAGAATTATGCCAAAAATCCTGTGTGTTAGGGTGTGACCCATTTTTAACAAGATTAAAATGATCATCTGTATTTTTATTCCAATAACATATTTATTCAAATAGCAGCTAATAAATGTGCTTTATGCACTAGAATGTTATTTATTTTCCAGATGAAATCAATTCCAAGGAAGAGAAAAAAATCCTGTTTTCATATAGAAAATAATGTTCATATAAGAAAAGAATAGCAATCTCTTAGGTGTCAAATTTGTTTCATTTAAAAATACAACTTCTTTCATATGAGTTGATAGTAACATAATCTCTCATTGATATATACTGACTCACATAAATTATCTGATGTAAGAAACCTTTCTTGATAAATATATTGTTTTGATTTTAATATTTTAAATAAAATGCTTGGAAAATATTTTCAGTTCTGAAATCATGAGACTTTGTGAAACATTTGCTTGTAAGAATATTTTTGAAATACTAATTATAATATCTCTTTCTTAGAAATAGAGCTTGCCATGCATTGCTTACTACATTATACATCTGAGAACGTATCCTTGAGGACTAACGTGCAGATGTCAGAGAATTCTCATCTGGATGGTCAAATATGACAATCAAAAGCCTTTCTGTAGAAGAGAGTGATTTGCAACCTGTTTAAGAAAGAAAATGACCAATCCAGGTAAACAAGACTTGATTTATTGATAAAATTCATATCTCCCTCCTCCAAAGGACATTTACAAACTTGGTTTAAGAAATAAAGAAATTCTGAATTACAAATGTTCACTTTTAATTGTCAATATTACAGATTATGTTCTTTTTGATAAATTATCAGTTAATAAATGTTCCAGTGGAATCTGGTATCAATTAATTTAACACTTCATATAAGAAATAATAAAACATTTATTTTCAAGTCTTACATATATTATTTAAAATAGATACAAAGTTCAGTTGGTGATTTTAAAATTTTACTGCTAATTCAAGCTATGCAAAAGAAAATACCTTAGTGGAAAAAGGAGGGGATTGACTGTTTTGAATAAATATGACTTTTAAAGCAGCCCACCCATATATATTTAGCTACTAGGTTGGTCAAATGTGGAATATAATTATCTTAAGAGGAAAGGAATTGTATTTGTTGGGCAAATAAAAATATATCTGGGACTGTTATTACTATGCCACTTAGATCAGACTCAAACATTGCATTGTTTAAAATTTTAACATTGCACAAATTCATACACATTTGCTTAGTTTCCATCTTTAATATTAGTTGGCATGACTGAAGCACACTGAAGACAATGAGAGAAGTTTAAGTAGAGAAATAATTGTACACAAAGTTATTTACTGGGTGGATGTTAAAAATAGTTTTTCATACATACGTTCCTGTCCAAAAATATAAACTTTCTTGTTTTTCATATATACAAGTATTCTGTGAAATCTGGGTTCTGAGAAGAAAATATTTGAGGTATAGCACCAAATTAAGCATTAAAATGCATGAGACTTTTGGCTGAAATTCAACAAGTTACTATCAGCTGAAAAGAGTTGATTGGCGTGTGCTCCTGAAAGTCTGGGTTTGGCCCCAAGTGTAATTTGTTCGTGCCATCAAATAACTGAACTCTTCAACATCAACATATACAAAGGCATTTTATTATTAATCAAAGAAAGGGAATTAGAGTCATCAGAAATTACAACTTTAGTCTTTGTCACACTGTATTTATTGTCACCACAGTTCCACAATTGTCATGAAGTGAGAGCTAGTTGGGATTCAGTGTCACGTGCAAGTTTTGGAAATGAACACATGAATGACAGTGTAGAACTGTACATAAAATAATTACAATTTATTAAACACACTTTTACTATATCTTTTATGGGTGGGAATGAGCACCATGTTTTTTTTTTTTTTTATGAATATATATTTTTTTCTCTCTCTCTCTTTTTTCTACAGCACCAAAGAAATCCAAATAGGAAAAGGAGAGATGATGGTTGAGATCAAGAATCAGCCTTGTTGCCATCTCAGCCACACTATCTTACATTGTTATGACTATCAGGACTTCTTCCCTCTGACTGCGCCTCCAGCAGGCGTTCGTAAATCCTAAACACGTGTTCTCTACTGTCCTCATTCAAAACTTGCATGTGGCATGAACTGGGTTGGCGGCAAGTACCAAGGTACTTCTTCTGTTGGTTTCATAGAGTCTTCGTCCAAATCTTAGCCAAGAAAGCAAACTGGACCGACTTCAAATCCAAACTTCTGATTCTGATCACCAAAATCATTGATCATTACATCAATGATGGGTACCTGATCAATTTTTGGAGTATTGATCTCAATCACAGTCTTTTCATAGCCTTTTCTGGACTGTAAAATTAAGCAGAAAATTAAAGTTATGTCATCACTTAATATTATTAAAATTCATGTTATTTTCTTTGTTAACTATCTAATCTGAGCTAGGAAAGTGAGAGATCACTGATAACTATGTAAGAATTAAATTGTTATCACTGATGTCATATGATGTTTTAAACTTTGTTGACCATTATACTCACTATATTATTTCAATTACTCGATTATTTATGGTTAAAAAAGATCTGAGTTAAAACGCATAATTCAATATGAAATGTGCATATTCAATCTTACATAAATAAGAAATCCTTCTGACTTTAGATATAGAGTCACAAATAATAATTAAATTATTTTATGAGAAATCAGAATAAAGTATGTGAGAACATAGTCTGAGAACGGAGCTGTGTGAGGATAATTTTGAGAACTTGTGAGAAAACTCCAAAAAACAACACAAGAGTCTTGTGACCTCTATTCCTCCTAAACATAGGTTTGTTATTGGAATGTGCATTCGTGCCCCTTCCTACACTCAAGTGGGGTTTGCCTTAGATTACACATTGCTGCTTACTTTGGTTATTAAAAAATGTTTCCAAGCATGCCTTTGTCCTTGAATTTTTTTGCAGATTGAACTCACATGAACTTATTCATTTGATCTTGCTTAACCCTCAGAATATAAATTGCCTGATGGTCTAAATAAAATTGGCTACTGCATGAGACTTTAGTTTGTCTTATTGTTAGGCTCCATTCTTCCAGATTCACACCACCAAAGAGTGGTGACAAATCAGTAAGACAACATCAAAACCTTTCTACTACTGTATTTCAGTTTTATAAACTGCAGTACCCTGGGCCGTATTCCACAGCATTGCCTCTTCCATCTATTTTCTCTTCTTTGTTCCTCTTGGACCAGACTCACTTTGCTAAAATTATGAACTTCGTTGCTTGCAATTGAGATGTCTCTAGTCATTAACACCAAGCTGAAGCATTAGCTAGGTTATAGAATCCCCACATGTTAAAATTTTTTCCAAAGCTAGGCTGTTGATCTTTCCAAAGGCCATTCAGGAAAAATCATCTGTTCTATAAATGACATAATGGCAAATCCTCTGTCATTTCAAAATCATAGATTTGAGGAACTATTATGTTGTTTTTAAGATTTTTATTTGAGTGACTGTTGGTAATATTTTTCAAACCCTAGATATAGACACAGTAACACATGATCTAATATTACCTTCTATTACTTCTTCAAAAGAGATTTTTTTGGGTATTTCAGTGTGTGTGTGTGTGTGTGTGTGTGTGTGTGTGTGTGTGTGTGTGTGTTCCTTGGTGGTTTCTAATATAATTTACCTTGATGTGTCACTGATAAGCACGAAGTTTTAATAATTTAATAATTGTTTTGTTATCTGTAATTTTACTATGTGAAAGTTAAACCCTTTTTGAAAAAAAGAAAGGGGGAAGTGCTATGGGATGTTCTGTATGTCAAATGTGTTGCTCTGATTGGTTCATAAATAAAACACTGATTGGCCAGTAGCCAGGCAGGAAGTATAGATGGGACAAGCAGAGAAGAGAATTCTGGGAAGTGGAAGGCTGACGCAGAGAGACACTACCAGCCACTGCCATGACAAGCAACATGTGAAGATGCCAGTAAGCCAGGAGCCACATGGCAAGGTATAGATTGATAGAAATGCATTAATTTAAGGTATAAGAACTAGATAACAAGAAGCCTGCTGCAGCCATATAGTTTGTAAGCAATATGTCTCTCTGTGTTACTCGGTTGGGTCTGAACAGCTGCAGGACTGCCAGGTGAGAGAGATTTGTCCTGACATGGGTCAGGCAGGACCAGAAAAACTCCAGCTACAATAATTGGTATCTATTTTAAGAGAGACACCTGGTTTGGTTGTCTACCCTGCCCCCACACCCACCCGGGAAAGAAGGCAGACTGAGGCTGGACTCACCGCACAGCCGTCATACAACGCTTTGATGTGTGGGTTGTTCTCATAGGACATTTCCTCATCATTAGATCCCAAAAACCGAAGTGCTTTGTCATAACTTGCTGATGACATATCATACCATGCAACCGACTGATGGCAATTGTAGGTGAAATTTTGTCTGGCAGAGGCAGTCAGGAGTTTCAGGAATGTCATTTGCACCATATTAATGGAATTGCCTTCCACATCTAAATATGAAAGCTGGGAAGAAAAGAATAAAAAGGCATATGGAGACTTTTCTTCTTTCTTGCCATAAAGAATTAAACTCTGACCGTGAATGTTACTGCTAGGGCTTGGTGGTACTCAATGGAACATTATCACTTTATGAAAAAAATGTGACTTGCCCCAGAGTTACGGGCTTTGCTAACAACACTGTGACTCCCCCATTACTTAGTCACTACAATACTGCCTATATTTATGACAAATTCTCTTTATCTCTGTTTTTGTTTTCTAATCAGTAAGTACTGTGAGAAAACAAATGTTCTGTCTCCCAGACAGGACTATACTTCAGCATAGTTATGTATCTTTTAATTGTTAAGATAGTAAAATAAGAGAAATCTTGGTGTGAAGTAAAAGCTGGTTTTTATACTGTTTGATTTTCAGAAATTTATAATATATCCACTTTACCTGAATTTTTAACAATATCCCAGGGACCACAATCTTCTATGATGCTTTTGTTTCTTAGCATAGATGTGAATTTGTCCATTTTTAGATAATGTATAGCTTTTTTTAATCAACATCATCAAGCATCGTGCCATAGAAAATTTTAGTAAATTTTGCATCAATAACTTTGTTTTCACAGAAGGAAGATACTCTTAGCTGCAAATTATTATGGTGTAACATCTTAATCAATTATTTTATTTTACATAATTGAAATGTCTGTGTTCTCATAAAGTATATAGTCCAAAATTTAAAAGCCATTCAGATTATAGATTGAGACCATGCAAATCTGTAGTCTCCCTCCTTAAAATTCAGTTACTTAACCTTACCAATAAAAAAATTAGAATAGTGATTCTTATGAGGTTGAAAATGTATTTGAGATATGCCTTACACAAAGTAAAATAAAAATAAAATGCAATTCTAAATATGTATGTTCTACGTCATACAGATTAAATGAACCATGAATATTTAGCATGTAACTTGATGACTGACTACAAAATTTTAAGTCAGATGGAAGCCTTTACTACAAGTCATATGTATGGATGGGTGTGTATATAGGTAATGAGATTAAATGTATAAATCATTACCAGTGGCAAGTAATACCATTTAAAATATTAAGTAATTAATTGCCAGGATTAACAGGAAATTTTGAGAAATTCCTAATTAACTAAAAGTTCATATTTCAACTGTTTTTAATATAATTTTAGTTGTGGCTTTAATCTTACATTATCTTTAGCAAATTATTAGGTTGAATTTGTAATCATATAGAAATACTTATGAAAAAAAGAACTGCATACAAATTAACAGTCAGTAGGTTTACTATATACCTAAAACTATCAATGAGGGAAAAAATCCCCAGTTCCATAAGTTCTTATGGAAAAGAGAGATAATGAATAATTTGGTTTCATGCAGACAGAAATTAAAATAAGTGGAATCAGAGACATTAGATAGGTGCTGTGTTTTGATTCTTGCTACTTTTAGAAAAAATAATTTAAGATGTTAAACTGAGTATTTTATTTAATAATTTTTGTTCAGAAATACTTTTGGTTATTTTGATTCAGTGCTTTAGGCTTTAAGATATTATTGTTATCTAAGACCTCATAGACTGACAAATGAGAAGCCATACAGCAAAGCATCATTTGTGTTTTGGCATTCAACTTCTGAGGACACATTACTGGAGCTTCATCACCTAAGAAGTTTGTGCTATAGATGCATGTGGAGGCGACAACATACCAGTTTTCCTCTCTTAAATTCACTGTACCAACTTCCTGGTTTCTCCTTTGGCCATGATGAAATTCGTACCTGTTGTGAAAGAATGGGGAAAAAATGATGAATAGCATTGTTCCCATATATATCAAAAAATTTCAATAGGATTAGGAGGCTACAAAGTGTTCCAAATCCTACAAAATGAGATCTGAGCAAACTTCAAGCTAGAGCCTATGAATTTCATGGAAGGAAGATGGAGCCATTTGCTTCTTGATAGATTTTCTGCCTGAAAATAAAGAAAAGGGGGAGACTAACTCAAAAAGAATGTTACAGGTTATTAGGGAACTGAAATTATGTAAGTGATGTCTTATGTCTCATGTAAGTAAGACGTCTTACATCTTTCCAAGAGAAGAGCCTGCCCCATCAAACAGTCTCAAATCATAGAATTAACTTTTCTTCTCAAAAAAAGATTTCCCACATGTAAAGTTAGGCAACTTATCTGAAGTAGTTTTCATTCTTCTTTTTGCTCATACTGCTTACTAAGAAAAATGAGATTTATTAACTGAATAAAAAAATTCTTCTACTTATAAAATACCAGAAAAATATAATGATGTCAGTTGAATACACTTCTTCATACTGAGTATCTGCCTGTATCAGATACACCTCAAATGTGCAAATACTGTGAGGTAAAAATCAAGGAATTTCTTTGGTGAGAGTAAATGTTCAAAATTTCTGTAAAGTTGTCATATGTTCACTTAAAGAAGAGATTAATATTTTACAAAAATTTGCACTTTGAGCATAATATGCAGCTGCAAGTTCTATCATGTAATAATAGGGCAGAGAATACCATACACACTCTAAGATCTGAGATTCAGCTGTGCTGTGTCATGGAAAGCTATAGAATTTTTGAGAGCAAGCAGGTGCTTAAAGAATACATCTGGGTAAAAAATAAAGGAAAGAAGTGTCTGTAAACCGTGAACATCAGTTTGGTGCCTTATTCATGTTTATGCAAATGAAACGTTCTAATTACCCTGTAAGAAAAGCAGATAAATGAAAAGACGACAGTATAATTTTCCTGTTTAGTTCAATATTGCAAAAACATGGCAGGAACTGTCAACATCCACCACCAAACAGATTGGTACTTACTCCCTCAGATTTTTTGTCTGGATAGATGCATGTCTCACCACCAGCTGTGAAATTACAGTAAACTTTGAAGGAATCTCCTGAACAACCTTGGTTAGGATCAATCCAATATTCACCTAGAAGTTAAAACAATAATATCTCATATAGAAAGCCAACAATATCAAAATGAAATGCATTAAATATGAAATTTCATGCTTTTTGGGCATATATCAGTGTATATTTGAGCAGAGTTATTTTATGTCTCTTTTGATTCAAATCTTTGTAGAGAGCCTAAAAGTCATTCTGAAATAATCATTTTAATACTTATTCCTGTCATACTTAGGGTTCAGTTCAAATGTAACCCTTTCAACTATGAACATTACACTTATCCATGCACAAGAAAACTTCATTTTGAATTAGAATCAGGTGCACTTGAGCCCAAATCACAACTGTATCATCACTTTTTAGTATTTTCAGTTCTGTAATCAACAAATTTTCATGTGTAATAAAAGAAGGTGATTGATCTACATTTCACTGGGGTTTTAACCTTACTTTATAGTGAAACTTAGGTAAATTCAATTCTTTTTTGAATGGCATCCTAAGACGAACTGCTTTCTGCTATTAAGACCATTATTGAAATGTTGTAGCACAAACTTGAACATGTTAACGACTATTATTTGGTGTTCTGTGAGTGCAGATGGTAAATAAGGAGAGTCACATAACATTATTCTTTCACTAAACAACAATGCATTTTCCCTCAGAGTTATTAGAAGATAAATTAGGTATGTGGTAATTCCTTTGTTCTCTTCCTGCCATGCTTAGGTTGCTACTTCAGTTGGAATGTTGATTTGAATTACAGCAATCCGCTGATTATGAAGTTAAGCGATTTGTGTATGTGTTTGTAATGTGTGTGCATTTGTATCTGCACATGTATGTGCATGTGGGTGGAGGACAATGACAAATGTGTGTTTTCTTCTATCTCTCCATCTTTTGTTTGAGACAGAGTCTCTCACTGAACCTGGAGCTGGCTAGTGAGCTCCCGGGATCCTCTTGACTCCTCTCCTGCAAAAATTAGATTATAGATGTGTGCATCCATAACCAGCACTTAAGGAGTTCAAAAGTCACATTCTTATGCTTATGCAGCAGATTAACCCACTGAGCCACCACTCTAGTCCCCTTTAAAACTTAAAAAACTCAAATTGATCATTTAGTATTGGGACACTGAAAAATATAGTATCGCCTAGTTCTATATTATCTAATACTTCATATAACTAGGTGAAGTTCTATAAATTTCAATGGCTTCTATATTTTTTCATGTAGCTGAAATACCTTAAGTAACAAAAATATTCACATTTTTTTCTGACCACATCATCAGTACATTCACATATGACACAAGTCAAGATTATTAAGAAAACCATACAAGTAAACAAAAATAATCCATGATTTTAGAACTCACACCATCTTTAATATCATGTATACTTTTAGGGATATATAATTTTGAACCACATAGACAACAAATTTGTATCAATTCTTTCAATTTGTATTAATTCTTCCCATCCTTTAACAGTGTCCTTAAATATCCTTCATAATTATATATTAATGGATGAATTCTTAAGATATATTTGTTCAGGAAAGTGGTTGAGTATCAGGGCTGGAGAGGTGGCTCAGCACTTAAGAGCACTGGCTGCTCTTCCAGATGATCTCAGTTCATTTCTCAACATCCACATGGAGGTACACAACCTTCTGTAACTCCAGTCCCAAGGCATCCATTGCCCTCTTCTGGCCTCTGTGGCATCAGGTATGCATGTGATGCACAAATATATATGCAAAATACCCAAGCATACAAAGAATAAATAAAAACATTAGAATGTTAATGGTTTCATATCTCATAGGTACTATGTTCAATTTGTCTCTCAGTTAAGACTATTTTATCTGTAAATTTCAAAATAATCTTTTTTTTTCTCTAGAATAGTCTATCAGCTCCTTAGCCAGCTTTCATTGACACTGTTTTGTGTTCTTTTAATTTGCTACATATCACTTAGCTGGCTGTTCACCACTGATTAGTCTTAGTGAGTTATTTTGGGGGGTTTAAAAAATATTAGGGTCTTGCTTCATCATAGTTTTTCCAATGTTTGCCGCAGAATTCCTGGAATAATCTTTTGATTCTTAGCATGACTGGTGACCTCTTTATGGTTTCAGAAAAAATAAAATCTTCAAAGTTACTAGCATTGCTTTAACCCAAGTAGACCCATCTTCTTATTGCAATACATGCATAGTATTTTCATAACAAATATCATAATATGCTATCTCGTGCTTTCCTATCTAACTATCCTAGTTAGAGGATCATTTCCAGGCCATTAGTTTTATATTCAAATATGAGTACCTGTAGTTAGAATCGCTTCTTAATAATGTATGTAATGCTCATAAATATGTAACAAATAAAGATAATCTCATTTAATTAGTGCTCAAAAGTATTAATGAAGTGGGGTTCTATACAGAAATTATTGGAAAGTATAGCCCACAGGGAGCTCAATATTTCTGGAATTTACAGTATTTTTCATTTCAGCTCTACTTCTACATCATGCATGGTTCATAACTAAACAGAGGTTCTTATTTTTACACCTAGTGATTAGTTTTGCATGATTAAATCATTTATTGATTTCTGAGGTGTATAACATGCATGGCATAGTCACATTCATTTATAATCATTTCGGTGTCCTCTGAACCAAACAGGAACCTATTAATTGTCACTGATTTTAAACAGAATAGGGAGAGCAATTTTCTAGCATATTGTTAAGCTAAATCACACCACCTTTTTACTTATATGATACCAGTTAAAAGTAAAAATCTCTTTATTAAGTGGACCTAATATATCTTTTGAAGTAAATACTGATTTAAGAATCATGGATACCCATTTATGCAGGATCCAATTACTATGTTTTAGTGTTAATGAACTGTGTTTAAGATAATAAGGTTTTATGATGGTTTTCTTTTATAGGGCTACTTGTGAATTATATTTGACTTTTCTGGAAATACTGAGTAATATATACATGGATTTTAATATTAATTTGAAATCAATCATGCAAAATAATAATTTTCTATGACTAAAAGACAGATGGGCATACTTCAGAATAATGTGAAAGACCGAGAATTTGGGTATTTACCACTCAATAATTTACTAATTAGATGACTTTACAAATTATTTATTAAATCCAAAACTGATTATACCTCAGACAGGAGAGACACAAGGCATTACAGGTATGCACAGTAAAGAATTATTACTATTAAGTGAACTGGTTGTAGCTGTCTGGCTACATGTGCATCAATGGAAAATGATGTTAAAAAGAAATTTAGTTTTATTTTATGTCTATGGTTGTTTTGTCTGAATGTATGTATGTACAATTTATGCATGCTGATTCCTGTGGAGGTCAGAAGAAGTTCCAAGTATCCTCTGGAACTGGAATTACAGGCAGCTGTAAGCTATCCTGTGTGTGCTGAGAACTGAGCCCAGCTCCTTTGTAAGAGCATCCTCTGTTCTTAATGCCCTCCAGCTCTGAAAACTAAATTTTTGCCACAAGTCATTATGATTTTTACATATTGTATTTGCTAATTCCATGGATCAAATATTCAGCTGTTAAGCTACTTAACTTATAAATATTATTCAGATTAATGCACTAAATCATATTAACATATCTGTATTAGTTAATATTAATGCCATCATTTTAATATAAGATTAGTCGTTAACATTAAGTCAGTAAGTTAGAAATAAATGTAGTTGCATGCATGTTTGTGCACATATAATATTATGCTGTTAGCCATTTTTATGGTCAAATATATCTGTGCTAATGATAAGTATCCAAAAATAATCTTGTCAAAGTTTAATGAAACATGATATTGCATAGGATTTTCCAAAGCATTTCTTGGACTGCATGGGATAAATAAGTTATTTTTTCCATCTACAAGGCTGAAAGTAATAGTTATTTGGTTTAGTTTCATTTAGAGACATTATTAATTATATTAACAAAAATGAATGAGCTGACAAGGCACTTCAGTGGCTGAGTAACTCAGGGCATTCACTTAGTCTTTGTTGACATACCATCTGGGAAGTCAGGATGGCTAAGTTGCAGGTCTTTACATGTTCGTGCTGGATTAGTCTGTGTGCCCATGGGAAATTTCATGTGTTCAATGTCTTGTTTCAGAGAATTGAGGGAACCAAATATTTCCTCCATTCCATCTGCATAATCAAGTATATTATCCCCTACATCGGCCTGAATGCTTTCAGTGTGTCTTCTTGTCTTCTTGGGTGACAAGATAGGTAAGGGCTGGATCACTTCTCCAGGAGGACCCTGAAAGGGGATGGATATCAACATCATCATTTCAGAAAATAGGATATTCTGTGAATTTACTTACTACTTATTATATTCTTTTTAGGAATTATTTGGGTTAGCTATCAGTAGCTAAACTAACAATACCTAATATATGAAAAGATTTTTAGACATATATTTATGTAAGTTCTTTTAAAAGATCATAGTAGAGATATTGCGGTAGGTATACAAATCAGATCATTGCTGGTACACAATCTGTAAATTAACATATTTTGGAAATTTGCTGACATGTTATATAGGTCACTCTGTTACTTATTAAATTACTCTTGACTTATACAGCATTACCACAACTAGATATCAGAATTTCTGGGTATTTGAACACTGGTACAAAGCTCTTAGTTTATCTAAATTTTTTTCTATTTTATTCAGTAATAGCTTCTGAAGTACTGAAAATATCTGCCCCATATCATATTCAAATATGTATAGGTTTATATTATTCTGTATTATTCTGGAAGTAAATGCTGTCAACTTGAATTTACCCTTATGTGAGAGTACAACCACACCAAACTGTTAATCCATATCATCACTGGTTAATTTGGGCCCAACATAAATGTACATATGGTATTTCTGACCTGAAGCTCAATAATTCAGAATGAAATCTTTCTCATAACTTGAATGATTAAAGATATAATTAAATAAGATGAAATCACTTTGGGAGGTCTAGTGCATTATGCTGATGTTCATATGAAAAAAAAAAAGAAAAAATGGTCCCAGAAACACAGGTCTGGGCAAGTAGAAAGAGTAGGAAAAGGATGTCATAGATAAGCTTAGAAGTTCAAAATAGCTCCTTTCCCCACAGCTTTCAGAGGAAACCAAGCCTGTGAGACTTTGTTTTAGGATTCCAAGCCTCCACAGTGGCAGCCTGCTGAGCTTCGGCCCTGTGGTCTGACTAAAGCAATACACAAACAGTTGGAGACACTTGAGCAGAAAAAGAGCATATGATTTTTTTATATATAGGTCTACACTTTAATACTAACACCTTGGGAAATGTCACTGCTAATCAATGGAACTTACTATTATTGTTTCATGTATCGCTATCACCATACGCAGTAGGAAAAAACACTGTGGGATCTGAGTTTTCATCTTTATAACTGGAGTCAGTTATAAATACATTTCTGTGGGTGTATATTCTGTTAATTTCATGTGGCCAGGATGTGTATCTTGAAAATTTGATGTTTATAATAGTATACAATTAAAAAATCTTTATATTTAGGAGTGATAGCAATTAAAACATGAATCTTGACATGTAGATTGATTACCTAAGGGAACTAGTTGCATTTTCCTACAAAATCAATGTGTTAGGCAGAATTTGTTTTTCCCTTTGTTATGAAAATCCATAGAAACAATTACCTGCACCCATTTACCTATTAATAGAGTATTTTTCTTGCTAATATACACTTACTGGAGGCCCAGGAGGCCCTGGAAGACCACTGTCACCCTTCTGGCCAGTAGGTCCCTGTTAGAAAGCAAACAGGAAAATCTATGAAGTGAGAAGGAAATCCAACAGGCTTTCATATAATGGAGCATTCTATGGAAATTAGAAAGGCACTTACAGAAGATCCTTTGTTACCCTTCGGGCCAGCAGGACCCTAGAAAACACAAAGACAAATACCCAGGTAGAAGTGTAGACTATAGATTGCACTGACATGATTGTCATTTTACCTCATGTTTCTTTTCTATTGAACTTACTGGTAATCCTGGAGGACCAGGAGGGCCTATGGGACCAGCAGGACCTGGGATGCCCTAGGAGAGAAACAGCATCAAACAAACGTAATTACGTTCTCAGTTCATTTCATTTTCATGTTTTGCCACATCCATTACAAAGCTCTGAAAACTTAAAAATATCTAAGAATCTTCCATTATGAATAAAAGAGACTCTTTTTTTTGTGGTAATCCAAACTTTTTGCCATTCATTGCAATATAGGCCTTTCACATTATGGTTCTACCATGAAAACCATATGGACATACATTTTGGCATCCCTATAGCTCTCAAAACATGGTTTGCATGTGATGTGTATTCAAGAATAGTATGTGCAAACTTCTACAGCATTGTATCTTTTATTACTTTAACACAAATCATATTTTTAATTTATTAAACTATTTAAAAAACAGCATGGGTTAAAGCAGAATACAATAAGAGTGCCCTAAAGCACTGCAATGATTATGATGAAAAAATGTGCGATTGTGTAGCTATTTTGGTGCTGATATAATGAAGGGGAGAACCGTCTGCACTGTACTCACCCCATCCCCTTTGGCTCCTGGGGAACCTTGAGTCCCAGGGAGTCCTCTGTCACCTTTTTCCCCTTGTTCTCCAGGAGGACCAATCAATCCAATTAAACCAGGGTGTCCCTATAGAAAAGAAAGTAAACAAACTTCAGTAATATGCGTTATAGCCATGATTAAATTCTAGTCATAAAATATTTAATTATTAAATTCATGAAACATAATATCATCAAAGAATGGAGGAATTTTTTTAATATCACTTCTGTATGAAATTTAAAGTTCAGAACCTCCATCTCATATAACAGACCATTTACTGCTCACAAGAGCAGGAGTATTACTGATAAAGAATTTTCTAAGAAAAAGAATAATAATCATTAGTGCTTCATTTGTGATAAACTTAAAAAAATAATGTCCAAATGGAGTATTGGAAACATAAAAACCAGAGAATTCATTATTTTAGTGAGCATCTCATTTAATATGAAATGTTTCCTATTTTTCAAGGGCTGTTTTGTCCTTAGAAGAGTTCTGGAGATATAAAAACCATCCAAACCATACTAATTCCATTACACAAATGGCTCAGTTTTCTTATGTGGTAAAACAATATAAATTCTGGAAGAACATATTATTACTTGAAAAACATTTTTGGCTTAAAATGTTTATTTTCATGTTTAAAATCATAAAAATGGTCACTGCTATTCAGTCTATTTGCGGGCGAGGGGGGGTTATTTAGCATAAACATATGCTATCTCCATACAGTTTCTAAAATGGATCCTTGAAAGGAAACAGCACTTATGCTGGAGCATTTTTCTCACACTATCTGCATATTTTTCTACTCTAAATACATTTGAGAATCTGAGAATTGTTGTCTTTACCCATGATCAGAATGACAGTGGTAGGGTTTGAAAATGCCTTTTAAGTGACTGAGAAAGTTATCACATTTGCTATTACTGTTACAAAGTTCTAATAACACATTCTTTTAGTCTTACCTTTTCACCCTTAGAGCCAGGGTCACCTTTGAGACCAGGTAAACCAGGAGGTCCCTGAATGCACAGAAAATAAATAAATGTATTGAGGATGGGCATTACAGCTTGAACGTGAAACATCCCCCACCAGAGCCTGTGTTTGATTCTGTTTCCATTTGCTGGTGTTCTTCTGGAAGGCTACAGAACTCTTCACTCTAGGCCTAGTGCGCACAACAGAACTGTAGGGATGGACAGGAAGGCTATAGGCTATAGACTCATCTCGGCTCCCTGTTCAGCCTCCCTTATTTGAGCCTGCTGCCACAAGATTCTGCATTCGAGACAGTAGCTGGTTCCAGTCACTATGTCTTCCCTGCATTGCACCTTAGAGCTAAAATAAGTCCTTCTTTTTCCAAGTTGCTTCTCGCAAGTATTGTGTCTCAATGTCCAAAAAAGGCTATGCATTAAAAATTCACATTTTGAGTTGTAGAGCAGGTTTTTTTTTTTCTTTTTTTGAAATACAGAGTTCAGTCAAGGCTACTTATGATTAGTGTTATTGCATTTGTTAGAGAAATTTGTTAGACTGTAGAGAAATTCATGGTCTTAAAATATCATGGAGTTAGTGAGTAATCATAATACTGTTAATTTTGACTATATAATTTGAAATGATAAAACATATGAATTCTCATCTGAGAAGAAATCATAAATTATTAGTTATAATAATTGAAGCAGAATAGATTTACAAATTATATATGCATAAATACTTCTATGATAAACTCTAATTTTAAAGGTTCCAATATTTTCAGTAAAATTAAAAAATCATTCAAGATTTTAATAATCAAGAGACATTTGAAAACACAGAAAAAATTAGATAAATATTATGTTGTTATATTTGAGTAACAAGTATATTGGGATGACTAGGAATGGTAACTAATCCTGTGGAGAATTAAAAGATGACTTCTGGTATACTAACTTGAAATCATAAAGGCTATTGCTAAGTCTCTGAATTCTTACTTCAAGTTCTGTTTATACTCTTAAATATAAGCAAATATACTGTGATCTCTGGAGAGAAAGATATACTAAGATCGTCAATGATCCCCAAATAATTTAATCCTACATCTTCAATATTCACAGCAATAATAACGAAGTAGTTTTTTCATCCTGTTAACATGTTAGGAAGAGTCACTTAAGTTATAAGAACTGGCATGCAATTCAAATCCAGGAATCTGAAAAAGCCCAACATTCTCTTAGCCTATTGAACTACTTCTCAGAGTGGTGAAAATCACCAAGGAGAAGATAGTGTTACTCAGCAAGGTAATGCAATAAATGTTAAAGAATGGCAAGGCAATTTAGCAAATCATTAAAGGTGAGTCACAAAGGAAGTGCACTGAATCAGATTCCAAAAACTTAAAGAAAGAAAAGGCTCATGCATATCAGACAGGAGAATGAGTGAAAACAATATTCATTATAAGAATTTACTGAACAGAATTAAGGAATAAAAAGAAATGTAGAAACTTCTCAAATCTTAATTGGAATTTCTTACTTGTGAGCCAGAAATGGTTTTAGCAAATTGTAATAGAGTGCTCTGAATGCATCTATATTTTAGAATATTGATACTTGACTATTTTTCTTTGCCTTAAAAGTTTATTGTGATTAAAAAGCTTGCAAACTAAGGACTCTAGAAAGATCAAGTGAATGCATTGGGTTGGAAGGTCACAGGGCCAATATATCAATGAGGTTGCTACATGACAAAGTCAAGAGGAATGGTATGCTTCAGTTTTGCTATAAATTATTGTAAGCCTTAGAAACCACCAGAGTTTTGGAAATAATCAATGTAATACAATTCCTTTTTTAAACAAAGAAGCAGATATGAGCTTACAAACCTGATAGGAAAATACAAGGAGTCGACCTAAAGTCTATAGACTTGACCCAACATTATTTTCTTCTTCCATTACAGTGCAAAGAACACACATAAAATGTAGGGTTTTCTTCATCACTTAAGTAATTGGAGTTCATTCCTAATCATTTATTGAAGGCCTCTCCCAAATTCTTCAACTTTTGAAACTGTTTTAACAATGAATACTATTAGCCTTTTCTTTTATACTTCCCAAAATGCATATCAAGTATAATTTCTAAACTAAATATTCTACTTTAGAGACAGGAATTGAAATATAAAGAAAAGTACTTCTTCCATACTAATTTATCTCATTCAAAATGTTAACATTTCATAGCACAAAACTATGACATTTATCTATTTAAGTAAATATTCCAAGAAGAGTGTGACATCATGTTAGCAACTAACAGCTTACATCATAGAGATGTTCAAATTGATAAGCATGGGATAAACCTTATATACAAACGGGGTGTTCTCAAATTTAAAATTCAGACATTGTTATGAACAGTTTGACTTAGTAAAAAAATCTGCATATTTTCTGAACTACTGAAAGTGAAACTGTTGAGAAAACAGATGCTGTCAGGAGTGGGGTTGAAGGAAAGGATTATTTATTTGATTCCTTGAGGTTTCTTTGGCGTTATTTGTCCCCTCTCCTCCTTCGGTACTGATGGTACTGATCTCCCTCCTCCTCATTGGAGCTCATTATCTGTTACTCTGTTTCCCACTTCATATCACCTATATCTTACCAATTCTCTCTCACTTCGTGTGTGTGTGTGTGTGTGTGTGTGTGTGTGTGTGTGTGTGTGTGTGTGTGTATGAGTTAGGCACTTAGTTTGACTATGATAACCCAAATGAACCACAGAATAACAAAATCTCAGTCAAAATTAAGCACTTTTCAAATGGTTTGTCAGAAGTCCAAGTGACTCCCCAAACAATATAGCCCACTTTTAAAATGGCTTTACATGAGCCCCCAGCAGCACATGTTTAAAGAAACAATGTACATGGGTCAGAGAAATCACTACATAACCGATCTCGCGGGAACACTGGCATAAGTGGCACACTCAGTGTTAGAAGGAAGAGGTATAAAAGTATGAATAAGCAGTTCTAACAAAGACGATTGCAATAAAGGACCACACATGTGTTCAAGTAGCAGAAACCACTAAGAGTCCTGATTAAACCTGACACATGCCAGTCAAAAGTCAGCACATTGTCTATACATTGAAACTATGAAAAGGGGCCGTATTTCTTCCTTTCTCATTTTATATTCAGTCTATCAGGCCCATGAGATGATTTATAAAAAATTGTTCTATCAGAAGGAAAATGACGTGCACAATCACTGGGCACCCACAGCTCAACCACTGTTAAAGTCACACAAGTCCAAGTCCAAGACCTTCCACTCCTGAGATTATTCACCATATTTAAAAATAAAAATATGTTAATGTTAACATAATGAAAGAGGAATCTAGCTTAAAATCTCCCTAAATAAATAGCAAAGCACAATGCAAATGTTATCACAAATTTCTTACTCCATTGTAACTGAGTGGAAATGCTAACAAATATAATTCCTCATGTTTAAGAAGAAATGTATTAGAAATTGAATGTTAAATTCATTTTTAAATTTTTCTATAAATACTGTTCATGAAGGAGTTTAGAGGTAAAGAACATTATTCTAAATTAATAAGATCCTAGAAAATTACAAACCATGATGGATAGGATATTGTTAATCCAAATCAGACTTATGTTTTCAGTGACTGGAAACAAAAATTAGTAATGTTATGACAGTGAACACAGTTATAGATCTCTCTCTCTTTTTGTATGGAAGAGATTAAACTCTGCATAGAAAAATATGATTCCAAGTGTTTATTCTTGGTTATTTCCTCTTCAGGATATTGTAAATGGAAAGCCCTTTGGGAAATACATAATTCATAAGCAATAAAGAGAAAAGAAAAACAGCAACCATGCATTCATAAACATTCAAAATATACAAGGGAATACTCCACCCTGAACTGTTATGCCCTGTGAAATATCTGCCTTGACCTACAATTCACAACTGTAGAGCATTGGGTTTTAAGAGAACTGTACACCCCAAATGTGGCTCAGATGATAATAGTAAGAAGTAGTGCTAAATTAAAAAAAATCAAATATCTACACATTTAATCACTACAGAATGCCACGTATTGCAACCCTCTTACAGAGTTTATGTGAAACATCAAAGAAAACAAATTAAACTATGATTCAGTATCCCATCTCCCTTTTCTTTAGGTTTGTAGGCTTAAAAATTGATGCTGTCAGGTATTTATAATTTTCTGAAAAAAAGATATTTATGATATTAAAATTGACAGAAAATAAAACTGAGTAGTTTTACACTATCACTGAAATGAGTAGGTGCTTAATATAAAAAATATGTAACAAAAATTTTACAACTACTATAACATTAATTATGCTTGTAAACTTGCTGTTTAAATTATTTAACAATGTTAACTGTGATCTTAAAATGGACATCTGAATTTATTCAACATTCTTTGTTTTTTGAGACACGCCCATTTAAGACTTCTTGATTGCTCAAGAGGTAATTCTACTTACAAAACAACACAGTCTCATCGTTGTCTTTTCAGTTTTCTGTTAGATTCATATCTGCTATGTATTTGTTTTGAATTCTGTGGAGTAATTTTAACTGTGTGTATGTGTGTTGATATCTATATCTATATATATATATATAGATAGATATAGATATAGTATAGAGAGAGAGAGAGAGAGAGAGAGAGAGAGAGAGAGATACAGAGAAGATACACAGAGATTTAAGTTACACATTATCACAAAAACTTAGTTTTATAGCTGAGCACAAAGAGTCACTTTTGAAATATAGTACCTGGGGTCTGAGGCAAGGTCTCAAATCAAAGCTACTCTGAGCTACATAGCAAAATAAGGCCAACCTAGACTATGTAAAGATATTACCCATTTCAAAATGAAGTTAAAAAACAGAAGTTTTTGTTGTTGCTGTTGGTGTGGTGGTGGTGGTGGTGGTTTTTAAGAAGACAAAACAGGAACGCTCTGATAAGATCTGTGGTCAAACATTTCTGTATAGGAAGTTTTAGGCAGCTTCAAGAAGAAAAGACTTTATAGGGAGTTAGTTGTGGAGATCTACCTACATAGTCTTGGATGTAAGTGTGAATGTCTTTGTAGCTAGGAAGAAAACATAATTTGAATAAAGAAATATTCATATACATTTCACACGGACTAATTTTTAAATCCAATGCAAGCCTGTCCGAACTTTCAAATATTTTAGTCTCATCTCCCACATAATTTATCCTCACTTAAGCCTCTCTGCTTTCTTAGTAAATGGAAGCGAACACACAAGTGATCTGAGAATGACATCCTCTGCTTGCCTGGGACTCACTGAGCTACATTGTAGCTGCTCTAAGAATAATTTCATTTGCCTTGTCAGCAACTTCTAATTCAGAGTATTAGCTATACATAAATGTGATTTTAGGTACTAATTAGTCACACTCACTGAAAATGTAACGCTGATCATTTAGAAATAGTTATAATTATTTCCTTCATTTGATAATTCTTTATTCAGTGGTATTGCTATCCATTAGTTTTGTAAATGCTTTACAAAGAGCTCATCTAATAAATATAAAAACCCATTAGGAGGAAAATATCATCTCTGTTAACTTTAGTTAAACTTAATATCATTTTATGGCATAGGGCCAGCTGCCTTTACTATTCTCCCTGTGAAATATAGAGGTTGGATGGAGAAGGAGCATGGATCCTAATGTCATCCCACAAGCACATAAGATTGGTAATTTATTTAAACAATGTGATTGCCTTGAGAGTGGGTGAGTTTAACCTGTATCTGTAATAATATCTCTCACTCTGATTAAAACATGTTACTTCTAAAATAAATCATTTTTAGCTGAGTAGAAAAGCTCATTATATATGGCGTTCTGCAGATGCCTTCTCTCCTTGCTCTCTTCTGCTGAGGACTAAGTAGCATTTTCCAGATATCAGACTGATTGAAGTTATGAAAAAGCTATATGTAATATATTCACATCATAACATTCCCAAATGAAACCAGCAGCCAGGTAATGAGTACGTGTGTGTTGCCCCCCCCTAATGCTTACCATTGCAGTTTTCCAGAAAGGATTTGAATTGTTCATCCTTCTTATACTGTAAACTCACATTTGCTTAAGCATTAGAAATACAAATTTTGCAGACTTTAATCAGCTGGTGTGTCTGATGGTTTTATTTTTAACATTAGCTAAAGGAAATCTCCAGCAATGTGCTTCTATTTCATCTGCTGAAAGGTCAAAATGCTTATTGGAAAATCTAACATTACAGGGAAGAAAAAGAACCCAGGTAAATTTTAGGGTGATATTTAGGGAAAGCATTTTCCTACCAGACTCTGAATCTGCAGTTAGGACTTTACCACATCAGAGGAGAATATTTCCTAAATAGCCATGCAGACCTAGAGCTTACCCAGCTTCATCCAGGGTTCAATTTCTATGATAGTGAGATTATGTATAGAGTAGATAACTAGTAATCTCCTGCATCAAGTCAATTAAGGACTTGACAACAGTTATCCAGTTACTGAATAAGCAATCTAACTTCTCCAGTGTGAGTTTCAAAAGATTTTAACACATGAATTTTATTGTGGCTATGATATTATTTGTGGCTTCCTTAATAAAAGGAATACCTAAATAATTAGAGTGTGGTTCAATTTTTATGCTTGCTGCATACGTATATATCCTAAGTAAAAACTATGTTTAGGATAAAAGAAATGCAATAAAAGTTAAAATTACTTTAAGAAAGAATTTGGTTATTTAAAGTAAACTGTATCATATCCCTTGTTGTGAATACTGTTTACTTCTTTGATTAATATTTCAGACACAGTTATGTAAAAATCGATGTTTAAAAACCTGGACCAATTGAGTCAATTTGTAAATGAAAGCGACTTGGTAAACAATGATTTTAAAGGACATGTTTTCACTATCACTTCATGTCCATATTGTATCAAGAACAACTTTGGACCATAAGATGTGAGGGGAGCCCATGCTTTAGTGCTTTTATGAAGCACGCTGTTTGTATGTGGAATTCACTGTCCAACTTCATCATAAAAACAATCACATGCTCTTTTAGAGCCCAGGATAATGTCCTGTTTCTGAACCTATTTATCTCAAAAGGACAACCATCTATCTGGGCAGCTATCACTTTTGTATGCCAACGTTTCTCTATACGTGAGGGCCCAGAAATGAAGTTTAATCACATGCACTTTAGGGAACTGTCTGCACTGAGAAAATAACTGCTTGCACCATTCACAGTATTTTCTTCAGAATAGAAAATATAGTTTTTCTTCTAAGGGGCACGAAGAAGGAATATTCTCTGGGCCAAGTGGCATATTTAACATGCTATTTTTTTTCCTCCTTGAACGTGTAATATTCTCTCTGGAAAAGTAGAAACCTCTTCATAAGATAGCACTCACAAATTCTAGCTCACAAACAATTTTATTTAGGAAATCCTCTATAAATAATGAAAAATGTCACTCACCAGCGGACCAGGCGGCCCATCTTGACCAGCAGCACCAGGGAGTCCTTGTTCTCCCTACATAAAAGAAAATGAAACTTTGCTAACCAAGACAATATTTATTACTTTTAAATGTTGGATATACAGAGAGAAAAGAAGTTGCATCTGTAAATTGTACCCCCTCAAAACACACAAATACTGTAAGGTTGTTTTCTTCTTTAATTCTCTGTTCCTGTGTATACACATACACTCATGTATACATGTACATATAGTTATATAAACACATACAAATCCACAGATATATACAAAGATATATATACAAAATCTTTTATCACTGTGACTTTAGCACTTTGTTTTCTTCTGTTTTAGTGAATTAGAACTTTACCACAAAATAAAAAATAATTGAAATACTTAAATATTTTTAAATGTATTATTAAGTTATTTAAACTGTCACTTAGTAACATCTATAGAAACACTGGATTTCCATAAAGCATAATATAAGTTATGAAGCAACAATCTCACAAGCATTTTAATTTATAGATATTGAAATTTAAAGTAATTTTCATAGCAGTCCCTCTTAACACAGATGCTCACCACAGGACCAGGGATGCCTCGAAGACCTTCAGGACCAGGCTTTCCAGATGGACCCTGAGGTCCAACAGGACCAGTTTTCCCAGGAGGCCCTTCAGCACCAGCTTCTCCCTGTTTGAAAATGAAACATATGGGTACATTACTTTAGATAGGCACATGTTATCATTTAATGTGTTGACATGGACACCTTTCCATGCACGGACGGCATAACATCTCTTCTACATGTTTTACCTTAGCACCTTTTTCTCCTTGCCTTCCTTCTGAACCCGGAGCACCAGGAGGACCCTGTAAATATAAAATTGTATTGAGAGATGTACCACCTTAAAAGAAACAGTGCTGAGGCGCTATCTGCAAATGCAGCAACTGCTGATAAGACTGCTAAATTATAGTTTTATATTACTTTTCTGTTTAAAACGTAATGTTGAAATTTAACACTAATTTCATGCAAAAACTGCTGTTTAGATCATTTAAGATAAACCTCTGGCTAAGGAATCCCAGATCACTACATAATATCAACATAGACAGTACCAAGGCAGCTTCTCAAACATGCTGATGAAGGGCTTGGTAGAGTGGCGCATAATTTTAAACCCAGTACACAGGAAGCAGAGGCAGGTGGATTGCTGTGAGTTTGAGGCCAATCTAGTCTATACAATGAGTTCCAGTTCATCCAATGCTACAGAGTAAAACCAAGTCTCAAAAAAAAAAATGCTGATGCAAAGTACTCACCACAAGTGCAAATAATAGAGACTTTTTGTAATTTTGAGTTATTCAGAATGCCTTGAATATATCAAACATTATTCGCATCTTTATCTTTAGGAATATTTCAGAAGTGCCTCATTCTAAGAACACCTAAATATCATTCATTCTAGAATCATGCACCAGCAAAAGAAAATAAAATTTGCAATCATGAACATCAACAATATAAGGAGTTTCATTCTTCTGGAAAGATTTAATTCACAAACATGTAAGATTAAAAATAATTTGATTTTTAACCTCTAGGACTAGAGATGAAAAATTATTATACTCAAAATATCACAGAAAAGCATATGTAAAGTAAGATTTGGTAAGGAACTAATGATCTATAAGTAATTTTTTATATTCCCTCCAGTTCCTATTGCTTTCCATCTTGCAATTTTCTCAGTGATCATATTTAAAATTATTGACAGAGATTGGATATGGAGCTTGGATAGGGTAGATACAATGGTGTTATTTCGTGAGATAAAATTTTTGTTTAGATGCTATCTAAGTATTCTACTCTGCATACAAACTTATCTTCCATGTTATTTCTCAACACTGTATTTACCAAATTAAATAAGTATCAATCATTTCATCTAGTCCCATGGACTCATTCTAGATGTGATAGTCAATGAAGACATTTTTAGCCGTTTATTTTTTCAATAATAGGACTGTAAACTCACTTATTGTTGGACATTCAAGGTGCCTCAAAGTATGTGTAGAAATTTTATGGTCTATTCCTTAAGATGGCAGTAATATGCAAAGTCATAATAGATACTTTAAGCGCAGGCCTTTGGTGTGCTCATAGGGCTTATTTTTTAAGAAAGAGAAGCAGATCCTGAAGGATCTGTTGCAGTACATCTGTTTATTCAGCAGTATCTGCATTGAGCACAGCTTTAACTTTTCCTACTATTATGATGTTGAGGCAGACATTGTATTATTTCCTTAGTCAGTGTAATGCATATTTTAAAATATCACAAGGACAATTATTCAGAAAATAGCAATAATAAAATTCCCTGGAGCATCAGTTTCCTCTCTCTCTTCCTCTCGCTCCTTCTTTCTGCCTCCCTCCCTCCCTCTGGAGCTCTCCCTTTCCTTTCTTACTGTTAGCTTTTCCTCAGGATACCTCTGTTGTGGTTTGCTCCTGAAGGCCAAGGCTAATGTGGTAAGAAGTGCTTCCCTAATGTAGACTGTGGATGTTGAACTGTCCAGCCTGCACAGTGAACCAAGTGGATTTTGTTCCTTGTAAGTCACACTGTCTTTCTGTTTGGTAATAGTAAAACACAAACAGATACATTCAAATCTCCTGGGAAATCTGGTTTCAGTTGTTTATCATATGTTTGCATAAAAGAAACTACTTAAGTTTCCCTAAAAGTCACCGTTACTACATTTTCCTAACTCATGAGAAACAGACATCATACAATTTTCTTTCCACTATTAATAGTTTACAATATGATCTTATAATTTGTTCATTCTGCCACTCTATTCTCAAATATAAACATATTATTTATGATACAAATTGGGCTATGCGGCCGGGCGGTGGTGGCGCACACCTTTAATCCCAGCACTCGGGAGGCAGAGACAGGAGGATCTCTGTGAGTTCGAGGCCCGCCTGGGCTACCAGGTGAGTTCCAGGAAAGGCACAAAGCTACACAGAGAAACCCTGTCTTGGAAACACCCCCAATAAAACCAAAACAAACAAACAAACAAAAAACAAAACAAAAACAAAAACAAAACCCCAAAAAACAAAAACAAAAACAAAAAAAACAAATTGGGTTATACATGATGAAATAACTACAAAATAAAGTCAAAACCATAGGAGTATACAAAAATTTCTCACAAAGACAGAAAAGTAGGCTAATAAAAATAGTGCACATAAATTGTATGACGATGAGGTCAATGTATAAAATATATATTTGATCCATTTTAGGGGGAAGAAAGGCTTTCTAGGGAATTTTCTGTCAGATCTGAATCTTACAGTGTGGGTAGATAAGAGGTTTTTTGTGATCAACACTTTACTTTCTGATTGCTCTTGTGCAAGCACAAAACCACAGGATTCATGGAAATGATGTTCTTCGGAGACCTACTGGTGATGCTGGCAGGTTGTTTGCTGAGATGCATGTACAATGTGAGTGTACTAGGGTGCATGCATGAGCAATGGAGCTTGTAAATCAAGGAAGAAATCATAGATTCAGAAGGGCCCTACTATTTAAATATTAACAAAATAAACTATGCTAAATTTAATGTGAAATTAACTACCTTGGGAAATATTTACATACATATTAAGTGAATGAAATATTCATTTGACATTAAAAATTGCAAGTTCTTCATAAGCTAAATACTAAAATTTTGAGTATTTAAAATTAAAAGTAAAACATCACTAATTTGGGATTTTTTTCAGGAAAATTAGAATTATTTTTTAAATTTTTTTATTTATGTGTATATGTGTTTGTCTGTAGGTGTATATGACATGTATTTGCAGTTACTCCATCAAGACCAGAAGATCTGGAGCTGGAGTTACAGTCAGTTGGGAGTTGCTGGATGGACATGCTGGGAACTGATCTCATGTCTTCTGGAAGAGCAGCAGTGCACTTAACTACTGAGCCATTTCCCCAGCCAGTGGTTCCCAATTTAAATTGAGATTTTGCTCACATAATGACTTTGAGAGGTATCATTTACTGATGAATAGAAATGTTAATTGGATGTATAATTTATTTTAGCATTACCATACATTATCTACTCATATACATATATATTATAATAGAAACTTTTCAAGGGCATTTGTAAAAGTAAATGTCTTTATTTGAAATTTAAATTAATAGCATATCTTTCCAAAATATTAATTCATATGTGCTATGAGTACACAAATATAATAAGCATAAAATACAGATGTATATGGTATCATGTACATGTATATATGTATATATGTCACCATAATGAATAGGCTCAGTTTTTAATTCTTTAGACCTTTAAGTTTTTAAATATGCAATAATTCACTTTTGAAATATTTACTATTAAACAAATATCATTTGTTTTATTTTTCTTAGTTTAGGCTTGCCTTTGGCAATGAGCTAAATCCAAAATTCAATTTACTATTTTAATTTTCAGATAATAATGTTAAAATTACTTTATTCTTTGTTACTTGCTAGGAACCAGAAGCTGGTTAGCTCAGAGACCTAGGAAATAACAAACACAACCAGAATAATAATAATAATAATAATAATAATAATAATAATAAAGTCAATGAAATGATTCCTAATGGTACTATGCTATACTTCTAGATTCATCAGAGAGACTTCATTCAGCAACTAATGGGAACAGATGCAAAGAGCCACAGCCAACGATCAGGTGGAGCTTGAGGACACCACAAGAAAATGGACCACCAAATCAACTAACCTGGACTCATGGGGCTTACAGAGACTTCATTGACAAACAAGGAGCATGAAAGAGTCTGACCTAGGTCCTTTACAAATAGGTTATGGCTGTTTAGCTTGGTGTTCTCATGTACCTCCTAACAATGGGAGTGGTAGCTATCTCTGATTCTTTTGCCTACTTTGGGAATCTTTTTCCTTCTACTCGGTTGCCTTGTCCAGCCTTAATATGAGGGTTTGTGCCTGGTCTTATTGTAACTGAATATACCATGTTTGGTTGATATCCCTTGAAAGCCTGCATTTTTCTGAAGAGAAATAGAGGAGGAGTGAATCTGAGGAAAGAGGAGATAGGGGGAAGGGACCAAGAGGGGAGGAGTCTGGGGAAACTGTGGTTGGGATGTAATATATGAGAGAAGAATAAAAAAGAAAGAAAGAAAGAGAGAGAGAGAGGGAGGGAGGGAGGGAGGAGGGAGGAAGAAAAGGAAGAAAAGGAAAATTATTTCATTCAGTGTCGGAGAATACAGTAATCTAGACAAAACAGCCGCTATCTCCATCAGATAGTGTCTACTTAGAAGAAACCACTATGAGTGGGACTGTTGACTGTTAACATCAGAGAAAAGAGTGAGGAAGAAGGGTTATTTAAGCCTTATCTGAGAGTCTCGTTGCTTAGAGCCATTTGTAAGCCATTCTCCCCTAATTCACTTCCAGTAGTAACAGGAAGTACTGAAGTACACAGGTGTGTGCATGTGCTGAGGTGGTGGGGGCGGGGGTAACTCCATATGCATAGCTATGAGGAATCCCTCATCTAACCTGAAGAATTTCTAGTGTGGCTGCACTGGGTTGACTCACACACTGTAAGTAAGCCCCCCCAAAACTCATTAGTTTAGGCTGGAAAAAAATACCTCAGCAGTTAAGAGAATATACTGAACTTGTAGAGTACCTGAGCTGGGTAATATTTGTGTATTTGTGTGTGTGTTTGTGTGTGTGTGTGTATATATATATATATATATATATATATATATACTTATATTTAAGTTTTATATATATATATATATATATATATATATACTTATATTTAAGAAAATCTTTAAATTCATTTGTTGTGGATATCGCTCTGTATAAATAAAATGCTGATTGGCCAGTAGCCAGACAGGAAGTATAGACAGAACAAGCAAAGATGAGAATTCTGGGAACAGAAAGGCTGAGTCAGGAGATGCTGTCAGCCACTGCCATGAGTACCAACATGTAAGATACTGGAAAGCCACAAGCCATGTGACAAGGTATAGATTTATAAAAATGGGTTAATTTAAGATAAAATAACTAAATAACAAGGAGCCTACACGGCCATACAGTTTATAAACAATTTAAGTCTCTGTGTGTTTCCTCAGTTGGGTCTGAGCCACTGCTGGACTGGTGGGTGAGAGAGAGTTTTCCTAACTGTGGACAAGACAGGACTAAAAAAATTCCAGCTACATTCAATAGTCCCCATGGTTGAACTTTGGTGGAATCACACTTTGGGTTATTGTTGTAGCTGTATGGATCCTGTCTACTCTTTCTCAAAGAAGAAGATTTTACAACAATCAATTTTAGAAATACATGAATTAAAGGCCAGGCAGAGAACACTTACTATAAAGACAAATTGTGTAAGAAGTTCCATGGCTCATTGATATAAGTTGCACGATTTTCCAGTGCTTTAAGAAAGTATAATTTTTTACCAAATATTACAAATTCATAACCTAAGGTACATGTGCTACAATATTATAACTTAATTTTCCTACTTGTTCAATATCTATATGAATGATGTTTCTAAGTATAATTGTCACACATAATGTTCTAATCAATATTCTATTAGTCTATTAGCTATGAGAACACACAGAAAAAGTGGTAATATCAGTTACTAGTAATTTCAACTCCCATTATAAAACATTACAGCCAATTAGTTATTGGTCTGTTTTCCTTTTGCCTCCAATGCAGGCAAAATAAAGGTAAAAGATATGTTTCTTTTGATAAAATCTATATTATGCATAGTGAAGACTGTACATGCTAGGTGGGCTAAAGAGAGTAGTTTGTAAGGTATTGAACTATCCCATAAACCCGCTGAAGAATTAGTACAGTTATTGTGTAGAAGCACTGTTAAACCATTGGTCATGTCTCTGAAGATGCTAGTCATTCTAAGAGGCTGGATCTCTCAGATGAAGAACTCAGGCCAAACCCCTCCCCCACTGCAGATCTCCTTCTCTGCAACTGAGATTTAAGAAGTCATCTGCTGTGATTTACAAATCTTCCCCTTTGATCCGAGTACTCAGATCCTCCACTCATTCTGGACACATAGGCCATCTCAGACTGAAAATACACAGTGTGAAACTTTCTGCCACCTCTAAAGGACCTAATAGTCAAAATCTGGCTTGTTGTTGGACATTAAACATGCTATTTACACCTCCTTGGTGAAAGTGTTCTAGCAAGGGTCAGTTCTAGAAATGTTTGAATAAGTCACTTAATTTGGGAAATTTCTCTGAAGGCTTTGCCCTAAAGGTTCCTCCCCACCCCTAATCATCTTGCTTGCCTGCTTTCTCCTACTCTTATTTTAATCTCTCCCTGTTAATGAAGTCCCTCTCCAGGTTTCAGTGGAAGCTTTTCTTCTCATTTACTGTGCTGGAATGCTGTTTGTAACACTTTGTTCTGTTCCTTTTCTAGTGCTTTCCCATGACAAGGTCCGACAAGGTCGCCAGGATCGTTCTCTCAATAAAGCTCATTTCTGAAAGGTTATGGGTGAGTTGCTTCTTTGAACCCACTTGCTGTACCTTTCTGCTTGCATGTCTAGCAAGGGTGTTCTTCCTACATTCACAGAGGCAAAATGAAATTAACTGTTGCACCAGACACTGCTGCTGGCCCGCAGGAACACAAAGGTATGCAGAAATAGATTCTCAATTCAGCTTCTGTTTACGGAACCCACTCTGTACAGTGTATGAGCAGAGGGACGTCATAAGACAGTTATGTTTGACATGCTTCCTTCACAATCAACTCCCTGTTTTGTCGCAGTTTTACTTATCACATATTCCCAGACTTGTGTTGTTTGGTAAATACATTTAATATAAAAAAAACACTATGTGGAGTAATTAAAAAAAATAGTTCATGAAAAAATACTTAACAATGTTTGCTACACAAATTTGTGCTTAAAATACCTAATATAAATATCAATTTCAACAGTATAAAACATGCATTAGATTACTAAGTGGAACACTTTTTGTACGTGTGTCAGTGAGTTTAGAAATGATATTTATTAAAACACAAATGACAAAGCAGGAACACAATATTAGGCAAAACAAAGCTTTCTATGAGGTTACTACAGATTAATTGCTCAGTGCTTTAAATAAGTATGATAAATTATAAATATTACAAAATAGAAACACTGCACTCAATGCCATGGTTTAGCAGCATGAAAAATCAGATGTGACACTCATTTTGTAACAATAAAACTTCTACTCAAAGAAGTTAACAATCCCATACTATATTATTTTGTATCCAAATGATTGATAACCACATCTGTCTAATTCTAATGAAATCACATTCTACATTATTTTGTAGTGCTACTACAATATGACAATTCCCGGTTTCTAGGTTTACAAGTCAGAAAAGCTGTAATAAAATAAAATAACCTTTTTACTATTTTTCTAACATTTAAAAATTAATTTAAAAATATATGCGCTGTATTTTGATGGTATTTTTTCCTTTCCCCAAATTTCCTGAAGTTAATGTATTGTTTTTAAGTAAAGATTGAACTCTTGAATAAATGAAACAGGTGGAGTTGTCTTTAGTTTACAAGAGTTCAAGCTTTAATTATTAATGCCAAGGTGAACTTTATTTTGTTATTAAAGTTTTGGACAATGGAATAGCATCTCACGCCACTAAAACAGATCTTACATTGATGGGCAAAAGTAGATTATTTTGTTTATCAGATAATGTCAGTTTATTGTGTTGGTTTATTTAACTTAATACAGAAAGCACTTTAGCACATTGAGCTAAGCAGCTCTCAGGTTAGAGTTAAGGGCTTCACATTTCAAAGGAAGAAGACCTGCATGTTTAATGATCAACAGTGCTGACCTCAATTCAATAGTGCTCCACTCCATCCTAATGAATACGAATATTTTTATAAACATGGTGTAGTCATCACAGACTCCATGCACCAGGTAATGCATCAATACAAAGCACATAATTGAGCATGAAAAAAATATTATTTAGGCTAAACATTCAGATGTTTACTGTGTTCATGTTAGAGTCTCTTAGGTAAAAAGAACTAATTCTCAAAGACATCAGTGTCAGTTCACAAACAGTACATGTTTATGATGATCATTATTTAGTAATAATTTCATAAATAAGACCATGCCTAACAGTCAAAAATGATTATATGAACACTTGTTTGCATATTGACTAGCTTTTAATTTACCCAACCATAATGGGTACCTACCTTCAGAAAGAAAGGATAAGTAAACTGAGCAAAGTTATGCAGGTGGTAAGAAGTTAAGATAGTTTAGGAATTTGAATTTGATTTCATTACCCTATTATCTACCACATTATATTTTATCATTTGAGGTCAGAAGAAAAGCAAAAGACTTCAATTTCCTCAAGCAGGATTTCAACCCAATTGTGAAGAAATTTTATTCATCCAAAAGATCTGAAATAATACAACTGAAAATTTAATTTGTTTTATAATAACTAAAATTTCAAAAGGGAACTTTTGAGTTCCTTTGTAAATTTTTGAATTTGTAAAAAACTCAGATTGCACTGCTGATATATAAAGGCTCAGTGAGACAATATTTTACATGTAAAAAATGTTTATAAGACTAAGATAACTCTAAAAATGAGTAGTGTTTTTAATTACTCTATGACTTTGGATCACTGAAGAGCCATTTGAGAAAGTAAATTTTGATGTTCATCACACAGTCTGTTAGGAACAGTATAGAAATTAAGACAGAAAGAAGTGTCTCTATAGAAGACATTAAAAGATATGAGTGGTGTAAGAGATAGGACTATAGAGCACTCACTATGAAAACAGTAAAGCATTAAGTGCTTAGCAGTAAAGATATAGGGCATTTGGATAGAATAATATTCAAGTAATGAGGTTAAATGTCTAAAAAAAGGCTTCCAGCAAGAGTAGCCTATGTAGAAAATCAATGCATTCTTACTGAATCCAAACATTTAAAGGACTAAGACTAATTATTCAATAACTATTCCTAGGTTAGGTAGAACCTAACTCACTCTACAAGGCTAACATTGCCCTTTTAAAGAAACCAGACAATGACACTAGAGAAGCAATTGAAGTATATCCTGATGATTACAACTTAGAAATTATAAATTAATAATAAATGAAATCAAATATCACATAAAATTACTCATTAAGATCAAATGAGACTTATTTAAACAGTAAAAAGACAGCTCATATATAAAAATTACTAAATATATTACACTTAACAGTGAATAATGAAAGTCACGTGATCTTGTCAATGGATGTAAAAAGTATTCAATAAATCTCCCATCCTTCATAGTAAAATCCCTGAACAAATTAGTTACAGGAAGACTGAGATTCAGCATTGAATATATTACATATAGCACATCATCAGGGGACATCACGCATGACAGGGAGAAGACTGGTAGTGGCCTCTAGAATCCTCATCCAGAAGAAGATGTACACTCCCACACATTTTAAGTGAAGTAGTACTGAAAATTTCTAGAGCAATTAGACAAGAAAAACAAATAAAAGATACACTAGTATGAAGAGAGGAATCAAATCCTTTCTTGTGGTAGAGTAACCTAAAGACTCCACCACAGAAGGACTATTGATCATATAATTCAGCAAAGGAGAAGATTAAAAATGCAAAATGTAATATTGTTAAGATACACTGATAAACTTGATAGAAATGAGAATAAATGATATAAAAAGATGAAAATTGCAACAAAGAAAATTACCAAGGAAGTAAAAATCTAAAGTGAAAATCCACAACACTGAATACCTATGAAGATACTAATAATGTTCTTCATAGAACTACAATTAATCCTACAATGCATGTAAAAGCACCACGACTCTCCCAATAGCGAATGAATGTTGATCATAAAAACAGAGCTAAATTCAAGTCATACTAAGGTGTCACAGTAACTAAAATAGCATAGCATTAAAAAAAGAAGTCTAATGGAATATATAAGAGATCTCAGAAAGAAACCATATATCTACAGATAGCTGATACTAAACAAGGGGACAATGGTGCTAGAAAGAATATTATGTATTGACCCTAAAGTAGCACTCCTTACAAAACTCATCTCAGGCTAGATTACAGACCATAATATAAAACCCAACATATGGAACTACTTGAAGAAAGCATAGCAGGAACACTTTTAGACATCTGCATAAACAATAATTTTTGATGATTGCCACTACAAAGGAAAGTAGTAGACAAATGGCATGATATCAGATAAAAAGGCTTCTACACAGCAAAGAAAACCATCAGTAGGGTCTATGCACAGTACATAAGAGAGAAAAAAACGTATGTCAACTATTTGGCAAAGGATTAAAGTGCAGAACATAAAAGGAACTGGACACAGCAGTAATGACAACTACCAAATGAAGGACAGGATCAAAAATGGGCCAATTATCTGAGTGGACACTTGTCAAAAGGTCAAAAATGAAGATTTTTCAAGATGTTCATGAGGTAAATGCCATAATACTCCACCTAGAATGGTCACATACTCCAGTTAGAAGAGCTATTATTAAAAACAAAACAAAACAAACAAACAAACAAAAAAAAAAAACAGCAGAAGCTGCAAAGATAGAGAAAAAGGAAGTGCCATACATTGTTGCAGTGATTTAAAATAGTATACCTATGTGGAAAACAGCATGGAAGTTCCTCAAAAAGAGTAAAAGTAGATCTAACATATGGTCTTAGTTATTATAGTTCCAAAGGGAATTAAATCCACCTACCAAACGCTCCCTACACTCTTGTGCTCTTTGCGGCACCAGTCATGACTGCCAGGATATGGAATCAACAGACATTAATGTCCACAGAAAATGTGGCAGTTATATCTAATGGGATATTAGTCAGGCATAAAGAAAGGTGGAATCCTGTCATTTGTGAGAAACTGAATGGAATTGGAGGACATTATGTCATGTGAAATAAGGTACACATGGACACTAGAAGACAAATGGCTCTTGTCCTCATTTATATGTAAAAGCTAAACTGAATATAGGATAGGTCTAATACTAAGAATAGTGGGGGGAGCAATATAGCATTAATGACTAGTTATCAGGTACAAAAACAGTGGTAGAGATAAAAACTTGTATTTTTTATCGACCTCACAATAGTTGTGTAATGACTATAGTTCACAATAACCTAATATACAGTCTATCAATATCTCAAAGGCAGAAGCTTCAAATACAAGTACAGGAGAGGAAAAGGTCATAAACTTGTTTTATCAGCGCATTATTATAGATCCTCATTAAAATATCAAAGTCTTATCCATTAATATCTGAAATTATTATTTTCCCCCTTTTCTATTTTAATAAAAAGAAAAAAGGAAAAAGATAATTAACATAAGAAAAACTATATACAAAAGTACAATAACTATATAAAACATATTAGACTAATAAATACCTAAACAATGTCTAGTCCATTTGTATTTGAAATTCATAGAAAATAATTCCATTATCTATCCTATTTTGGTAAGTCCAAAATGTATCTAATTCACTTTCTAGCCTAATTTCTTTCCCTTTTATTTTATTTTACAATACCATTCAGTTCTACATAACTGCCACAGATTCCCTTGTTCTCCCTCTTCCTGCCCCCCTCCCCTTCCCCCAGTCCACCCCCCATTTCCACCGCCTCCAGGGCAAAGCCTCCCCCGAGGACTGAGATCAACCTGATAGACTCAAGTCCAGGCAGGTCCAGTCCCTTCCTCCCAGATTGAGCCAAGCGTCCCTGCATAAGTCCCAGGTTTCAAACAGCTAACTCATGCAATGAGCACAGGACCTGGTACCACTGCCTATATGCCTCCCAAACAGATCAAGCTGATCAACTGTCTCACCCATTCAAAGGGCCTGATCCAGTTGGGGGCCCCTCAGCCTTTGGTTTATAGTTCATGTGTTTCCATTCGTTTGGCTATTTGTCCCTGTGCTTTCTAATTAATCTAAAATCTTTAAATCTCTTTGCTTCTATGGTAGTACTTTGTTTTTGTTTTTTGTTGTTGTTGTTGTTTTGTAATATTTTACACCTATTTATTTTGTGTTTGTCTTCGTGTGTGCAAAAGACTGTGTATGGAGGTCAGAGTCAAAGGCAAACTTGCAGGAGTCAGTTCTCTCATTTTGCCGTGTGGATTGGGGAACTGAACACAGGACATCAGGCTTGCTGGCAAGCACTTTTACCCACTGAGACATCTCACCTGCACAGAAACAATTAATGTGACCATAGCTACTAATTTGCTGCTCTAGTCCTTTATGAAAACACTGCTTCATTAAAAATCCTGTCTCCAAGCCCATGCAATTTGACAACATAAGGCAGTCTACAACATAGATGGATGTTTGCACTCAATCTACTAGTATGCATTCAAGCTTTCACAATGTGTACACCAAGCTTTGCATACTTCACCCCCATGGAGAATACCAGGGGCCGGAAGTGTTGAACTGCAGTCAACATTTATCCAGAGAAGCAGGTAACTCTCAATGGAGGAGTTGTTTGATTCATTCAAACAGTGACAGTAAAATGGTTAAACTGTACTCTGAGCTAGTGATGAATTTTGACATACTGAAGAAAGTGGCTATTTTAAAGCCTCAGATGCTGTCTAGAGCTTGCATGGGTAATATCAATCTAAACACACAGTGAATAATTCAAATAAAGAATGAAAAAAAAACTTACTCTCTTTCCGGGAGGACCTGGTGGGCCAGCCTCACCAGATGGACCAGGGGGACCCTGGAAATGAATACAGTTAGATATAAATGTACAATGCACTGTTTAATAAGCTGGGTATTTTTCACAGCCAACATAATTTCTCCAAATAGGAACTAAAACTGACTCTCTGCTCATTTATACACATCTGTCTTTCCTAAAAACAGCTCCCAGTCAGAGGGCTGTACTGCTTCTAGATGTCCACAGAGTGAGCTAGAAAACTTATTTAGTAAACTTCTTCATTGATGTAGGAAACAGCTTCAAATTTCCTTTATGGAAACCTATGCCATTTAAAAAGCAGTAATAAGGATTCAGCAAACTCTTAACATACACATGTATACATCTTATCATATCTTACAAACTGTGTATATATTGACTTACTACCTCTAAACTTCTTCTCTAAACTAGCATTTTGTGCCACTGTGTAAACAACTATGTGAGTATATGTGCCATAAGTATACCTTTGACACCCAATACCTGAAAGATAAAACCTTGTAAGAGACTCAGCTGTCTTCAAAATTATTTAAGTTAATGTCTTCCAAATTTTCTCCTTTCTTAAGTAACTCGTGTGGCCAAAATACTTCTGTGTCATTCAAAAAATATTAAAATGTCTATACTATAATTTCATTTAGCTTCTTAGTTGAAATAGCTTATGAGCTACAAAAAGGTACTAGTCTGATATTCTTATTTTTATATTTATTTATATTTAAAAAGTAGTTTTCTTCTATAAACAAGTGGGAGTTTGGGTATCTCTGACTTTTTTGTCCATCTTGGGGACCCTTTTTCTCCCACTAGATTCCCTTGCCCAGACTTTGATTCCAGGGTGTATGCATGCTCTTATTTTACCTTGTTCTGCACTCAGGCCTGCTCTTTTCTGAGGGAGTGGGGAGGATGGGTGTGGAAAGGAGGGGTGGTGAAGGGGACTAGAAGGACTGGAGGGCAGGAGTCTGTGGTTAGGATGTATTGTATGACAGGAGAATAGATAAAAAATAAGAAAAATAGGTAAGTAACAGGACAAGCTCATAAACATATTATGACATATTTCTGAGAAATGTGTACACAATATACACCTTGAGCTTTGATTGTGAAAGAGCGATCTTTCTGAATTGTCTTTTAAAAAGTATTTGGGCTATATAAGATGAGGGAGAAAAGAATGATTTCTTGCCTACCGGTTGCCCTGGATCTCCATCTTCACCCTTATCACCCCCGACACCATCTTGCCCCTGTAATTGACAGTAAAAATTAACACAGATTGTTATATCTTATTATTATAAAGTTACAAAGGTTACAGAGACTATCTTGATATAGTGGTGAAATAAACTGTGATCAGATGAACAAGTAAAATTACAATATTTATTTTTTTGGATAATGGTGCCTCTTCCCATAAATACTTGGGAAATTGTTATTATACTTGACTGTGTATAAAGTATTTTTTTGATATCAAAAAAGGAGGAAGACTCACAGGATGCATAAGACTAGTGCTTCCAATCACCAGGAACAGACATAGTGCAATTCAAAATAGGATTTGCATAATAAATAGCATTAAGAAATAAAGTCTTAAACTCTGTAATAAAAGTAGAACTGCTACTTAGATAATTTGTTTGGGTAATCCAACCAAGTTTCAATAATTGTGCAAATGAAGAGGACAGTCATGTAACAGAGGTACAAGAGTCACCAGTTGGATAGATCTTATGGTCAGTGTCATTTCTGTTTATTTCATTTGGCTTTCTGTCCTTAGAAGTTCACTTGTAACATAGTTTTTCTAATTGTTACTATAGACTGAGAGAACAGCCCCACCAAAGCATCCTTTTATTTCTCCACGGTACTTACAGCAGGGCCAGGTTCTCCAGGTGGGCCAGGGTCTCCAGGAAAACCAACAGGCCCCTAGAGAGATGGTATAAAAGGAAAAAATAGGATAAAAACAAAGTTCCATAGTGTTGTTTTTAGTTTAAGAAGTTAAAATCATGGCAACTGCTGGTTAGATATATTCTCCAGCTAGAAAAAAAAAAATAAATAAATTGAAAGGAACTAAAAATGCATGCAAATATATGAAATTACATAATAACTTTGATTTCACCGGAATTCCACATTTTAAATCTGTTTATGAAAAGCTACTAAGTGAAATTGACACAAATTTCACTTTAAAGAGGATAAACTCACCGGGTTCCCCTTGGGACCATCATCCCCTGGCGGCCCCTTAGCACCAGCAGGACCCGCAGCGCCAGGGGCCCCAGCTTCTCCTTTCTCTCCTCTCTCTCCTTTGGGACCCTAAAGAATACAAAAATAAAAAAGTTACTTTATAAACACTGTTTCTAACTCTTAATATCAATATAGTGGGCTGGAGAATTTTCAGTTTTTCTACTCTGTATTCTATATTGCAAAATTTCTAACAGACTCTGAACTGATTTAATTAATGTCAATAGTCATGAACCCTCAATGCTAGATTGTCAAAACATTTCCAGCTTGTCAAGGGACTATAGAAGATTTAATGGCAGTTTAATTTATGTTATAATAATAAATTTTAGTTAACAGATGTTTATTTAATATAGCAAGAAAATTGTTTTTTTATCTATTATGGACAGTTCACTGAACACAATGTATATAATGATTATCTTATCATTTTGATGACTTAAATCATGTAAATGTGACCTTTTAAAACTTAGATAGTATCAAAATATGCAGAGGATTGTCAGTTATTAAACTATATGTTTTTGTATTCAGAAAAGTTGGAAAGGAAGCATAAAAACAGTATCTATAGAGTGAGTCCCAGGAAAGGCACAAAGCTACACAGAGAAACCCTGTCTCAAAAAGCCAAATATATATATATATGTACATATATATATACTGTTAGGATTCAAGTTCAATGTTCAAACCCTCTAAAATGAATTCCTAAATATCTAATGAAGCCCAATAATGGCTTTATGACTATAGGACTTACACTTGAGCCGGCTTCGCCAGGGGGCCCTGGGTTCCCTGCTTCTCCAGGTTCACCCTACAAAGAAAGTATCATATGAGGGTAAGAACACAGAAATCATGTTTTCTATTTGTAATGATGACTTTACTCTGGCCATCCTAATTTAGACCAGCCTCTACCTTACTGTACTGCTTAAAACACATCAAAAATCGAATAAGAAAGAGAACTTGGATTAATGATCTCAATAATTCAAGTGAGGAAACAGATTAAATGCTGATTCAGTTTTCATTGATGAAATCCAGCACATCAATCCAGGTTACCGTCAAGCTCTAACAAAAATCAGAATATTTTCTAACAGTTTGCACTTGTGTGGCATCAAAATTCATATTATAATCAGGATTATTGATTTTAAAATGTGAATATTTTTACTAAATTATAAATTCACTCTCTTTCTAATAAAATATATCAGTAAAAAACTTGGCACTATATTGATAATCCTATAGAATGAGTAAATGGTGATCAGTGTGAAATACAGAATGTACTTAATCAAAAGTCTTTTATTTAAGTGTTTAAATATTATAAATTTAATAGCTTTTATGATCTCATTTGAATCCAGCTGGATATTTGCCAGGTCATCTGACAATTTAAAAAAAAAAGTCTTAGAAAACAGCAATCCATATTTAAATGGAGATATTATGAAGGGTATCCAATTTGTAATATTTATGTACAAATAACACTTTCTTCAGATTTAGCTATGAAGTCTATTACTAGTGTGTCCTTCTTAGAAATGCATAAAAATGTAATTTCTTATTACAGTGAGTACTTAAGTGAAGAGATACAGCACATACGCACACACACATATATACACATGCACGCACACACGCAAGCACGAACATGCTCACGTGTACACACATGAGCCAATGTTCCATTCAGAACTCTTCTAACAACTCCAACATCAGGGATTGTAGGCATTATGAGGTGGGTGGAAGTCTTGAACTTATTAATTTTAAACACCGATAACCCAGGTCTTCCTGGCACATACCAGTAATGCTAGGTTGGTTTGAAATTTTCCATAGTAAATGCAAACATCATTCCAAAGAAGAAACTATTTCACAAAATTTCTTAGTCTTCTGAAATACAAACACATTTTAACTTCTTGAGGTGTTTGTATAGCTATGACAGCATCAAGTACTTTCAAGGAATTTATTTGTGGAACAGCATGTCAATTTTGTCTTTCCCAAGATAAATGGCAAATATATCCTGTATTTTGGACAATTATTACAAGGATAATATTGCATCTACATTATGTATGAAGAAAGGACTCATTCAACTATCCTAATATAATAAAATGATATATCAATAATTAGGGGGTGCTATTCACATATTTAAAATGAAGCAAGTACTTTGTCATTCAAATAAACTGTAAAGCACCCATACTAAATATTTAACACATGGAATATAAGCAATATTTACTAAAAATTTTGGAAATGTATTGAACATAAAATGTTTTTCTTATGTGTCATGTTATCATGTAGTATTATTGTGGAAAGTTGGAATTAGAAATAAAACTATATATTTTTAAGTCAACATCAATATATTTTGCTCATCTCTTTCCATCTTTGTTAAAGATAAAGGAAGTTATATTCTGAAAAGATTATTTCCAATTTTCAAAAATGAAGAAAATAATCACGTCAAAAATGTGTTTAAATAGTAACATGTAGGGGTAAAAACTTCTATGAAATCTTTGAGAATAGTACATCAATATTCACTTGCTTTCAGAATATTAAAATTCTTTATGCATATTATAAACAAATGCACATGGTATAAATCACAAACTAATGAAGATAAAAATCAATAATTCCTAAAAAGTCTATATTAAAGTCTTTTAGAAATGGGTTGACAAAATTGCAAACAAATACAGCAATGCAACAGAATATGTCATGTTAAGGAAGTCCATTCCATGGTGTGAATAAGGTGACAGATATTTACTCTATGGAAATATAATGGTGTTCTATGATAAAGCACCGGTGTGTGAAGGGAATAAAGGGGTGTGCAGTTATCATGCCGTATTGCTAGTTCACTCCCCGCTTACTTAAGAGTACTTCCTGCAGAAGCAACAGCAAATTGTTCTGCATATTCAGAGTAATTACAAATTATTGTTATTATGAAAATGTATTGCTTATTTGGTCTGAGGAAACTGTTGAGAAATCTCCCATAATTACACAGTTCATGAAGAACATATTGGTGTATTTGCACAAAAGAAATCATGGCTCATGGTCATCAACCTCTGTTTTTCATTGTAATTGATGGATATAATTTTCCAAAATAGAAATTGTAATGAAATCAGTCAGAATCCATGTTGATGTCACAAATTTATAATTCGTAAGGAATTATATCAGACTTTTTTAGGGTTAAGATTAGGGTTTCCTATCATTTTCTCTGTCATGAAAAAAATTTTTAAAGGAAAAATATTGTTATCAAGTAACATGTTTCAATTTAGGTATTTACAGAGTATAAAAGTCACAGTATAAAAGTCACTGTAGGAAGATCCTAGCACATGCATGCATGCAAGCGCGCGCACACACACACACACACACACACACACACACACACACTTTAAAAATAAACACATTTTAAATGAATAGATACAAATTAACTTAAAAACTAACAGTCAAATCACCAGCCTTATTGAATACTACAAGACTCAAAAATGGCAAATTGTTATCATTTGACATTTTACCTATATAACAATGGAGTGAGACGTCTCTCTAACTCCCAATATTGGCAAAAGTGACTATTAATGAGATTCATAGAAGACAAAGTTTAAAAAAAAAATAAAGTACTCAAAACTATTCACTTGTTATTGACAATCTTCAGGACTTAGGCGAAGCACACTGAAATGTTTATTCAAATTACAGACTATTTTTAACTCTCTAGGCAGCATCAGAGCCCAGAGGACATGTTCTTAAGAAAAAAGGTAGAGGGGGTAAAGTCAGTAGGATTTTTCAAGACAGTGATATCTCGGATGCTGGCCTTGTCTTATGCTTTTTATGCTAGGACTATTAAGCTCAATGAGAATTTTTTTCCAATAACTGTGCCTATCTCAACATATAGCTTTCACTTTAAGACTATAAACAAACCTCTAAAAGCAATTGTTAAAGAAACTGCATTCTTTATCCACTAAGAACTGTAAAGTGTAATTTGATTTTAATTTAGTAATTAATGAGCTATTTGAACAGTGAGTCATATGCAGTTAATTATAAATACAAGAGTCGGGATGAAAAGCAGAAATAAACACCAATATAACACAGTCTAATCCCATTATGCTGCTTTTTGGAGGGTTAACTCATTTAATGAAAATAAATGAATTTAATTATAAAATAAAATGTGTCAAAAAGAATTCAAAGTAAAAAAGAGAATCACGTTTCAAGGTTGAAATAAAAACATTATAGCTATTACTTAATTGTTAAAGTAGATGTGAAAATTTTACATAGTTTCCTTGTATAATATTTTATGGTACGAATTAATTCTTTGTTCTTCAAAACTGGCAAATAATTTTCTTAAATGAAGCAAATGTCAATGATAATTTTCTTAAAAATTCTATTAAGATGTGAGGTTGAATACATAAATAAGAAATCAAAGAATCATTTTGACATTTCAAAAAAAAGAAGGAATAGATTTTTAAGATGAAATAATGTTTACCAGGAAAAAGAGCTGTTCTGAGCACAGATGTTATGGCACACGCCAAGAGCTTTGAAAAGTGCCAGAGATAGGCTGAAGTGTTAGTAATGAAAAGGTGACAAAAATCAGTGATTAATTGTTTTCTGATATGAAAGGCTCCTTCAGTCTCTGGATCAGTTGTAGGAAAGTGTTTCTCCTGCTTTAAGTACCAAGTGTCACTAACTGTGGTCTCATCAGACATTCAGAGTTTGGAGTAGAGCTCAGCATTGTCTCTTTCTAACGAAGAAACATTCAGCAAATCACTGCAATTAAGCCTCAGCTTTCCCTGTTCATGAAAGCAGATAACTATGACTCCAACACTGTATTGAGACAGGAAGTAATCCGGATGCAGCATTCATCATCACAGGTGTCAATACAAAAGACACGACATCAGATTCTAATTTCAATCTGTGTAGGGTCTACAGTAAATAATACTGAATTTGTGAATATATGTACAACACTTGGTACCGAACTTAACGGTAGCAGCATGCAAAGTATGTCCCACAATTATCAAAGCTTGCTATTTCTGGCTGTCTTAGCCAGTGGTCCTTACCTTGTCTCCCACGCCACCAACAGAACCAATAGAGCCTGGGGGTCCTTGTGGTCCCTGAGATGTAGAAAAAGAAACAGTGTTATACTTTGAATGAAATGTTCATTCACATACATGTGTCTAGAGTTTTTAAAGAGAGCATTGTGTATAGGAATTTGGAGTAAATTGCAGGGTGGAACAAAGGTAATGACTTCTACAGTTGTCACATTTACTAACAACAAATAATTTAATATATTATACCAGCTTTCAATTTCTCCAGAATTTGGAGCATAGGGTAAAAAGACTTCCAGATTTTGTCATGTACTTGGTAGTTGAAACAAAATTCCAGTGCCTATGCCCATGGAAAAATCAGGACAATTTTATGATATGATTTTATATTGAATCCCAGTCATGACTGTATTTAAGAATGACTTGCTGCATAGGAAAAACAAACGCCTTATAAACTGCCAGGCATTAGATTCCTCTGGGGAATGAAGGCTCCATATCTTTTCCAGTTTACCAGCTACTGATATCTTTTATCAGTTCTGACCTGATAAAATTAAAGGCAAGCATGAGAGAAAATAAATCCAATTGAAAGGAATGTGGAAAACATGTGGCTTCATTTGCAAAACATGAAGTTAGAAGTAGATCACATAGGCCTAGAAATCTATAGAAGATAACAGTAGCATGGATACGTTATTACATTTCCAAATTCTATAATATTCCATCAGAATGCTGGACCAGTTTCTAAGGGGAATGTCCTCTTTAAATAACTGAGACGGACCTGTTTCCTCTCAGTGAGAAAGGGTGCACAAATGCACATATTTCTCTGAATGCTTTATAGACTAGAAATGCATGAGGTAAAGCATTTAGATAAAAGTCTTTCTGTGAATACATACCTAACAGGCGTTTAGAGTACACACTTAGACCAGTACATTCAAAGCCAATTACAAAATTCTCAATCATTGCCAGAGAAAAAGCTCAAACTGAAGAATTTAATAACTATTTACAGAACAATGTCATATCTTAGCTACAGTGTAAGTATACTCTTCTGAATAATAAGGTTCATAATGATACAAGTGATATTTTTCACCAATAAATATATGTTAAGTGTGAACTGGGTTTCTATTTTTATATTACTTGTGAACTGGTCAGGAGAAAAGCTATTTCTTTCTGTCTACAATGATATGGGATAAGTAGATAATCATTGGGTTCTTGTCCACTTCTAAGGATAAACCATGATGAGATTATCTCCATTGTATCTCATAAGCCATCTGCCAGAATATAATACTGGCACAGAATGTCCTTTGCAATTAACTAGCATACACTTCACAGTTCTTACATCAGCTCCATTGGGACCTTGAGGACCTCGTGGGCCAGGAGGACCTGGTGGACCCTAGAAAGAAACAAATGACAGAGTTTGCCAAGATCACACACAAATACCGTTAACATTTTCATATTTTAAGATAACTAAAACAGTCTTGTGTCTATGAAATCACAGGCAGAGGAGAACATCAGGTCTATAAACAAGCAGGATGAAGACAATATTATATCACACCATCAAATGACCCTTTACTCACTGATAGGAAATTAACACTTTAAAAAAAAATAAAAGAATAGGAAAGCAACACACGAAGCCTATTACTGCTACAAATTATTCACAATAAAGTCAGTGACATACTATGGAAATATATTTTACAGCATAAAATAACCATAACGTTGAAACAACACCAACAACAACAAAAAGAAAACCATTACTGGACTAGTTTAGAATTGGGGAATGAAATGAACGAATATCGTTTTTAATTCATGTGAACATGATTGAGTGTATGAATTCTCAGGTTTGACATTACAGAATTGGAAATAACTATTTAGTTGCATTCCTACAATGAAGTTGCTATGTCCTGAATATACACTAAAATTATCCCGGGATCCATTTGTTAAAACACTGTTGACCAACATCCTTTACTTCTAGGTTGCAATTAAGGTAGTTCAAAATAAAGAAATAAATAAAATGAGATGACAGAGAATGAAATAAAGAGAATAGACAGTAGTGAATACCTAGTCATTAGCATTTTTTTAAAAAAAATTTCAGTTTAATCCAATGCCACAGTTGAAGCTTTTTCTAACTGACCTATCACACGCACAAGGAGAATGTATCAGTAACTTCAGAAACCTCAGCACTGAGTCTAAAAATGGACAAAAGTGTGTCTCCTGTTGTTTCAGAGTATGACCTGGTCACCATATTTACCATGGATCCCTCACAGTTAGATTTGCAGAAGACAGGAAAATTTTCAAAGTATATAATAAATTTGGTTGTTGCTCTTAAAGTGAATGAAATGTAACTTGTAACTTACAGCTATAAAGCTTCAAAATAGGAGTAGACCCCCATGATCAGGTGTAAGTTGGTCAAATAAACTCCATGGTATTTTTGTAGATTTTTTTTTGTCCTATTCGTCTTTTCCTTGTATATTTTGGTTTCTGTTTTGTAGGGTTTTATATGTTTCTTGGTCTTTTTTAAGAGAGAGGGCATAGAGTAGGTATGTGGGGAAGAGTTGGGGGAGGGCAAAGCATGATCACAGTATATGGTATAATATGTTAATTAAAATATGTATTTTGAGCTGGGCAATGGTGGCTCATGACTTTAATTCCAGTACTTGGAAGCAGAGGCAGGCAGATCTCAGTGAGTTTGAGGGCAGCCTGGTCTACAAAGAGAGTTCCAGGACAGCCAGGATTATTACACAGAGAAATCCTGTCTTGAAAAACCAATACATACATACATACATACATATATACATACACGAATGTATTTTGAAGTCAATCAAGATTGTCAGCAATGATGGAAGGAAAGCAACTAAGACATATATTCATCAAATATGTTTCTCTGAGCAATTATTTCTTTATCACATATACTTGAAAATTTAGGTTGGGTTCTTAAAGTAAAAAAGTGCTAATTGATAAATAAAAAAGTATGTTACAATTCTCAAATTAATAATACATTCTTCACTAAATTTAGAAGTTGTTTCACAGTATAATGCACTTTTATTCTCTTCCTGTAGTTCATAGCTATAGAAATCCTATAGGCATGCTATATGTTCTTTACTCGTTCCACACCAAAGTCCAAAGCAAAACAGTCACAAGGTGTTAGTGTGGCATCGGATCACAAAAATGGTTTAGATTCATTAAATATGAGCACCAGTAAATGTCATGTATGCACACAACATTATTCTGAAGTGGATAAAGATGAAAGGTAAATACTTTTAAGACTGTATTAACAGTTGATTGTTACTGATGACATATGAATAGGAAACAGAATTTAGCAGGAGAGCAGCACAATTTCTCAGTACTTTTGTTAACATGGACGAAGTGTTAATTAATATGTGAGTAGTGTTGGCATGCACAATACCATCGAATACCAGGAAAACACAACCTACCATGGGTCCAACATCTCCATTTTCACCCTTTTCACCCGGAGGGCCTGGTAACCCCTGAGAAAATGCAATTTGAAAAAAAGTCATCTATGTGTTTTAAAAGATACATTTGAGGATCCAGAAGTGGCTAAGATGGTAAAAATGCATTGTGCACAAACATGAGGACTTGGGTTTGGAGTCTCAGAGGCTGAGGAACATAGCAGAACTCTTCTGTAATCCCAGTGTTTGTAGAGAGAGATGGACAGCAAAGACAGGAGACTGCTCTGTAGCTTGTTGGCATTTTCAGCAGTAGTAACACATTAGAAGACAGTGTCTCAAATGGTAGAAGGTAGAACCAAACCTGAAGTTACCCACAAACTCCACTCACACACAAGGAAACTACATGTTCATTTGTGCTCACACATACCATACACTCACCCCAAAGACCAAAAAAATATGCTTTTAATTTATTCCACCAATAAATAAATAAAAATTTAATTAATCATGTGGAAATGAACATTCAGAAACAAACATATCTTAAAATACTTAAAAACAGTCAACTGTTTCCTACATGTTATAAAATCTGACTATATAAACAAGTAAAATCCATGTTCTATATATTTTAGCTTAAGTTTTGTTAAAATAAATAAATCAATAAACACAAATAAAATTTGACCATACAAAGAGCTCTCCCTTTTTCTATTTCTTTTACTCAATTACAGACTTTTCACATTTATATTTTATCTTTTGTATTACCACAGTCAGGTAAGTTTGGCAAACCTTTTTAAAAGTAAATATTCCAATATAGTCCCAAAGTTACACATATATTCCCGATTTTTAGTCTATTAACTCGCTCCTGAATCTTAGAAATCCACAAGCCATGAAACCCATTATTTTGTGTCCCCTAATCTCTCTCTTTGGCATCAACTCCACTGTAAGTGAACACTAGAAACAATGGTAGGGAAAACTCAGGCCGAGCCAGGGCAGGCTGCACCGTATTCAACCTGTCTGTATCTCCATTAGGAAGGTAATCGTTCTACTGCTTCATCTTCTGAATTCCTCCAGACAGAACTGTGTGCATTTGCTCTTTCTTGTCATAGCAATACTCTGTGTTCCTTATTCATAAATCATATTCACAATCTATTTGGAAGCAATACTTTTCTTAGATGTTGACTATTTAATCCTTGAAACTAGTGGGAATGTGAAGCAAAACCTGGCGTCTCAGAAACTATTTGTTGCATGAACAGGTAGGTGAACTAATCCTAAGTAAACAGGAAAAGTTACCCAATAAGAACTTCTTTTCAACGGTTGCTGTGATACTCAAAAACCTCAAGTATTCTAAAATTTTAAGCTTCGAAACATAGCTTCATGTATTTAATTAAGTAATATGGTACAATTAATGTGATATTAATGCTGGAGTGAAAGACAAACTGTGAAGAACCATGTCTGAACAAATGAGCATATATGACATGACTAGAAAACATTCACGTGAAACAGTGTGAGTCTTACTGGGTAGAAATAACACAAGTGCCATATGGTTTTTAATGTTCTGAGTAAGGATGTGCCCAATTTTAACAATGTTAATAATATAATCATCTATATACATGCTATAAACTATACATAATGAAATTTAATGTAACAATTATAAAATTTCATATTAAATCTAATAAAGAAGTAAAACCATCAACAGTGCTAAAAGCTAACATACTAATAAAACTATTGTGTGATGATATTTGTAATCAAAGAAAGCTTGTCTGAAGATCGGAGAACAGGGTTAGCCACCAAGTTAAACATAGAGGTCAAGCACACTCCTTTAATCCTAGCACTCTGGAGACAGAGATCTGACTGGATCTGTGAGTTTAAGGCCACTCTGGGCTGCATGAGATTGATCCAGTCTAGGAAAGAGACAGCTAGGCAGTGGTGGCACACACCTTTAAACCCAGTATTTGGTAAGCACACACACACCATTAATCCCAGCACTATGAAGGTTGAGATAGGAAGTGAAAAGGCTGGGCAGAGAAAGGTATATAAGGTGTGAGGAGACAGGAATAGAGGCCTTTTGACTGAGGACTCAGGGACATTCAGTCTGAGGATTCGTGGGGCTGGAGAGGTGAGAAGTAGCTGTGGCTTGTTCCTTTGTTTCTCTGATCCTTCAGCATTTACCTCAATATCTGGCTCTGGGTTTTTATTATAAGACCATTTAGGATTCGTGCAACACTATTGGCTTTGGGACTTAAATGTAACAGCTGCAAATTATTTGGTTAGCTCACAGCAAAGCATCCATGCTCTCTCTTCCCACTGTGTTCCAGGGCAGAGTGGATATGGGACTGGCTGAGTGATGCTTGCTCATTTCCACAGATGATGACCTTTGACAAATCCATTCTACTTTACTTGCACTGTCCTGTTTTTGTTTTAGACCAGGTAATAGCCCAGGAAATTGTGTGTGTGTGTGTGTGTGTGTGTGTGTGTGTGTGTGTGTGTGTGTTCTACTCATTATAACTGACTCCGAGCAAAGAAATCCTTTAGTGGACATTTTTTTTTTTGTTTTTTTTTGTTTTTTTGAGACAGGGTTTCTCTGTGCAGTTTTGGTGCCTGTCCTGGATCTCACTCTGTAGACCAGGCTGGCCTTGAACTCACAGAGATCCACCTGGCTCTGCCTCCCAAGTGCTGGGATAAAGTTTTTTCCCACATTGAAAAATGGGAAACATTTTTATAATGGAGAGTGTTTGGTCTGCATTTGACTATACATAAAGCGGTCTGAAAATGTAACAATTAAATGAGAGGATAATTAATGTACATAAGATTTAGGTAATGTCAATTATAAATATTATTTGTTTGATCATTTTTGTTTTATCATTAAAAAGTTGGCTAATATGAATGCCAAGATAAAAGTTTTAGAAAACTTGTTAAAACAGATCATAGATCTATTCAGACCCAGAAAGAAGAATTTAAAGGTGAACCAATCTTCAAACCATGACAGCTATGCTTCAAAGTTCAACTTTTACAGGATTGAGGATAACCATTTATCTTAATTTAGAACACAGAAGTTAAAACAGTTACATATTTATTGCAATATGACTTTATCTTCTACTTCTTATTTTTTTAAATGTGTTACTTCTCACACATGTAGATAAGCTCCACTCATGGCTATATTTATAATTATCAACAACTTTAAAATAGTTAAACAGAAAAAAAAATAAGAAAGGAATGACTTTATACTAAACATAGGAAACTATCTTGATATTCAACAAAGAAGAAATTAGAATATCATGTTCACTAGTAATTATTCACTGGCTATTTTATAAAGGTATTTATATTATAATCCATAATATGGCATCACAATGTAACTAGTAAAATTATATCATAAGGTATTTAATATTAAAAATCAATCCTTCTGTTATTTTTTTGGAAATTTAAAAAATTACATATATATTTATTCCAGTTTCATACAATATTTTGTAGGTACTATGATTTGGATTGCTCTCCTTTTGCAATATCACTAGCGTGAGAAAAGTAATATCTATAAAGTACACAAATGTCACTGAAAACCAAGATATCATTGCTCAAAGAAAAAATAGATGTGTACATAACAAGCAAGTCGAAGATACACAGGAGATCCAAAGGTTTGCAGGAACCAACAATATCAAGTGGAAAGGAAAAAACAATTGGGAGGAGTAGTTGGATACAATGCAATATTCTTCAGGAGAAGTTGATACATTTGTTATAGAAGTTTTAGGGCTTTAGTGTTGTACAATTTAATATGTATTTTTAAATACATTTCATAAACTATAGAATTATCACTTAAACTATTTTTATTGATATATTACCTATTCATTTTGTCCATTATTTAATACTTGCTGCTGCAGTCAGTCTGCTACTTCGAATTCTTTGCAATTTAGTTATTCATTTGAAATACTAATTCTTCTAAAGGACTGTTTCAAACAGCTTCTTTTAACTACTAGAGCTACAAGACTGTGGTTTGCATTTGAAAACAAATTGGCAATCGAGGTATAGCCTAGTGTGTCAGAAACAGAAATCAAGCAGATGCATATTTGAGTGAGATGTTTTGCTTTGATACACACACACACACACACACACACACACACACACACACACACACACACTACCCCTACACACAGTGCACACAGTATTTAATTTTACATAGAAAAAAAAAGGGTATTGCTTTGTTTCCCTGCCCCTGGAAACCAATAATGAGCAGTCAGTGAATATCATACAGAGGCTTCTTACCTGAAGACCTATGGGCCCAGGAGGTCCTGGGAAACCTCGTGCACCCTCATCACCTTTCTGTCCAAACATTCCCTGCTGTCCTCTGGGACCTGCCTCACCATCTCCTCCCTTGGGAACAGCAAGGTACACATCAGTATTGAAAAAAAAAATTATGATACATTATTCTAAAAATGGCAGCCTTTTTTATAATCTACCATATATTTACAAAGTAGACTAAATTCCCACAGTCTTGTCATTGTTTGGTTCACTAGCATTCTCTGTCTCTAGAGTTTAGTTGATTTTGATTTAATCATCTCACCAAATAAAGTAAAAATGGTCCAGCAGAAAATATAATATTTAAATTTATTAGATATTAAATGATGTTATACTGGTTCTTATTTAAATTGTGCCAAGATTTTTTAAATGTGGCAAGTTATAGTAGATCATTTAAGTGTGACTCAAGTGTTTAGCATGCAAATAAACTTATTACCACACAGAGTCAAATAGATATAGGACTGACATATTTAAATCATAAATTTAATCAGAGAGTTAAAAGTACCTAAATTTGTTCATCAAAGAGGGATGAAAACTTACAGCAATTCCAGGGGCACCAACAGGTCCTTGAAGACCTGGGGGACCAGGAGGGCCCTGAAGTGACAAACAAATAAGAAACCTTTAAAATCAAAGCTTCTAAGGCATCAGCAAAATTAAAACAAACAGAATACAATGGCTGACCAAGATAAACAATGGCTGATTAAAGTCTATTAAGCACCGTTACACTACATTGGAAACACAGAGGTATTGTTTAGATGGCTTTGTAATTACTATAGCAACCATAATTTATTTTATTCCCCACAGACTTATACTTTCATATGTATAATCAAGATAAAACTGATATTTATTAAAAACATGAAAATGTTCCACTCTGAATATTGTAGTTATCTAAACTAGATTTTCCTACTAACCAATACCAATTTAAAGATGTTTTAAAAATTAGATTTCTCTCTCTCTCTCTCTCTCTCTCTCTCTCTATATATATATATATATATATATATATATACATATATATACACACACATATATATATATAAACACACATAGAGAGATCAGAAGGAGTACATGAAATGTATACTATCTTCTAATTATCAACAGTATTCTAAGATGCTGTACATAGAATATATTAAGATCTGAAAATCAAGGATTTCTGTGCATACATACACGTGTTACACATTCTTGCATTAACTGATAAAGCTTTGCATAAAGAGAGTCTGGGTTTTTTTTAGTGTTTTGTCAACTTTCCACAGTGAGAGTCATTTAAAAACTGAAAACCTTAGTTGTGGTAAAGTCCCCACAAGACTGAATTGTGTGTACAAGCCTGCGGGACATTTTCGTGATCAGTGATTGGTGTGAGAAGGTTCAGCCCATGAAAGGGGTTGTGCTACCACTGGGACTCTGGTCCTGAATGGTATAAGAAAGCCGGCTGAGTAAGCCATGAGGAGCAAGCCAGTAAGCAGCACTTCTCCAAGGCCTCGGCAGCATGAGTCCTCTCTTCCACGTCCCTGCCTTAAGTTCCTGCCCTGACATGCTTTGATGGACTATGATTCTGAAATGTAAGATGTCAAAAATGTGAATAACTTCATCTCTTTTCCACCTACATATCTGTGTGATTCTGGTATTCAACCAATATTTGCCACTACAGAATGAAATAAAATTCAGTTTTGCAAAGACAAGTTCTTTATAAGGCAGTAAATATAAAACAATTATAACCTTTGAAGTGTGTATATGAATGCATATATATATATATGTTTTTATTTTATTTATTTTGTGTGTGCACATATGTGTGTGTATTGTATGTGTGCTCTATGTACATATGGCCAGGTGAAGTACATAGTAAGATGTCTGGGTAACCTGTTCTATTACTCTTTGATTTACTTCATTGAGCAATGGTCTCTCACAGAACCCTGACCTAGGCTGACTTACATTTGCTCCTGCATTGTGCATGGATTCTTGGATCTCAAGATAGGTCTGCATGTTAAAGCAACAAGTGTCCTTGCTGCTGAGCGAAGGCATCTCCCCAGACCCTTATACTATACATTTTTATTAAGGTAAAAGTTATTTTGTTTACTGTTTATATAAATCAACACATACATATTTAAAGTATTTCCATTTAAATTTACAGTACAACAACTATGACAAAAATCTGCTGGAGCTAAATATTCCTATGAAAAAACACCCATGTAAATGGATTAAAAGGATGCTGTTCCCTCATCAAATTTTTAAGGAACTCACGTTTTCGCCCTTGTCACCTTTGCTGCCCTTTTGGCCTGGTTCTCCAATTTCACCCTGTGTTTGAAAGATGCATGTTAAAGATAATTTCCAAGTCATCATACCTGAAATCTCATCGTTACCATAAAATTTTACCATTTTACCTTTAAAGTAATTACATGCTAGTATGTAAAACCATGGTCTCAATGTAAAAGCTTGTTCATCCTCTGATGGTCTATAATTGACCGATAAATACATAGGAAGATGAAGTCAGAGTAAGCTAAGGATGACAACTAGAACTACACCTTAAAAACTGATTTTGCGCCAGGCGGTGGTGGTGCACGTCTTTAATTGGAGTACTTGAGAGGCAGAGACAGGTGGATCTCTGTGAGTTCGAGGCCAGCCTGGTCTACAGAGTAAGATCTAGGACAGGCACCAACACTACACAGAGAAACCCTGTCTTGAAAAACAGAAAAACAAAACAAAACAAAAACAACTGATTTTTGTCCTGAATATCACTACCAACAATCGACAATGGAAGTACATTGATCTACATATATATATATATATATATATAAGCACATGGTGATCAAAATATATTATTTCTTTTCTCCCAGTTTTCCAAGTAGTAAGATTACAAGAACACTACTTCACAAAATTTCTACATATTACAATAAAATTAAAAACTAACTTGAAACAATGAAACCCTCCATCTGATGTAAAAAGTTGAGGACATTTATTATTCAGATGTTGGTAAAAAAGATTACCAATCCTTTTACCAGTGCTACTGGAGCTTATTCATAAGTCTGATGGCACAAGTTCTCAGAACTAAACATGTACAAATAATTATATTCAATTTATAATATTTTAAGGAAGATAGTTTTTAAAAGTATGAAATTATTGTTCCCTTATACACTTTATGTTTCTCTTATGCATGCTGTTTTATGAAAGGCATATTTCTTAACTTTTGGAGGTATATAATACCTTTCATTACATAAAAGGTATCAAAAACTAAAAAATATAAAACCACAAATCTTCCACTTTAGAATTAATCTTTGATTAATTACAGAGTCCCGGAGAATGCACTAAATATGCTTTAGTATGATACACTAACACAAACAATAACACCGACCTTGTCTCCATCCTCACCAGGAGAGCCAGCCGGCCCAGCAGGCCCTGGGAGACCCACAGGGCCTTGGACTCCATCTCTACCTGCAGGGCCTTGAGGACCCTTCTCTCCCTGCATTAAAATAAAATATATCATTAAATTGCTGCAAGAAATCCATAAAGTTTTACATGGTTTAAAACTAATACATGCATACATAAAATACACACACACACACACACACACACACACACACACACACACACACCCCTACATATCCCAGTAATTATGATTGGAAAAGAACTTGTTTAATCTTTCTGGGAAACAGATTGCAACCTGTTAGCAGCAAACAGAAACAATGAAGTACACTTGGTAGATAATTAATAATACCAACAAAACTTATATCACCTTTAATAATTTGTAAGTCTCTGGCTACACTCTATAAAATTTATTAAACACAAGTGACAAAATAAATACTTTTAAAAAATATTTTCTCCAAACAAATGTTGGCAAATCAGGTGGTACTGTCTCTCTGAGCCCATACCTAGCCTTCCCAGAACTATTGGGGTAGCTGTTCAGCAGATGTTAGACTTAAGCATACATAAAATTTTATGATATGTTTTATATGCAATGGGTTCCCCCATTTTTACAGGTGTTTTGTGGATTCTATGAGTTTGGATATTTTAATTCATGTCTGCTTTCCCTGATGCCAAATAGCCTTTGTGTTGGGTTTCTCTTTCTCTCCAGTTCTGTTTGTGCCTCTCTGGCAAGAACATCACTTTTCTACTTGTAAATTTATGTACAATAAAAGATAGAGCCTTGCTGAAGAAAACAACTTCTACTGCTATAAAAAATATGCTTTCTGGCTTGAAAATAATGTATTTTCTCATACTAGAATTCCCATAGGTTTTGTTGGAGACAACGTTCTAGATTGTTATCAGCGGTTTTTCTCTTGTTGCATAAACTGAGAAGCTACAAGGGATTGATGGTTTTCCCTTTCCATCACCCACTTACCTCACAGTCTCCTAACCCTTTATGCTGATGTATGTTTATGTGTTTCGTCTCAAGTTATCTCCTTAAAACAATATTTTATTAGTGTTAGGTGTCAAATCTAGGGCCACATGACTGCTAGGAAGTCGACTTACCACCAGGCTACCCTTTGATCATCTCCAAATGTACTTCCTAAAAGCACTTCCAGTATATCTTCCTCTTCATTGAAAGTTCTTGTCAAATATTAGTGTCCTTTCTCTGAGCGACTGAAATAACTTGCTGCCTTCACAAACTCATGTCTTTTTCTTCCTCCCACATCATTTCACCATTACAACAAAAGAGCCGGTCAGGTCATGTAATCTACATCATTACGTAAATGTATTTGCACATCATTCCTCAGAGCGAGCACTTACCTAGCTGTCCTGGCTTGACCAAAGTTAGATTTATCTAGGGGAAGGCTTTGGGCATGACTATGGGGGATTGTCTTGATTACATTAATTGAGACAGAAAGACTTGCCCACCATGGTTGACACTATTCCTGGACTGGTGCATTCTAGACTGTTATAAGTGGAGAATGGTTAACTAAGCAGTAAGTACACCATCATCCTTTGCCCTTGGCCTTTATTAGAGGTGTAAACTGATCAGCTATTTCAAGCTCTTGCTGCCTTGATTTCCCTTCTATGATTCTTGGTACCTTGAACGTTGAGTTCAAATAAACTCTTTCTCCTAGAAGTTGCTTGTAACAGGGTATTTTATAAGAAAAGAAATGAAGACACTACCTTGACCTAGTTCCTACTAGGATCCAATGACATCTAGTAGCAAGAAGAATAAAGTAGCTTTGCTACAAATGTAACTTTTCTTACTGCTTTTTTTTTTTTTGCTAAATTTATACAATTCAACTTTTACCACAACTCCTCGAATGCATCTTTCATCACTCAAAAGCTCCCATATGTTATTTTCTGGTCATTGTTTCATCTATTTTTATCACTGTTCTGGTTCACTATTGTGACTGTTGTGCCAGTCATGGTTATTTACTGAAGGCATCACAACTCTATATGATGCTTGAGAACTGTAACTCTACATGATCCTCAAACTCCTATGACTATCTTATTTTCAGATATGGGAAAATAGGCTCTGAAATGAAGAACTTAACCGTCATCATGAACTCAATAGATGAGAGAGCCGAGCTCTTAACTCAGTTCTGAGTAGAAGTCAGCAGCCTATTCAACTTCAGTGTTCTTAGTTCTCATTCATTGTTTTCTTTTTTTTTTTATTTTTTTAAGTAAATTTATTTTACAACATCATTTAGTTCAACATAATAGCCACAGATTCCCCTGTTCTCCCACTCTCGCCCCCCTCCCCCTCCCCCCATCCCACCCCCCATTCCCACCTCCTCCAGATCAAGGTCTCCCCGAGGACCGGGATCGACCTGGTAGACTCAGTCCAGCCAGGACCAGTCCCCCCCTCCCAGACCGAGCCAAGTGTCCCTGCATATGTCCCAGGATTCAAACAGCCAACTCATGCAACAAGCCCAGGACCCGGCACCAACACATGGCTGCCTCCCAAACAGATCAAGCCAAATGACTGTCTCACCCGTTCAGGGGGCCTGATGCAGTTAATATCTTCACTTCCCATTTATCTCATTTTTATTGAGAAATAAGCAAAGATATTCATGGTTTTCTAATAACGAGAGGGACTGCATCCAGTCCACCAGTACCTCTAGCTACTGCGTTCTTCTTTGAGCTCCACGCTTCCTCACACTCTCTTCTATGTGCTCATGGAGCTAACCATCCATACACAAACTTACTATCAGTAAGTGTCTATTTTCTCTCTTTTTGATGGAGTCTTCCACAACTCATGTCTATAATGATTCTCTATAGTTTGATTCTAGATCTCTGTTCTCTCTCAGCACTGCGTCACATGAGAGTAGAATGCTTTGGTTTTAAACCTATTATTTCTAATGGCACTTCAGACTTGCAATCTGGCGCTCATCATTCTAAAATCATACAAACACATGCTTGTATTATAGAAAATATTTAAAACTGATTTTCCTTGAAATTATTGACTCCTGTTGTTTAATTCACATTTAGTTAAAGCATTGATCTCACTTTGTTTCAGACTGATGCTTCTTCATCTCATGTTACTACAGCTGCACTATCAAAAGATACATAATTAACAGTTTATCTATAATCCAAGAAGGTGGCAGTCATATATGCAAATCGTGTTTTTTTTAATTTGTCACATAATCAAAATGTCTATCCCCAAATGATAAGTTGAAAGAGGTTTGGGGTAGGGGGTTTATCTCAGTGGTAGAGCACTTGCCTAGCAAGCGCAAGGCCCTGGGTTCAGTCCTCAGCTTCGGAAAATAAAATAAAAATAACAAAAGAAAAAAAAATAAATAGACTTATCTTCCCTTTCCAATCCCACCACCAAGAGATTCTAATTTGACTGATAGTTTGAAAATTATGTTTAGGCCATAATCAATCATTTTAAGTATTATGTACAGCTTTGGATTAGGTAAATGTATTATAAGCTTGACTTCCACATGATCTAGCATGTCTTTTATACTTCATGTAAACCTGTCTTTTGGTAACTACTTAATATTTTCAATTCAGGCCAAAATTTATATTTGGAATTTGGGAAACAGAAGGTGTTTTAGTAAAAATTTGGCCAACAGTTGCATGAAGTTTCACAAGACTTTTGCATGAATATCTGTGGGTGTTAACCCAACACTGCCAGAACTACATTCTGCTAATGTATGTAAGCTCACACCTTCCTTAAAAAACTACTTAATTCAGTATCTACCAGTTTGTTTTTCTCAATACTTTTAAGAACAAAAGATACAATAATATGAATATTTGCAGCTCTAGATGTGAAAAAAATGAGAGAGCCTAGCTAAACAAGGATTTCATGGTCCCGATAGCCATGATATATATATCACCAACTGTCAAACCTTGTGAGGCCTTAGTCTGCTTCTTAAATAGTTTTTCATCAGTCTCTCTAAATTAAATTTTAAAACAATTGGCAATGCTTTTTACTTTGGTATTTAATTTGGTATTTTACTTCCTAAACCAAAATATGTATTCAATTTAAACCATAGGATTGAATACACTATCATCACAGAAATTATATTTTCCATGTTCCAAAGTTCCTTTTATCTGTATTCATCCTTTATTGTACAAATTATGTATGGCCTGGATGTTTTAATTAGCTGGAATCAAAACATTGAGCCCATTTTTTCCTATCACTTAACAATGAACAATATAGTGTAAAAGATATGGCCTCAGAAAAATTCTCAGCAAAAATATGCAGTATGCCTTTGCTTCAAAGCATAACTTATATCCAACAGGGTCAATGTCTTATTCTAACTTTCTGATTAAATAACAAAGAAAAAATCAGTAGGACTATCAAGGTCTGAACATGTTCCTCAAAAATATGTTGAAAAGGTCATTGTCCATGCATTGATTACATGGTCAGGCCATATGAGAGATGATCATCCCATGAGCGCAAATAGAAATTATGGCATTAGAAATGGGTTGAGTTAATTGTTGCAGAAGTAAATAGATTTATAAGGGTTTTGCCCACTCTTAGACTTTCATTGTCCTAGGATAGAACAACATAAGGTCTTCCTGAAACGAAGACCCTTCATTTTGGATTTCTCAGCCTAACACCATGGATCAGGATATTACTGTTCATTCTTAATTATGCAGTGTAGTATTCTATCACAGGATTGAAAAGGACTTTAGTACTCTATCATAGGACTTGAATATCAGAACAGGGTAATGAAAGGAAATGGACAATGAGTATAATCCCATTACTGGAGCTGAAGACAATAACTGAAGGACAATGATATTTGAATTACAAGTTTAAACTCAATTGTGTATCTCACAGCTTACAAGAAAAAAATGTTAAGTTATATTTTATGTGCATCATAGCACTTTTTAGGCTACACTAATTTAATTAATTTGTGTGTTCATCTTAGAGGATGCTTTATAAAATTCAATATGAATGAATCAATACCAGAAACAAGAGGAAAACCTAATAAACAGAATAAAGTCCACAACAATTGAGATACACAAATTTTAAGTCAAATAATTATGACATGAAATAATCACATTTCCTATTTTGCCAAAAAAAGAGCAAAACTCAAATTATATGAGAATCTCAAGTGCATCCTGTGGTATCTATGAACCATGTAAACGTCTGAGATGGAAGGTGTGTTTTGAAAGATGTAAAAATTTTTAACATTTCTCTAGTATAAAGCAGTGAAGTATATAACGTTTAATCAAAACTCCCATTTTACTTTTTAAATGAGAAAAATTAGAAGCCTTTTACTTTAATAACATTCCACTCCCTCACAGATTTCAGGGCTTCATAACTTGTGGGAAAATGCCATCTCATTTAATTGAATTTCAAAGGTTCTCTATTGTGAGAACACAAGGAGTCGTCTTCATATGCCAGGCACATATGCAGGGAGAATGCAGTGGAGTATGAAGAGCTAATATTCTCGATAAAAAGTAATCATGTGTGCAGGTTGGCAGCATCATATATTTCCCTCAACATTACTTACAGGAGCACCTTTTTCTCCAGCTGGACCAGGAGGGCCCTGGGGGCCTGGACGTCCTGGCAAACCAATTGGGCCTGCTGTGCCTGCAGAGCCTCGCTCTCCCGGAGAGCCCTAGAACAAGAGAATGAGGATATCTTGTCATAATAGTTAAAACGGATACTTCCATATGAATCACTTTTTCAACAATGAAAATGTAATCTAGTAAAATACTGTCAAGCTAAATGTGAGGGCATTTTAATAACTCAAGACATAGTTATACCTACCACTTGAGGGATGAAATGCTAATTCCAGTACCAAGTGCAGATGTTGATATTAAGAAACTTTGATGAAATGGAAGATACCCTAAAGTTCTCACTTTTGAGATAGGAGCTTTGAAAATCTGTCTTTACGCAATGCTGGATGAATACGTATACAGTGTTGAACCTTGCATCGTTTTCTTCTTGTATCATAAAGGATCAACATATCCTTCCCTACACTGTTTACTGCCTGAAGTGCTTTCTAGACTTCACATTAAAGTTCCCAAATACATGTTTTTTTAAATCCAAAAGTTGAGCTCACAAGTTCTCAAATATACACCATACAATAAAGTATGCTGTTAGCACAGACTTCGGAATTTTTGCTCAGAACCTGCAAATTTATCTTGGTCCTCTACTGACCACTGGCCTCATTAACAAAATGAGACAATTCACAACTGGTAAGTTTGTACAATTGATTTTGAAAAAAGACAACTTACGTACATTAATTAATTTGCTGTAAAATACACTGTAAATATTTTAAACACAATCTTAAAGAGACTATATTTATCTGAGGTAACAATTTAATAAAATATTAAGTGTAGAAAATGTGAAACATGCATATACTAAATTAAGCACAGCTCAAGTAAAATCTAGTTACAATATCCAATACTCTGCAGTCTTTGGGTTAGATTCCTAGATGGATCATTATGCTATAAATTACCATGTTATTTTAAGATAAAGATGGATCAAAGAAATATGAATTTTAGTATCTTTCCTTAAGTTAACATATACATATAAATAACATTTCAAAACACCTAATAGTGGTTATTAACAAAACATATATAGTATATTAATAGTAACTGACTGACATAATAATTTCCATATATTGGTAATCTTATTATTAAGCAAATACAGTTTATCTAAATTGTTCTAATTTATATTTTCATTAGCTAAGGAATTAACTATACTAGATGAACAACAGTAGCACCATCACGAATTTATAATTACATAGTGCCTCACCATTTACTAATTGGTCATTTTTTCAATTTTCATTTTGGTTTCAAAAAATTCCAAGACTATCATTTTTTTTTTTTAAATGAGGGGCACTAACCTTGGAACCTCCTTCACCACTCTCTCTGAGAAACTTCTTATTATTCTCTGAGGACATCAATGCTTCACTTCCCAGGCTACCCGCCCCGGGATTCTTAGAATTTAATACCTACTCAATTTCCCTAAGGTATGCACTGATTGCAGATGATAGATATGTGTGTTCCTTAAATTTCTCAATGTTAATTTGTTAAAATTCTTCTGTAACAGAGTACTTCTCATCCATGTATTTTATTTGTAGTCATTAAATTAAAAAGATTAAAAATTGATGTAAATGAAGAAAAAGTACCATGAAAATGTGATATCTTTTTCTCTTCTTTATTTTATGAGTAAATGAAGCATTTGATTTATTTTTTATAACTGTGAGATATCAAAATTAAGGGAAAGAATTTTGAAGAATTTTGTCAAATTTTAACTGGATTTAAACAAAAACACATTCATGAGCTAGAATTACATGAAAAAAATCACATAAAATGTTTGTCATACTGCAAAGTAACCAAGGAAGAACTGTGTGAATATTACCTGCTTATTAGTTAAGTGTTAGAAATCATAAATATAAGAACACAACTGCAATAAAAAAATTGCACTTAGTATTTTGTAAAATATATGTATGTGTGTATGCATGTGTATATATTGCACATCCTTATGTCTCTATTTCTTTCTCTCCCTCTATATATATATGTATATAATGTATATATGTATATATACATACACTATATATACAGGATATGTATATATACATACAGTATATATACAGGGTATGTATGTATACATACAAACATACACACACATTATATATATATATATATATATATATATATACACACACACACAAATAAAATACATGGTTATGGAAATGTCAACATAATTTATTAATGATGTGCATTTGTGTCTTTTTGAGTTATGTGGAACATTGGTCTTAGTTAAAACCTGAGTCACTCAAGTGCCATCAATAGCAATTTGCTGAACATTAATTGAATATTTATTTTCTCTAAAAGTTTTGGTCATAAAACCTGAAGACATATGTGTCACACTAATTGATGTATCATTATTGACATGTGACTCATGGCTTTTATTTTGGAAAAAAAACGTGTTTGTTGAAAGTATACTCTGCTTAATATTTAAAATTAAACTAAATATTTTATATAAACATTTTAATATGTTTTAAGCAGAGATGGAATGCTGCTCTTTTGAATCTAAGGAAGTGTACAGAGTGTGTAGATATTATATGTTATTATTAAAAAGGAAACTATTTTCCTTTCTGCCTTAAAGCATTTCGAAGATTAAATTTCAGATTATCATCTTGCTTTTGGAAGCTGCATTAAAATTAATAACAAAATATATTACTTTTCTGTAGTTAAAATATTTCTCATGATCTTGTCAGATTTCATCAGCATTAAGACAAATGATGGGAAGGCAAAGAGGCTTGTCAGTGTATACCTGTGCCCTAGGGTACAGCGGCAATTCCCTCTTTTTACTTGTTAATACAGAAATTCCATAAACCTGTATATCTGTAATAATGGAATGCTCAGCACTGATTTTATTTTATCCATTAATAAATGTAAAATGAAAATCTCTGATGGTGCCTGTTGATTAAACAAATGATGTAGAGTGAAGTTGAGAATCTTAAGTCTTCGACCAGCTTTGAACAAACAAAACTTTCCAGTCCTTCAGTCACAACTGAACCACTGGTAAGGCAATCTCTTTCTTTTCTTTGAGTTTCAGCTCAATTTTAGAAGAATTTTTTATGCATTTAGCATAAATAAATTTGGATTCTGTGCTCATGTAATACATTCTAGGAAAACTATGTAATATAATAGTTCCTACCACTGGGAAACTCATTTACATGCTTAATATCTTCATAAAACTTTGGTATCTAAACTGATTAAAAGAAAATTTGAATTTGTGTATAGTAAATATAATTACTTTTGTGTAGTAAATAAAATTATTATATTGACAGTTATGTATAAAATAGACATATAGATTAAAATGAGAAATTGATAGTGCTCACAAAGGCAGGGATTTCCACTCATTTTTTCCAATGACAAAGCACTTGTGGTAGTTACTGGCACAAGGCATTTCATAAATAAATGTTTGTTAGTGTGAGCCTTCTCTTTCCAGCCCTGGAACCAATAGTTCTGATCTTGACCAAATTCTCTATGGCTCATTTTTTTCATCAATAAAATATGAATGGAAATAGACTCTGATTAGTTTCTTGAAATGTTTAGTATTGTGATGTACCTAAAGATAAAATATGAAAACAATGAATTGATTTTCGATAATTATGCCTAGGTATGTCTATGCTTAAAAGACACACATAAACTTTAGTAGTTATGAAACTGAAAGTGAGTAAGAGACATCCAAGATTAAGAGGGTCTATTGTGCCACTAAGTTTACATTGTTAGATAGGCACAGATTATTCCATATAGCATTATGGTGTCCTTGTGTCCTGACCAGCAATGGCAGTATATCAGAAATGCTAAACTGGAAAGAACATGCTGAAAACCTAAAAAAAAACCACTAAACTATCGTTTTTGTAATTTTTGAGTCAGAAAGCAAAGGTTCACAAAGGTGGTTTCTCTTTCCTTATTCCTACAAACAGTGTTCCATACTAAAAACATTTTCTTATGCTACTAAATGTAAAAAGAGAATATGCTTTCCACATTGTGAGGATTAAACCTTCTATTCAGTTTCTTTCTTTAATGCTATCTTTCCCCACTTCTGCAACCCATCCCCTTAAATGTCGCAACATCTCCCTAAAATCCTTTAATGCTAACTAAATAGGAAGCTATGGCATTAGTGTTCAGTTTGGGGCCAGTGAGTGTAGAGAAACAGGGCTGTTTCTCTAACCATTGCACAAATGAGGACAGTAAAAAACATATATTATCAGTTTCTTTCATTATTCATTTCATATTCTAGGGAAATTCTGTAAAGCTATGAAAGCAGAAAACAGACAAAACATCTCATTAGCATTCAGTGTAAATGGAGCTCACTGAGGAAAAACAGAAACACAAGCAAGTTCTTGTGTTACAAAGCTATGTAGAAAACAAAAATGTGTATTTCCATATTTTTAAGGCCAAGGTGACCTTCATTTCAATACTGTGAAGGGAAGTCATTACACTCTCCTAATGATATACTTTAAATCATACAAAATAAAAGTCCAGATGGAGCATCAAGCATTGCTAGAATTTGAAGTGTAAACTCTGATGATCATCTCCACGTTTTGTACTAGTGCTGCAATAGTTTGTCATTGGTCCTGGCCAACAGCTTGTTCTTGAGAAGCAGGACACAAGAATCAAGAGTCATCAGTACAATCATTCCAAAATCTCAATTTCGCCTTCTGAAAAATGAGCAAAATACAATGGAAAGAGACCTCTCAGGAATAAAAGGTAGAGAAGGGAGAAGAAAAAGGAACTATGACAAAAAAAACCATGGAAGCTATTGAATAAATGACATGAAGAAATAACTCACAAAGGAGGGAATAGAATCTGAAGACTTAGTAACTACAGTGCTATTGATAGTGACGGGGTAAAGAGCACATTGTAAGTGTGTAAAATGTTGGACATAATTTGGGAAATTTGGGTCTCCTTCCTCTTATATGCTTTCTCCATATAAAGAAAGTTCCACCAGAGTCAGAACAACAAAACAGCAACAAGCCCATCAGTCAGTAAATAAAATAATATATAATTATTAAGTTAATTAAAAATACAGAGGGAAGGCTTTTGACAATATTCATGCTTCATTTAGTTAAATCCTAGTTTTGGAGGTTTTATTTTTAAATTTTTTTATGTGTGTGGTGTGGGTTTGTGCAAGCGAATTCAACAATGACTTCAGAGGCCACAAAAAAAAGTGGTGGATGGCAAAAGATTTATGAGATCTGAAGAGAAACCAGAGCATGGATAGACAGGAAGTAATTCGAATTTGGAAGCTGCAAAGTTGATGAGGTAAGGTTGGCTGGTGGCTTTCCCTATTTCCCTGAGCTAAGGCTTTCACCCTTATATTTGGCTGGGTGGTTTTATACAGTAAAACCATTTTAGAAATTCGTCTACACAGATACATAGGGAGAGACATAGAAAGAGATGGAGAGAGAGTGAGACTGAGAAAGAACAAAATAAAAAAGTGGTGGATGCCCTGGAGTTAAAGGTTAAAGGCTGGTAAATTAAAATTGTTTAATACTGTTGAAAATCATAGTGATTTGAGTAACATGAGGGTGTCAAAACATCATATGGCAGAAATTAAGGGGCAATAAGGATAATGACCTGGATAGCCCATTGTTATTAGGATAACATAAAGAACACGATTTGTCAACCATGATTAGTAAGTTGATTTTGAAGGCAGTATGGGCCTACAAGTGTGGTTCAATCAGATCATGGCATAGTTAGAGAAGTGTTTATACTGAAATTCTACTCCCAGTGACAAAAGGACTGTTAGAGGAGGGGCAGCACAATGAACGGAGTCAAGGAGAAGCGTTACCATATTGTTAGGAAGAGAACAAAGGGACTAAACAGAGGACATGGTAGCAGAAATGACGATGAAGTCATAAGCAAAGGACTATAAAGTGGTTAGCATGGCTCCAGTCTGCACTGGATAGAAGTTGTGAAGAGAGCTAAGAAAATGTTCAGTTCTATAAGCGGGGAAGAGGATCAAATGAGAAAAGGCCTCTAAATATGGCATTTTGTATGCTATAGTAATATTTCAGGGCATTGCTGAGAACAGAGGTGGCATGAAACGCAGGAGGGACATACTCTGTTTCTCAGCCGAGTTTATACGGAATTCAGGAATAAATGTGAAGCCAAACCCTGATGCTTGCTCATTGCCAATTAATCATGTTACAGAAATGTGTGACAATCACTACAAGCATGGAAATGACATTATTTTTCATTCTTATTTGATATTTTTATATCACAAAAAAATTCAAGTCTCATCAAGTACTTAATTCAGACAGAACATGTATATGAAATTGAAGCTTAATTTATGACTAATTATTAAATGAGAGGCTGAATAAGAAAACAAATTCAAACCACAACCTTTCCAGGTTTTTTTCTATTCATGACATTATTGTCCTTACAATTATGATTTATTTCATTGAGAAAAGTGAGAGGTAAGAAAGTTCCATATCTCCTGCCAGAGCAAATCTTTCCAACCTCCTAAACCCTCATGCTTCTGCACTCATTAGTGCCTGCAATTAGCAGAAACCCGGCATTGAGTGCTTTGATTGACACATGTTTATTTTCTCTTCCACACACTGTGGGATCACAGCATGAGAGTAATAACAGGAGAGCTGTAATTTGCAACTATGGATAGCATGGCTATCTATTATCATCGTACTTACAACTGGACCCTGTGGGCCCTGGGGACCTTCTCCTCCTTTCAGTCCAGGTGCGCCCTGATAAAAGTGAAAAGAAAAAAAAAAGCAATTGAATACATATAAAGTGACTATTAATAGGCACTGTGTGACTGACAAAATGGAGATGACAGGAAGTGTTTTCTGAAGGCAACACATGCAGGAATATACATGTATATTAAGATAATGAAATGCATAGATTCATATATAGCTCCTTATTTACTCGTGACTCTGAGTAAAAATTTCATCCATGTGCTCTACTTATATGTTGAGCATACCTGGGCTCCAGGAAGGCCTCTTTCACCTGGGAAACCACGTATTCCTGCTGGTCCATCTTTCCCTGAGATACCTTGAGGACCTGGGTCACCCTGAGAGACAGAATACATACCATTAGCAAAATAATTTCTACACAGTTTCTATGAACAAAATGGTGAGTGTCTCTCATCTCACCCTTATTTAAAGACAATATGCATCATTTAATTAAAGGGTTGTCATTAGGGGTGTCATACATATTAAAATACTGATACCCAGATGTAAGGGTATTATACAAACTGGTGATATTGATATTATGGTCAATGAAATGATTCTTGGGCTATTATTCAGTAATGTCTTGAAATACAGTAACCTTACTAAATATCTCCATGGCAAATTGTTCTGACATTGAGTAATATGGAAACGCATAATACACATGTATAGTGGATGAGGAGTACAAAGAGGTTTGGAGTAAGCGGATGCCCTTGATCTTGTTGTACCTTTGCACCTTCTTTCCCTGCAGCACCAGGAAGTCCTTGCTCACCAGGAGGACCAGGAGGTCCAGGATGCCCACGTTCACCAATTGGACCTGTCTCACCAGTCGGTCCCTGAATCAGACAAGTAAAGCCATATTAGAATGTCCTGTCATGTTTGCCAAAACAATAGCAAGCAAACTCAAAGATTACTGTCCTTCACAGGATTATTTTCCTTTATTTTCATGATGCATAACAAAACACTTCCTAGAACTTAATGAAAGTAGTATATGCAACAAGTGTTGAGAAGCTTATGGCAGTGTTGGTGAGAATAGCCACAAGTGCCAGGGAACTGTATGAATTATGCAAGGAGAATTTCCTTGCTCAAAACTAGAACTGCTTGAGAGGGAAGCTAGACCAACTACTCTTTAAGACTTTGTGTTATAAATGATAGTTTCACCTCATTCCTCTCTTTATACAAGGTGTCAAGTCTGCTTTACAATATTGAGACACTGATGCCACTCTGGTGGTACTCAAGGAGTCACTCACTGCTTTGATAATAAATCAAAGTCTCTTGGACCCCAAACAAATGAGCAGGTTTTTTTTTTTTTCCATTTCCATGACCCAGGAACTCCCATACAAACAGTTAATTGATATTCACTTGACAAAGTCTGAGGAATAAAGCTAAGGGGTCCCAGAGTTCAGTCCTTAAGTTTGTACTGGAAACTGTACTAAAAAACCAGCTGCCTGAAGGGATAGCAAATGCTGAGGGGAAATGCCAGGTTCTCTATGTGCCCCTCTGTGGGTGCTGTTTGAAAGGCTGGAGTATGATAAGCCTCCAGTGTAAAAAGGGAATGGTGACCTGTTGCTCTACACTGCCACAGCAGAATGAACGATTTAAGTTAAACACATATACTGAGAACAATCAGCATCCGAGACTCTTTGAAAGTGGAACACATTACTGCAGTTGCTTGTGAGACAGCATCCCCTGCGTTTTACTAAAAATACATCACGTTTCCATGTTCTGGACATGGGTAAAGAGACACGTCCACTCTTTGCACACATTTCCAGGTCTAAGTTCCTTTGTCTGTAATGACTGAAACGCTTTAGCTTATTCTTAATGTGCAAACACTTTTTCCACAAAGGCATTCTCAGCTACATAATGAGTTTAAAGCTAGTCTGGATGCTATGAGAAATTAGTCTTAAACCAAACCAAACCAAAGCAAAATAATAATAATAATAATAATAATAATAATTAATAATAAATCACTTTGCTAAAAATACACCAATTGAAGTCAGCTTAGTAAAGAGAAAACATAACAAAAAATAAGATTAAATATGCTAGAAAAAGAAAGAGACATACCTGCGGTCCAACCACACCTCCTGGCCCAGGGGGACCAGTCTTGCCTTGAAATCCCTAAGAAAGTAAAGAACAATCTATAAAAGCTATAGGCAGGATAAAACAAAAACTAAAATTCTGCAATATAATTGAAATACATGTTAAATGAAAGTTTAATTTTGGCTAAAATTTAATTCTTTTCAAATGTAATGAGATATTGTATTGATTCTTTATAAATGTCCAAAATATTGTATTTTCACTTTGCACATTATAGTGAAAGTATTATTTTAAATAAAATAAAAGACTGGGTTATGATGAATATGGAATAAAACTGTGTTCTTTTCACTGTTCTACCTCATCCAGTAACATATAGAATTTTAGCCAAGCAAGATTTATGGATGATATGTGAAGGAATTCTATATTCTTTAAGATCATTAACTGATTATACATAAACTTTTAACAATCTCTTAAGACAAAATATAAAATATATTTATAAAGATAATATATTTCATGACTAATAATCATATCAACTTTATCAATATTCTTCCCTAGAACACAAAAGAATAGTTACAAATATACTTTGCAAATAATCTGATAAATAAATGTAATCTGGTCAATGTGAGCAGTAAGTGCCCACTGAATCAGGCTTTGGGAATATATTCTGGTATCCACATTTTTCCAGGTTCATAGATTATTTTTTCCATGGGCTTTTATTATGATAGATTTCTTTCATAAGTCATATAATCTACGTTATAAATTGAGGAAATAAATACAAAAACCTGAAGAGAAAAGCCTTCCAAAAAACAATAAAAGCAATTTTAATGTTAGTCAGTAAAATATGCCCAAGAGCTGGCTTTTTGGAGTCTACTACCTATGATGGGACACCTTGCACAGCCTTGATGCAGGGGGAGGGACTTGGACCTGCCTCTACTGAATGTACCATGCTCTGCTGGGAGGCCATACCTTGTTGGAGGAGGGAATGGGGCATGCGTTGTGGGGGAAGGCTGAAGGGGCAGAAGGAGGGAAGAGGAGGGGATCTGTGGTTGGTATGTAAAATGAACAAAAAGTTCCTTAATAAAACAAGTCAGTAAAATATGAAACAGTATAAACAAGAAAAGCAGGAACCAAATAGAAACTGGTCATTCTATGGTTGTATCACAACTTAAGGAAGAGTAAGAATTATAAATTACAGAAAAGTAAAAAAATCTGAATTTTTATTATTGCAGTTCATATTACAGGGAAAGGAAGTACATTTCTCCTATTTTAAAATTTGATTTAAGACCAGTAGATGTCTACTCGTGCAATACTCTTCAATGGCAAGACGAAGTTGTTTAAAGAAAATTATCAGAGAATTTATTTATCATTTTATAATTTTAACATTGAATCAACTGGTGAGTTCAAAAATCTATGATCAAACTACATGCTATGCACACTCACATGTAAACACGTCTACATATGTGTACACCATATGCATGAGTATTCATATAGTATATGTGTATGTACAAATGTAATGTATATATTCACATGTACTTAATACTTCCTGGGTTATGTCAACAACCACTACTACTGGCATACTCTCTCATCTGCCCCAGACTATTTAGAAATTGCTAATCTGTGCTGAACTCTGCTCTTTCTCAATAGGTCTCTACTGGACATTACCAATGGTGTTTGGTGCCATTCCATCTCAGCATGGCGATAGATCCCTTGCTGTGATTCTCTAGTAATTTTCCTCCTTGGTGACACATGGATGCTATCAGTAATACTTTTTATTAATAAAGCACCTTCAGTTCCTAGGCTTTCTTCAATCTTCACATAAAGCCTATTGCATCATGGAGAAAGTATTTAACATGTAACTGTCTCTTGATTGCCCTAGTAGACATTCAAGCTGTATCCAATTCTTGCCTTGATGACCTCAGACTTTAAATCAGGTTTACCCACTTATCTACATTACCCAAAACTACTATCTCAAACCAACAATTCTAATCAACTAGATTCGATACATATATTATCAACCCACATCAGTGAGAATTTTTCTCACAGTATCAGCTGAGGCAGCTACTAAGGTGTGTCTTTTCTTTGGAAGTGGCCATAGGTTTGAACCACACTGATCTTGCCTCTCTCTCTCTTAAACAGCCATAGCTATCTGTTTGAATTTACCCATTCCTTAGGTCTACATTGCCTCTTCAATCTTCTGATCAATTAAATTTGATTTGAAGGGGAAAAATGCAATTCTGACCTTTAAAAAACATGAAAGATTTGTCTTAGTAACAGCAGGAACATGAATAGTACACAAAATTAATAGAGTAACAACTTATTACAATGAATTCATTAATGTCAATGCTCCACTGAAGAAAAAGTGGAGAACTGAAAAACTTACATACAAATAGCCACATGGCTGCTATAGAGAGAGCTGGAAGATAGTACTGTCCACATTCCTGCCCATACAAAAAAATCAGAGCATGTGCAACTATCTAATGAATTTGACATTAGAATCATATAAATAAAATAAAATTAAGAAAATTATTATAACTCAGAGTGGAATTTTCTTACTTCATAATGCCATTCTATAAAACTTCATTTGTTTTAATTTTGGCATATTTTAGGTTAAGTTAATGCTTTCTCCAGAGTCTCTGGAAACAGAGTGATTGTAGAATCTGGTGTAATGCCCAACAACATATATTTTCTATTCTGATAATATCAAAAGCAACTTAATTCATTTTATGGACAATACTGGATTCTACAGTGGCCCTCATATGAATTTGTGTGTTTTCAAGATACACACAAAAAAAAAAACCCTATTAATAGTTTTTACTGGGCGACCACCACCACCACAACAACAAAAAGGCTTCATATTATAAGACATCAAAATTTATTCTGAAGGATTTTGACTGGAGATGAATTTCAAATATAACAAAATAATTTCTTCTTTGAAATAAGGAAACACATATACTACAAAATATATCCACTCTCGATTCAGAATCTTCTGCAGGAAATCTTTGAATGATAGTCAACAAGAAAAAAGTTGAAGGAAAACAGTTGATTTCTAGCTATAGGGTTGTTCATTGGTCTCTTAAAAGTAGAAATTATGATACAATTTCTCAAAACTAACTCTGTCTGCCTATAAGGAACTACTAGATAGAAACTTGCTCAAAGTTCTAGCTAACAAATTATTTTTCTTCTTGTTTTACATTTTAATATTTTATATAATATGGGTTTTTGGAAAAAGCAATACTTTTAAAATTAATTCTTTTGGGAATTTCATACAATATATTTTCATCATATTCAATGTCCCACTTTTGATCAAATTTAGAAATGAGAGGAATCGTAATTATTAATTCTCTAGTTATTGATTCTTCAAAAGACATGTTAGAAGCATGCTGGCATTGTTCTAGAAGGTCCATGACTTTGGTAAAAATGTCGGCTGCAGGATTTGAATGAGAATGTCTTTGCAAATTTGAGTGTGAGTTATTTTCAGAGATTATTGCTCTTGCTCTGGAAATACCATTTTAAGAGTAAATTTAATTCTTTGATCTCAGTATGTATTTCTTGATTTGCTTTTGGAAAAATTAGACTGAAAGTTTCAGCTAAAACTAATATTTTATAACCCAAGAATTGTGACATGGTGAACAAAATAGGAATCATATTGCTATTGATGGAGTGCTTCACATGGGATGAAATTAGTAAACAGTTCAGCATTTGTGAAGATGTATTGCAGTGCAATTCTAAATATGTTTTAATGCTAACAGAATGCAATAGTAAAGGGGATTACAACAAACAGTCAACGGTAGTTTGTGTCCTGGTTTCCTCAAGAAAAAATGAATAAAATTAACTAACTGTGAGATCCAATGATTGATTCCAAGGAATCATGACCAGCAGTGAGGATTTCCGATTAATATAACAACCTACTGAGCTAGACAGATGGGGAGTTTAAGAGTAGCAAAATAAGCAAATAAACAAACACAATAGCCCACCAGGGGACCTTCATTTTCCTCTGCTCATGAATCCAACATAGGGTGAGCTGTTGAGTTAAATTACAGTTCTATTTCCTACTGATTTTTTTAACAAATCTAATTATAATTTTCAACTTTTTTTCCTATTAGACAAGAAGCTTATATTCAAGTCAATTATTTCCTTACAGTTCCCATTTCAGAAATTATCTCATCCTCTAAGACTGGCTTATAATAATATATTTTCCTGAGATGAGTGAACACTGAGGGGTCAAGTGAGGTGTAGCTATAGGGAGACTGGAGTGGATGGATCCAGGTGGCATCTTGTGGGGGTATCGCAGGTATGAGATCATCTCTATCAGTTCATCCTTAAATGTTGCTGGTTGCTACAATAAGTATCATACTAACAAGCATTATATTTATGTAAAGATAAGGCTAACACTTGGGTCTGTTTATGGTTTTGCTAAAATATTTTAATAAAAAAGCTCAATAGCAGCATATGGGAACAGATGCAGAGACCCACAGCCAGACATTATTCGGAGAGAGAATCTAAATGGGAGATCTCCATCAAGGCCCTCATTTCAATACTCAAGGAATCCTATGGAGACTGGAATAGCCAGAAGGGCTGGAGGAAATCAGGAAAACAAGGCCCTCTGACTCAGCTAAGCAAGGCACATATGAGCTTACAGCAAGCACAGGGCCTACATGGGTCTGCAATAGGTCTTCTCAGTATGTATTATGGCTATTAGTTTAGTAATTTTATGGGGCTCCAACTGTGAGAATGAATGGGTCTCTGAATCTTGTGCCTGCTCTTGGGACTCTTTTCCTTCTGATGGGTTGCCATGTCAAACTTCAGTGTGATAGTTGTTGCTTTATCTTGTTATATTTGATTTTGTAATGTTTGGTTATCATCTCTTAGAATCCTGTTCTTTTCTAGTGAGAAACAGAGAGTTAGTGGATCCAGAGGAGAGAAAGGAGGAAAGGAACTGGAAGGAATAGAGGGAGGGGAAACTATATGATATATTGTATGAGAAAATAAGAGGAGGGATTGTATGAGTGAGAATTGTTGAGACCAAGATTAGAAAAAGCACAGGGACAAATAGCCAAACTAGTCGAAACACATGAACTATGAACCAATAGCTGAGGAGCCCCCAACTGGATCAGGCCCTCTGGATAAGTGAGACAGTTGATTAGCTTGAACTGTTTGGGAGGCACCCAGGCAGTGGGACCGGGACCTGTCCTTAGTGCATGAGCTGGCTGTTTGGAACCTGGGGCCTATGCAGGGACACTTTGCTCAGCCTGGGTGAAGGGAGGAGGGGACTGGACCTGCCTGAACTGAATCTACCAGGTTGAGCTGAATCCCCAGGGGAGTCCTTGCCCTGGAGGAGATGGGAATGGGGCATGGGCTGGGAGGAGGGTGGGAGAGGAGGAGGGAGAACAGGGGAATCGGTGGCTGATACATAAAATTAAATATGTGTGTGTGTGTGTGTGTGTGTTGTGTGTGTGTGTTTACTTTCAATAAAAGAAAAAGTTAATTACATTGGAGAGAAGTAGAGTACAATAAAACTGAGTGAGATATTACTAGTAAAATAAATTTAAACATGACACAGTACAGAAAAAAAGAAATTCACTAGTTTTCAGCTGGCAATTTAACTGTTAATAGTAACACAGGTTTTTATGAAATTGTGTTCTCTGAGAGCGAATTTCATTCTAAAAAAAATTAAAGACAATAAACACAGAAAGTGAGCCACTTACAGTCTCTCCACGCTGTCCAGGGTGTCCTGGTAGTCCGTCCTTTCCAGCAGGGCCCTGGGATGAAAAACATTAAATACCCAAGTCATAAATAATTCTCACAGGATGTTGTAGCTCATGGGTAATGTGAAAAACAATCATCTTGCATTTCATAGCAAATTTCATTTTGATGGTTTTATTTTTATAAATGGGGGTATTTAGTGGATTTGATATACTCGTTCGTGAATTGCCTTCTTAATGAAAAAGAGACAATGGGAAATGTGTAAAACTATTCAGAGCACTTTGCACACCAATGAAACTTTTTCATATGCTTCTGTATTTTAAAAATATATATGCATAAGTTCATAGTTTTACTTTAGCAAAACAGTAGTTTCTCGGTTCTTGAAAATAAAATGTGTTTTCCCTGTTTCTTGTTTTAGAGATCCTTCACAGCTAAATTCCAAGTAAAAGAAATGCAGCTAGAAGAGAAAGCGAGTGCCCTCTAGTGGTTATGGAATATCTGACAAAAATGAGAAAGAAATGCAAACCTGTAAAACCATCATCAATTTACCCTTCAAACTGTTTTAAGTAAATGAAAAACAGTTCAATTCTGGAAGTCATCAGGAATAATTATTCCTTTAAGTTTCTTGATATATCCTTCAAGATGCAAAATACTTATGAAATACTAGGGAAATATTTATTACGTTACTGCTTTCTGCAAAGGGGCCATTTGCCATGTTTGAAAAAAAGAACTGAAGCAAATAAGTAAGTACTTACAAAAGGCAACTCTGTAAGGTTCCTACATTCTAAATACTTGACAGAGAATAACCCATTCTTTCAACAGTCTTATAGATTATACTCCTAAGAAGCTATTCCACATCAGTTCATTTTTCAAAACATATTTAGTAGGGACATTCAAACATTCTCTCTATTCTAAATAAATGCAGATAGACATTTTAATTTTTTTAATGACAGGTACATCACCCCTCACTACTGTTAATTATTTAAATAATGTTGTTTTCAAAGATCTAGTTTTATATATGCTAATATGGAGCCAGTTTGAACAAAAGCTGTTGATTCAAAGCAGAACACTTCCATGGTGTCTTTCTTCCACTTTGATGAGATTTCTAGAGTGCCTGGCATGCTTCATGGCTGCTTCTGTCAATGTTCTGAACCATATCTGCTACCTGACCCATTCCATTTCAACACACAGTATGCTGTGTGAATTACCAGGCTTTATTTAAAATCTGTGATTGTGACAGTTCATACAATCAACTTTATTTTCTTGATGGCCAAAATGAGTGTGGTGATTCCACTATCAACCTCCCCCAGAAAGCAAAAATTAAGAGCTATTAACAAAAGGCCCAAATCATTTTTTAAAATAACTAATTTTAAAACCATATGTCAATTATCTCTGCATTAGTTTAGTAATAAAGTATGCAGTTTTGTCCAAAGCTTAGAGAGACACAGAAACATATAGTTAATTGCTGGTAGATTGATCTAGACGCAGCGCTGCAAAACAGCAGACTAAAACACTTCCCATACTGCCTCTGTTGTAACACAGATGGAGTAAATGTGTTACTAATCTGAGGCCATTATAAAGTTTTCAGACTAATAGGATGTTATGTGAAGGATAACACATGTACCTCGCCTCTTCCCCCAGGATACTAAAATACCATCAAATATGCGCATAGTAATCAGTGCAAGACCTATATATGATTCTAATAAACCTATAAATATAAGCAGTAAGCATCCCACTCTTTACTGGTACAAATTATACTACAGTTTCCAAAATGTTCATCCTTTGAAATGGTGATTGTAGCTCTAAACAATACTATCTTGGAATGAAAACACAATGACTTTTACTGATGTTTTTAGATAGTATGAGGAACAGAGGTAATGGGCCAAAGAGCACCAGGCTTTCCTTGAATTAAGTATGAATTTCAGAAATATGCAATTAATCTGAAATAACTGTTTTGAATCTAAACTACTAATCAATAAAATAAAGCCAACTAATTTCCCAGCAGGTTCATGACACTTATTTTAAAATAATTATTTTAGTCATCAAAGGAGGATGCTCCTTCAATAGACTTGGAAGAGGAACAAAGGGGCAAACTCATCTACGTGAAAATTGACATATTCATCATGGCCTCTGTGATTACACAAGTAACTGCTTAAAGATGTTTGCTTCCTCTTAATTGACACTGAGAAATGATTCTTTAAAAAACAAGATTTCTATCATGATAGTCGTGTTAAAAATTTAGTATTTCCTAAATTAGATAACTATATAGCACTGAAATGTGGTAACACTGTCACTAGATAGTTGTGTTTGGTTGGTTCCTAGCCTGGAATTCCAATATTTGGGAGGCAAAGACAGGAAGAAATCCAGGAGTTTGGAATTTCTATGTCAGAGTGTTGAAACCACATCGAGAGAGAGAGAGAGAGAGAGAGAGAGAGAGAGAGAGAGAGAGAGAGAGAGAGAGAACGGAGGGAGGGAGGGAGGAACTAACCAACCAAACACAAACCTCAAAAAACAGCAAACAAAAGTCTAAAATTGACATGAGATTTATAGATTCTGAATGAAACTTTCCAAGCCCAGAATCTGTGTGTTTCTACATAATACTCTAAGACAAGGTGAAATTATTAATTATAAAAATGATCTAAATACAATTATATCAAAATACTTATAGAAATGCTCACAAACAATATGCATGTATCAGTTTATGAATTATGGTTTCACTTTGATATGAAACTTTAGATAGAGTTTACTATTCTCTTAAATGAAATACAGAGAGTACATAAAAATTTACATAGAAGCAGAAGAAACATTCTATTTTGATGTCAGCTATTTGACCTGTTCTTCAACTATGGGAATGGATGAAATTGTTTCTTGATATGTGTAAAGTGATAAACAGAATTGTTTAGTTTAAAAAACATACTCATACTTTTGCATCTGAAATAATTGCAAAAGGTAAGATACGGTGTTCAAATTTAACATTTCGTTCATGCTGGTATTTCAAGATGAGTAATTTATCAGAAAGACTTTTGTAAATGTTAAAGTCTGAGGAAGACTCTCTAGCCTAGATTATAGTAATAGTTCAAAAAACATTTGCATTGTTTAGAGAATGTGGAAGGTCTGTTGAACCATGGCTAAGGCCTTTCTCCTGAGTCTTTAAGAAGATTACATCTTGAAAAATGTGCCAGTGTTGCTGGTGCTGGGAACAGATGTATTTTAGAGCCTCTGCAACAAATGGGTGCATAAATTCATTATAACTCAGAGAGAGAGAGAGAGAGAGAGAGAGAGAGAGAGAGAGAGAGAGAGAGAGAGAAGTGAACTGGTACTACCTGACATTTATTTTTGAAAATAGTATTTTCAGTAACTTTGTGAGGACTAATAATGATAACATTCAAAACAACACTGTACTAAGACAACTTTATAAAATGTTCTAAGAATCTACTGCAGCCAGGCAGTAATCCTAGCATTCAGGGCCCAGAAGTAGATAGATATCTGTGAATTAGAGGCTAGCCTGATCTATATAGTAAGTTCAGGCCACCCAAGGATACATAGTGAGAAATTAAAAAGCAAATATATTATAGAAATAAAACAGTGACAATAAATGAAAATAAATCTTTATGTCGTTTTTGAAACACCAGAATGTTGGAAGGGGTTTATGAAGTGATTACTGAAGAGGCATGGAAGATTCCATTTGATTACAGAAGATAGCAGGAAAATTCCAGCACATCGTGTATGTCCTATTTAGCAATTATTTTCAATTTTATGAATGATATTGATTGTAAAAGTGATGGAAAATAACTATTATATTATTCTAGTTTTTATTTAAGATATTGCTTAACAAGACACATTTAAATTATGTTCCAAAAACATATATGAACTTAAAACACTGAATATGTATTCTCCAATATTTCAACTCAAATTTAATTTGTAAGAGTTTCTTACAATATTTACATTTTGAAAGCAAGGACATCACAAGAAAACCCATAGAAACAACTAGAAGCTCATAGGCATTCACAGAGTCTGAACTGAAAACCAGAGAGCCTTCATGGGACTGACCTATGCCCTCTCTATATATGTGACAGCTGTGTAGCTTGGTCTACTGGGGGGACTCCTAACAGTGGGAGCAGGGGCTGTTCCTAATGCTTTGCCAGGCTTTGGGGAACTATTCCTCATACTGGGTTGCCTTGTCCAGCCTTTATACAAGGGGAGGAGCTTAGTGCTAATGCAAATTGATATGCCATGTTTTGTTGACACCCAAGAGAGGTGTGCCTCTTTCTGAACAGAAACAGGGGAGGAGAGGAGGGAAGGGAACTGCAGTCAGGATGTAAAATAAACCCCCCATAACAACCCTGATTCTGGTGTTGTTGGGATATGTTCTGACCATAAGGATTTAAAAATGTCCTGCTGGTTTCAGAATGCTGCCAAGGGTTGAGAGCAGTTGTGCTGAACTTCGCCTAGACTTTTCTCATCTACAAAGTAGGAAGTCCTTGCTCCCCTCACTACCTCACAAGGATACAGAGGGTCCAAGAGAAAACACTGAGTACTGGTGGTGTGGGTGAAAAGCTGCTGAGAGGCGAGCCGCTGTTATGTTTCCACTGCAGCTGCGATCAGGAAAACATATGTAATTGAATTTGTTGCTGCCGTGGGAGCTCTCGTGTCGTTCTTTGAGGAAGCATGCATGGGTGGAACTGAAGTTAATTACTACTACTCCAATTCACTATGGTCTCCTGTCCCACTTGAGATAGGATGTTACAATTGTCTGGTTTTTCATAGGAAAGAAGAAATATTAAGACTTAATTCTGTAATGTTCATTGGCTCATAATTCATTAAAAATTCATACAAGGAAAAAAAGAAATAAACTTATTTTTTTTAAAGAAAGTGTTAAAATTGCAAGCTATGACTGTCAAGCATTAAAATATTATTGAATAAATCAAAAGAGAATGTGTTCCACTTACAGGAGGGCCTTTTGGTCCAGGGAATCCAACTGGACCCTGAGGTCCTTGAGGGCCCTGAGAATAAAAAGCAGTGGAGAAAATTTAACAATAAACTTTAAAGAATACATCCTCACTTTGCAGTTCATTTGTTCAGACAAGACACTGGAAGAATGAATTTCACCCACTTCAGTCATGAAAGCATGATAATATAGTAGTGTGGTCCTAACCTAGAAGCCAAACCAATTTTAACTATGTGAAATTGCTCATCACACCAATGTTCTTATCTTAAGAGCACTGTGACTATTTAGAGTTCATATAAAATGCTAGTATTCCTAAACAAGACATTATACATCCCCCAGGGGTTCAGGGGATAGTGAAGAAGAGAGGACAGGAAGTAGACTCACCACAAACAATTATTGACAAGCACACATTACTGGCTTTTTCAACAGTCAGTCATAAAAGGTGGGTGGGCTCACAGGAAGGCTCTATACTTTACCACTAAACTGCTGGCTATTAATGGAATCTGGGAGATTGGAATCCACTGTCTTTACACTGTACCCACTGCTGAGCCCACCAGGCTCAAACAGACAGCTCCAAACCAAGGGTCACATAGATACCCTAGTTAATGTCAATGGGTTACAAAATAAAACACAGTCGTGGAGGTGAGACAGAATTGTGGGGAAAATGGGGTGATAAATGATGGTGGGAGGGAGAAGTGAAGAGAGTACCTAATGTGCTGATGTGAACTTGTCTAAGAGCAAATTACGTTCATTAAAAAAAACATCAAATAAAACAACAGTAGAGACTATCCATCTGTATTGAGAAGTCTCATAGCATTCACACATTTAATATTGGTTGGAAACATTTATGGAGGAAGACATTAAAAACAGGGTCAGCCGGGCGTGGTGGCGCACGCCTTTAATCCCAGCACTTGGGAGGCAGAGGCAGGCGGATCTTTGTGAGTTCGAGGCCAGCCTGGGCTACCAAGTGAGCTCCAGGAAAGGCGCAAAGCTACACAGAGAAACCCTGTCTCGAAAAAAACAAAACAAAACAAAAAAACAAACAAACAAAAAAAAAAAACAGGGTCAACAGCCTCCAAAATGACAACTGCAATAGACTCCAAGAGAGTTCTGTCTCTAGTAATATACAGCTAACAGGGACATATGCAATCATCTCAAAAGCATCACATACTCTTATCCTTATCAAATAAGCTCTGGCAATAATTCTGTCATTTGTCAGCTCTGCTCCCTGCATTAGACCCTTTTGTAGACAAGATAAGGTGAACTTTATAATTATTCTTATTAACATTCTACCCCAAAATGCATTTATAGTACTATTCCTAGCTTGATACATAATTAGTTATATTATTCAGGTTCTTATTTACATATCCTTAAAATGCATAAAGTACTTCGAGTCATAGTGATTGTTTTGGTATCAAAGAATGGATCAGTAAAAGTTAAGCCTGTACTTGACAAGCACATAATTATGTCTATAAAATGAAGACATATAAAATGGGACATACTAAATATGAAATGTCTTATGTAATAAAACAAATATTAAATTTACTGTTTCCAAAGCAAAAAAAAAAAAAAATAGCTTGCTGAAGTGGATCTTCAACATACTTTACTTTTTATGTTATCAGTTTTGGCTTCACAAGGAAAATTTTATTACCATTTTAATCCAGTGCTACATCACAAATAAGTACAACCTTTTGCTATTGCCAGCAACTAAAAATCTAAAGAAAATTTCAGTGTATTCATATAGTTTTAAAAAATGTTATGAAATTGCTAAATACTGAGATAATATTAATAATTAACAATTTATTCTCTTAAAGCATAAAATCATTATTCTTTAGTATCTACATAATAATTAAAATTTTTGAAAAAATTCATTAAAAGACTAAAATTTTTATTTAGTTCATAATGTTTTTGTGAATTTCAATACACAACTAATATATTTATAGTATTTTATTCTCCCTATTCTCCTTTCAACTTGTTGCATTTAAAGTATATGACCTCTTCTATAATCACCAATACAGAGGCACACTCACATACACAGGCATGCACATAACCTACTGAGCCCATTTAGTATTACTCTTGTGTACATATATTCAGGACCAGCCACTTGAGACATATCAAAAGAAAAAGAAGAGTTGAGGAATGTGCTGTAGGACACTGTGAAAAATAAATTAATTAATTAATCAAATGCTACTGTGTGTGGAAAGAAAGAAGGAGGTATGGGTAAAGAAGGTTAGGTCAACAAAAACAATGTTTTGAAATGTCATAAAGAAATCTAATATTTTACATGCTAATTAAAAATTAAAATAAAACATATGTATACTAAAAGAATAAATAACATTTAAAATTGCTGCCAGTAAATGGGGAGATAATATGGGTATGCATGCCATTTACCACATACAAGAGCAGTAATATTTCCCCCTACATAGAAAATGAATACTTGGATGACGTTATTGTAAATGAGTCATTCTAGGTTACAAACAGAAAAAAAAAGCAAAGCAAGCAAACAAACAAAACCCTTTATTCTGATCTTCAGAATATACAGTCTCACTCTCATTGTCTTCTCCCACATACTCGGGTTGTTTAATCATGCTATTTTGCAAATCAAGATGTACTCTCATTGGTGCTTTAAAGTATAATAAAACTCAGTTGTTCAATGATTTGCTAAACTGTCCTATTAATTTGATGATTCAACCATTTAAATCCAATGTATCTTTTTATGAACATTACTTGAACCATATAATATATCAAATATTACATTATTTATGAATTCAAAATGTACAAGATGAATGAACTTAATTTGTGAATAGTTCATCTAGAGAAAAAAACATGTAGCAATTTAATTAAATATGAATCTGGCCATAAGGAAACTTTAATTAAATGCTTATTCTTTTCTCTAAGCTACTCTTATTTTGTTACAAATAGAAACAAAATTTCACTCCACTTATTATTCAGAAATTTAAATTTTCATACTCAGTTTCCAGTTATCTACCACAGGTGTTTCTGTCTTCCCTTCATGAAACACCAGCTTTAAAATTTCTAATAAAAATATACAAAAAAAAAAAAAATGTGGGCTGAAGAGATGGCAGAAGCGCAAAGACCCACGTTTGAAACTCAGAACCCTTATGAAAAAGCTGGATGCTGTGGTCTGCATAAACAATCGGACCACTAACTCGGAGAGATAGATGGTACAGTCAGATGAATCCTTGGAATCACCTAGGTCAAACAGCCTGGCACACAGAGCAGATATACAATAGAGAACATCTCAAAAAAGGTGGAAATCAAGAACCCATACCAGAGGTTGTTTTCTGACCTCTACATGTGTATCTTCATTCATACACTGTGATGCCCAAGTGCACACACACACACACACACACACACACACACACACACACACACACACTTATACATTTTATAGACAAAAGATCTATACAATGACATAAGCATAATTTAATGAGTCATCATAGAAAACTAAGGCTGATTATAATTCCGTTGGATATGATACAAACTTTAAAATTTAAAATTACTTCAAGACCATTGCTTTCAAATAATGCTTGCTGCTTCTTGCCAAAACAGCCAAATAAAGGTCTTGGTGGCTCATCTGTATTTGGCTTTATTTTATATCAATTGAAAATCAATTTACCAAGTGGTTTTTCATTTACTGGAATAGATGTTTTGTCTTGCCTTGGATGCATATTGATTGTGACTTAATGGCTACTGTTACTTGCATTTTACCAACATAATGTTAACTGTCAGTTCCATCGACAAACTGAGGACTAATATGTAAAACAAGAGACCGCATAGGGATCAAAATATATTTCAAGTAACAACTGTATTTTGATTAGAGTAAGTGTTATAAGTCAGGCCAAAAATACACATTATTTCTCTCAGTTCTACAATATTGTTTGTACCTCACCTCAAAAATTAGCAGAGGTAAGGAACTGTAAAATATAAGAATCTCTTAACTCAGACTGGAATCTGTAGGTGAATATGTACATGTGTTTTGGACATATGTACCCTCTTGCAAAATTAAAATGCTCACAGAAGTATTCATTTTCATTGAGTTTTATGCAACTGTGTGATACGTACTCTTTCACCGGGAGGGCCTGGAGGGCCATCACCACCTGAAGTACCCTGGCAACAATAACAAAAAGAACAGAGTGAAAAAAATGTCAAATTTGATTCTTCCTCACAGCATTGCTCTCATCAACAAGGATTTGCAACACAAATCAATAGTAAGTTTGGATGATACCTTCGGCCCTGGTTTCCCTGTGGGACCTCTGGCACCTCTGGAACCACGAGGACCCTGCATAAGAGAAGAGAAAGCTTACCCAGTGCAAAGCAAACGCAAAAACAAATGTGAAAAACTAATATCAAAATAGAAATCACTATAGTAAAACAAAGCACCTACCGTTGGACCACGTTGACCCCGGGGGCCTGGTTTGCCAGCAACTCCCTGACAAAGACAGTTCAAAGAGTTTCAGTGTGTAGTAAGCATTCACAGTAAATGGGGGTAAGAAACAGGGATTCATGTAGGGACATGTTCACTAGCCATCTCTGGACAATATACTTATGCTCCATACCCGGGCACCTTTCTCCCCGTTGGCACCTGGAAATCCAGGAAATCCAGTGGAACCCTGAAAATAAATATAATCAACAATGAATATAATTTTTTCACTTTTCATGCCACAAGCTCCAGTTATTTTGGAAAACATTGATTTGGTCAGAGATGGTATTATTTAAGTAAACAGTATGTGCTTGTTTTGAAAGCTCATAATAAAAATATACAATGTTCAAAAATAATTGCTTTTAAGTCATTATATAAGGTCTCTTCTTGCATTCAAAAGTGAACTTACAGTGACATCTGAAAGCCTTGAAGCATGAATTGATAAAAAAATTACTTTAGTATTTAAATTTAAAAGTAAAATAATGTATTAACTCTATTATTAAATACATGTTAATTGGATATTTCATGAAAAATAGATTTTAATTTAACATTCCAAACATTTGCTCCAATTCTAAACAAAAATCATATTTTAATAAAGGGAAGTTACAATATAAAATGTCTATCCTTATTTAATATTACACCTTCACTCTTCCCCAGATCCACTCAACCTCAGTTTCTCCTCAGAAAAGAGCTGGTTTCCCAAGGATGTCAATCAAACACAGCATAACAAGTTGTAATGAGACTAGGCCCCTCATCTCATATCAAAGATGAATGAGGCAACCCAGTAGGAGGAAAAGGGTCAAAAGCAGGTAAAAGAGTCAGAGACACTCCCCCCCACTCCCACTATTAGGAGTCCCACCAAGAACACACCAAGCTATACAACCATCACATATTCACAGAGGCCCCAGCTCAGACCAATACATGCTCCCTGATTGTCTCTGTGAGCGCCTATGAGTCCTGCTTGACTGATTATGTGGGTCATGTTCTTGTGGTGTCTTCAAGCCTTCTGGCTCTACCATCCTTTCTCCCCTTCTTCTTCAGGATTCCCCAAGCCCTGTCTAATTTTTGGCTGTGGGTCTCCAGCAATTTTTGTTTTTAAACTGTATTATATCACACACCCTGAAAAGCTTCCTTCACATTTTCTAACTCTGTTTTAGAAACAGGCATAACACTCTGTGTTTGAAATCCCAAAGACCTTAATTCACATCAATCAAATAAAGTGAGGACATATCTTGTCCACTTTCACCCTATTTTTCTGTAGCAAAAGAGGGCAATGGTCTATTCTTAATATATCTTAAGACTTTGAAATTTGTAGGAGATTGGAAAAAAGAAAATCAAAGATTATCAATAAAAAATGTGGGGTATAAAGTGATAATACTGGATAATAAACAATGAATGTTTTAAAATGTAAAAAGCCCATAGTGTACTTAATATGAGTAGATATATTACTAGTAAAACACAACTAATATCCCAGTAATAAAAATTGCCCATTTCATCTTGGGCATAGGGCCAGACTTTCATCTTCTCAGATATTTCTTTGACTACTATCCAAGCCGATTTATATCTTTATATCTTTATTAAATAAAGAAAGGGAAAAGATAAAATTTCATATCTTTTTCTCTCAATTTTCTAAATATTCCCTTAAAATGGAAGTGGAGGGAGTTTTGAAAAATTTGCATTTCTTATTTAAACCATTGTATGGATCAAATTCAATAATGTATAAAATGCCTTGTTCAGAGACGAGCAGACTTTTAAATTGTATACACATCTCCATGCACTAAGGGGGATATATCAACATTCTTTGATTTTTTGTCTTTGTGTTTTTAAATCAACTTCTTTGCATCTAATTGCTGCCCAGAACAATGCCTCCCAAGTGAAAAATGGCCCACATACGTCAAAATAAACTGTAATGCTTTTAAAAATACAGATTGTGAGTAGCACTCCAGACTTACTGAAACTGAAAAACTTTCAGCTAGGGACTTAGAAATCATAGCCCTGGACTCTCTAGATGACACATACCTCATGATGGAGATAAGTTGGAAGCTGGATGTTATATGAATGGACAAAGAACAGTCACCTGCATACCCACATCAAGAATGTGGGTAGCTCGCTGCCACTTGAATGTAGCAAATATTTAATATTTAGCAAGCAAGCTAGTCAAGAAAACTGTATGTGATGTCCCACTTCACCACAGGGTAAAATAATGATCCAAGGAATACACAATATTGGTTTTATGATTTGATGTTCAATATATTCTGTGTTGACTATAGAGGCAAATTATGATTCACTTGAGAATAAATGACAAATAAGTTTAAGATGGAGAAGAAAACTCTATATATTACAGTCTTATAGGATTTTAAACCTTCACTTTCTTTGTCTTCAGAATCAGAACAAGTTGTATCTGTTAGTTGCTGAGTGACAAAAAATTTAACACATAAGTACAATCTAGTATCTCAATGACATGCTTTACCTAAATTTTGTACACAAACTAATATGTCTGCTCTAATCAAAGTAGCTACCCTATTTACAAATTCACTATTAAAAATTCTTAATAGTTGTTTTTGTTGTTTTAAATTATTTTTATATATTATGTGGGGAAAAAACAGAAAAATTCTCAGCCAACCAGTGTTTCATGTAAGGTGTTATAAACAAGGTACACAATGCACAGTCAAAGTAAATACTACCTTTAAAATGGCAAATAAATAAATAAATAAATAAATAAATAAATAAAAGATGACAAGGTCAAAGTTGGTGATGAAATTATTTTGTCAATAAATAAAAAACTTGTAAAACTATTTTGCATACTGTTAATTATAAAATATTCTATTTTATGGTAGATCTTGGGTTCTAAACTGTCATCTTTTATAATATTTGGAGGTTTTGTAACATTTGGTGGCTTATTTTGCTCTTAAGATGTTAAATAAATGAGTGTTTAACTACAGGTCTTCAACTACTTAGACTTAGCAGCCAAAGTTGATTTTTCATGAAATGTTGTCTATTACAATGTCACTAGCTTATATATAGTGAAAAAGCTTACGGCTCTCTTTGATTTCTGATGTGAGCATCACTGAGTTTTGTTTTAAGATGGATCTATTGTTTCTAATAAAGCAAAAAAATAGGAATTATGAAAAAAGTGATATTAAAGATAGATGCCTCAAGTTCAGACATTGAGGTTAAAGAATAAAGAAAAGCAACATCTTATTGTGAGGAGGAACACTTTTCTTTTGTGAATGCTTGCATTTTTATAATAAGAATTCAGAGAATACTGATCAGAAAATAGATGCCAGCAAAATGGAATACATCATAATTTCATATAAACTCGCAAGATACAATTGTGTTCATTCAAATGATATTATGAGTGTTTCCTATCATTTTTAAATCAAAATGAAAGTATATCATGATTTCTGTGCATCTTAGTAAACAGATTAAGAATTCAAAACATAAAATAGAGATAGTTTATGGTTTGGAGTTGTACAATAAATGGATCTCTATAGACATAACTGTTGTAAATTCCTAACATTTCAAATGAATGTAAATGGAAGACAGAACAATATATTACATATAAGATAGAAAATCTAAAAGACAATTGACCAGCATTTTCAATCTGAGAAATATTTAAGTGACACTTGTATCATTTTTAAAATATATCTTATTACATAAGGAAATAAATAGCTTTTTGGAAACAATAAAAATCACTTGGCAAGATTAATATACACTGTATATGAAAATGAGTGAAAACTGTGGTACTCAGTCCACATGTTGGGGAAGGACGGATTTTTTTCCTCAAAGGTTATCTATGAAGTTTATTAACATGTGGTTGAGGTTGTAACATAACTAGAATTTCTTTATCTGTTATACTTGCTATGGGTAGTGTGTAAAATAGGAACGATAAAAAAAGAGACTAATATAAAAATGCATTTCATGTACATATATTTAAAAAATGAACTAAGTATGGTTGTGCATGCCTGGATTTCAAGCACATGGGGTTTTAAAGCAGGTGAACTGAGAATTCTAAGCAAGCATGAACTGTATCAGTTCCTGTCTTTAAATAAAAAAGAATAACTACCCAAATTATTAATTAACATTTACAAATTAATTCATACAGCCATCAATATAATTAGTAAATACATCAAGGCTAATCAATGACAGTTTTTATAAGCTGAAGCAAAGTTCATATTTCAAAATAAACAGGCAATCATAAAAATATCATATATCTCTTATAATTAAAATATTTGTAAATATTTCAAATATCACAACTGAAATTTGAACAGTATAGTTGATTACACTGTGCACCCAAAAGATAAATCCATGCCAAAATCTCTGAAACCTGAAATGTTACTTTCTTTGAATGAAAAATAATGAGGTAAATACGTTAAGAATCATGAAAGGATTCAGAATTGTACAGGGGTTTCTTAAATCCAAAGGCAAGTGTCCCTATGAGATAGGATGGGAAGGGACGAACAAAAGAGACTATGTGGAAATGGAGAGGTTGGAAGGGCGCAGCTCCCAGACAGGGAATGCAGGTGGTAGCTTGAGTTGCAAGCTGCCTGGACAGATTGTCTCCTAGAGGTTTTGGGGGATCCGTTTCTAACAGCACCTTGACCATGAACCCCTGGCCTCGAGAAAGGCAACAGCAAAACTTTCTATTGTTCAAAGTCATCCAAGTTTTAGATATTTGTTATAAATCTCTTGTGAAATGAATGCAGCTGCAAATGAGAGTCGGGATTTTAAAAATGGAACAGAGCCAACAAAATGGCTGATTGGTTAACAGCACGTTCCACCAAAACAGAGAACCAGAGTTTCATCCCTGAAACTTACATGATGGAAGGAAAGAATTGATGCCTAAAAATTGTTCCCGATCCTCCATATATGTGCCTTGTGAGCACATATGTGTAGACGTGTACTCACATGTGCGCGCACACACACACACACACACACACACACACACGTAAATAAAAGAATATAAAATTAAAAAAAATAGTTCAAACCACAATAATAGAAATAAAATAAAAAGCTATCATCATCCACATGATATCTACTATATAAAAATATTTTAGTTTTCTTTTCTCAAATATATTTATTCCATCTCTATCAAATGATTTAACTAAATCTTTCTTTCATAATGACCCCGTGTCCACAAATTCTCCAGGATATAACATAATCACAGGCTCTCTGAAACACCTGAAATCCAGGTGTGTGTGTGTGTGTGTAGTATTATAAATGTAATTGTGTTTTTTACTTGGTGATAAGTATTGAAGTGAGAAAAATTATGCTTCAGTCTCTCCTGTCTCCATCTCTACAACTACATTTCTAAGTGTAAGTTCTTAGTTGAACGACGTATCTCACAGATAAGACTATAAAGTTCAAACTATTTTACCTTGGGACCTTGTCTTCCTGGATATCCTGGCAATCCTGGAACCCCAAGTTTGCCCTAAAATTTTGAGAAAAACAAGATAAATGTAAACAGCCTATATAGAATTGTTTCAGTGAGAATTTTCTAGTTATTTGAACAAAGTGTTCAGTCTATTTTCATTATAGCGTTTTTCATTTTCATGAAAAATAAAATTTTCACCATGTATATATGTTAAATGATTTACTGATTCCCAAGAACTACCATTGTGCAAATGATAGTATCTTCTTTGGATACATAGTAACTTAGGGGAAGACAATTCTCACCCATCTGTGAGTTATAAAGCATAACTAAAGAAAGCAAGCTTTATAATTAAACAAAAGAACGTTAGTTAACATAGTTAACTAAGCATATTCAGAACTTATCACTTCAACTTAAGAAAATCTTTATGATAAATTATTTCATGTATTATATTGTAACTGCAAATCAAGTTATTAGGTTATGTAGCTTTTTCCTCATAAACTAGAATCTAAGTATTTATATTTGGATATAATATATTGTGACCTAAGAAGTTTTTCTGATGAATTACTCCCCAGATATTTCTTTCTTTAGTAAATAAAAAAAGTACAAGTAAGAAATTAAATAAGTGAATTGACTAAAATGTTTGTGGACTTTTGAACATCACTTTTTAAAACAAAATCATAAATAAATAACATACAATTTTTGCATTAAATTTTTAAACCTCAGCATAAAGAAAGTATCATTATTGATAATGCACATTTACAAAAATGTTAGAAGTCAATACAGGTACAAATTCACATGTATAATGTTAAATATAAACAAAACTTTAAAAATAAAAATAGAAGTTTTGCTGGAAAAATCCAGGCAAGAACATGGTTTATGACCTTGTCATTACAGACTAAAGTAAAAAGTTGTAAGAGTTACAACTGACAATGCATGGATAAGCAATTCTCAGATGGAGAAGAGGCAAACAAGCACTACGAAGCTTGCTTTTAATGACATCCCTTTGGATACATTATGCTACCACATCTTCTTTCATGTTTTTATGCCAACAATTTCAAGGCAAAGAAAAACTCTAATGATCACAAAGCTATCTGTGTTCTATGCTAATTGCTATATCAGACTACATACCTTTATAGTTTAGAATGATTTTAAAATAAATGCAGATATATAACTTGTATTCTTTTAAATGACGATAAAAAGGTCAATAGATAGACATCTAATAATGAGAAGCTACGTGTAGAGAAGCAAAGGTCCATGCTTTAGAATCATTTCTGAGACCATTTGTACATAACAAGGTATAGCTGAGAAGGGAGGAAGGTCATCAGAGAACCTTGATCAACTGACAATGATGCCTTGACTTCTCATCATCTCTCCTTACTGGCTAAATACAACAGTGCTCATCAGCTCAGCAAAGGGAATGGTTTCCCAAGCATGAGCCCTGTAAAACTGCCACATCAGTGATTCTAGATGGGAAAGCCTTTCGTCCATCTCTTCACAAAGTCTGCACAGTAGCAACAAAACTTCCTTGTGAGACAAAATGTGTGCAGGTGGACATATTACAACTTTCTAATAAAGAATATACTTTCTTTATTTTCCAGGAAACAATGCTATCACTGGAGAAAATATTTATACAAAAAAAAAGAGAATTCATAAGAATTCTATCAACAGGATAAAGCAGCTATTTTTAATTTGCTTTATTATACACATGAAATAATGCTTATCATTTAACGTTTCTCATTTTCGCTTCAATTAAGTTCATAGACTGTGAATAAGCATAGTGTGCACAGCATCACCTGTTTGTCATGATTAAGGCCATGGCTTTAATCCCCAATACACTCCCAAATTATAGCAATTTAAGCTCATAATACACAAAAAAGTTTCCTAAATAAATAAATTGTCTATGGAGCAAAATGAATGTTCTTTATTGCATTTAAAGTAAAGATAATAAAAATATTTTGACAAAGCACATATGGTCCAGGTTCTCTCAAACCAATGAATATTGTATTTATCTGGAAATTCTTTCTTAATATCAGATTAAATTCAAATCTCTTGAAGAGAAGCCTTAATGTACTTTAAATAATACCCTGTGGAAATATATTTATACACAAAAAGAAAACATCTATTTTGTTTCGGGGCAAATATGATTTGGTTTGATCTGATACAGTAAGTAAGCCATCATTCACTGTTTTCTTTAAACTCAGGACATTTATATTCAGCATCAAATGTGGGAAAGCTTTAGGAATGGCTGCTCGTGATTGAGCCCATGGGAGGGTAAGGGCAAATGTGGCCAGCTCAGGACTGAGTGCTCTCTCACTATGATAAGAGTATTGCACACTGAATCCAAGAACTTTGCTTTGTAAAATGCCACAGAAGCACTCTGCACTGCACACCCTGAGAGAGGAAAGCTCACCAACCTTCTCTCCTGCTTGGCCAGAGGGTCCTGGGTCTCCAGTTGGGCCTGCTCGGCCTTTGGGGCCCTCAGGGCCATCTTCTCCTCTTGGGCCAACTTGGCCCACCTCACCCTGGAATGCAAAGTAACATTGTTCATTTAAAACACTTCAAGACTGGGAAGGGGAATATTCTAGTGTATGAGAGAATCGGGCTTTTGGACTCTTGGTTTGTTGCCTCTTATTATGTTTGCTTACTTTCTTATGAGAAAAGGGTTGAAATAGTTAGATGTCAACAAGCATTTCATTATTGAATAAATAACTGAATGCGGACTAATATTTAAAAAGTTGCGGAAGCCTGATGGAATCATGTGTACTCCCATCTTGCTTGAATATATCTGGGATGAAGGAGAGAGAGACAGAGACAGAGAGACAGAAACAGAGACACAAAGACAGAGATAGAGACAGAGAAGAAAGAGAACACAGACGGGAACCAATGAAGAGTAAAGATTTGAAAGCAGCTTTGGAAACTATTATTTGGAACACAAAAGTTTCATTATGGATTTTTTTTTTAATCTTGAGCAAAGCAGAAGCTGAATTTCAGCTGAATTTTCTCCCATCCTGACAGCTTTTACATGAACCTTAGGGAATTACGACTCCTCTGAGGTCTGCTTCATTGATTAGATAGATGAGGTATTTATATCAGTTAAGAAATAAAGTATCTAATGGCTTCTAGTTGAGTTAATCCACTTTCAAATATATTATTACCAGATGTAAATATATCATTGTTACACTCTGCAGTTCAGGAAACCATAAAAATTTAAATGCATGTAAGTTGCACAACATGACTGTCAGTCACCATAGTTCACAACATACACACAAAATTTAAAATAAAACTGTATTCTTTTTTCTAGTAATTTCACCATACTATTCTGAAACTTTCATGAACAACAGTACTCGGTTATATGTAGATGTTGTTGAGGTGATATCTTAATAAACCCACAGGTGAGGTGAGACTATCAAGATTGTATTTGGCTTTATAGCTCTACAACAGCAAGCTTATCTAGCATTGTCGAAGTCCATAGTTACATCCTCAAAACTACAAAAAAAAATGCACATAGTGCACACATCCTCCTGAAATCTCTTTTAAGCATAGCTTATCTTAAAAGTGCAAATATTTCAAGCATGCTGGCTGGTACATGCCTTTAAACTCAGCTCTCAGAAGGCAGAGGCAAGTGGTCTCTGTGAGCTTTAAGCTAAACTAGGATATCGAGGGCTACATAGTGAGTCCCTGTCTCAAAAACAAAAGCAAAAGCAAGAGCAAAAGTTAAAGAAAAAGAAAGTATAAGAAATATATACTCACTGTATAGTAAATTAAAAACATCTAACATCTAACACAAAACTACCATTTCAGGTAGTCAGATTATTAAATTAATTCTCAACTAAATCTATGCTCTTAACATGATGGACTTGTTAGAATGTAATCCAATAAGTATCTTCATACATTTGTGTGTCTTATAAAATTTAACACATTTAGAAAAACACTGGCATTATACTATTCCCACTATCATTATACTGTCCAATATTTATATACCAATTGAAGTGCAATGTCTTCGATAAATTTTATTTCACCTATGCTTGCTGAATTTAGTGTTAAGAAAAATTATATTTGTAAAAGATGATAACATTTCTGTCAACTTGAAACAAGCAAGAGTCTTTTGGAGACAGGAACCCCTATTCAAAATATGCCCCCATAGTTTAGCCTGGAGGCAAACCTGTGTGCATTTTCTTGATTGAAGACGGAGATGAAATGTTTGTGCCACCCTGGGATGATAGTCCTGGGTGATGTAAGAAAGCTGGCTAGGAAGAGCCAGCCAGTAAGGGGCACTTCTTCCTGGCCTGTGTCAGCTCCTGCCTCCAGGTTCTTCTCCTACTTGAGTTCTGCCCTGACTTCTGACTTTTCTCAGTGATGTACTGTCACCTGGATCTGTAAGGGAAATAAACCCTTTTCTCCTTACGTGGCTTTTGATCCTGGTGTTTTATCACAGCAGTAGAAAGCTGAACTAAAGCAGTGTCTTCAAATTTATGTATTCATGTAAATCTTGTTACTCACTCTGTCCCCTTTAAGCCCCATGTCACCTTTGAATCCTGGAAAGCCATCTTCACCCTATCATGAATAAAGAAGATTGTAATCAATTATTTTGAATGGCGAAAAAAAATATGTAAAATGAGTATTAATAATTAGAAGAAATTCTTTTAAGAAATAAAAGTTCCAGTCATGAAACCACAAACTGTCTATTGCATCCCAGACCTATTCCCTTTCCTTGGAATTTTATCATGTAATCATTTCCATAGTGCTTGGCTATAAATTAGAGAATTTTTTCGCAAATATATTCATTACTATCTCTATCTCATGGGGGAATAATCATTTTTAATAACAGCATTCTTTTTAAAATTTTAAACAAAGAAAAAGTATTTAAATGATTATCATTAACATAAATTGAAGAACTTGACAAAATATTTTACCCAATGCAACACACTTCTACATTGGAATTTTCATGATTTTCAGTTTTCTCCAATGACGCTGGGCTTATCAGTCACTTCAGGGCAGTCCTCAGTCCTCATGTTCAGAAGTAGTTGACTAACATGGACTCCATAATTTTTGTGTGTTTTTATTAGCTAGAGTTTGGTGTGGGGCTTTATTGTTTTGGGGGGAAACAAAACAGGAACCCCTATTCAAAATATGCCCCCATAGTTTAGCCTGGAGGCAAACCTGTGGTGCATTTTCTTGATTGAAGATGGAGATGAAATGTTTGTGCCACCCTGGGATGATAGTTTTTGTTTTCTTGGTTTACAGAGGGGTTATTTATTTTGATTAAACTTAGGTGAGTAGGGATGGGGAGAGGATCTGGAAGGACTTGTGGAAGGGAAAGAATGTGGTTAAACTATACTTTAGTTTGAAGATTGTTTTATAACAAAAATATAATAAAAAAAGAATTTTCACAATTTTATATAATTTGCATTCAACAAATATATTTTATCTCAAATTGATCTCTAAACTGTATTCTGTTAACTGGTGAGGAATTAGAAAAGTTTATAATACACATTACATTTGGACTGTAAATTTTCCATCACATGCTAAGATAGGTGATGCTGAACAGTGGGCATCCTTTGGCACAGAGAAGAGACATTTTGATTACAGACATATTTTCAGCTACTCATCCTAAAACTAGAAATCTTCAGGAATGGCTTTACTGCTTCATGAATTTTAGAAAAGTAAAGCATTTTGAGTTTATTTCTGGTACCAACAATAAATGAAGCCAGAGTATATCACAGTTTTATTAGTTTTTTGAGAATTTTGTACAATTCATGCTCTCTCTCAACAGCTCTCAGACACAGAACCTTCCCCTACATTAAATTTTATGTGCTCTCTTCTTTAATATTTCTTTTATTTTTGAGATTATACTAAAATTATACCATTTCCTCCTTCCCTCACCTCCTTCCAAACTCTCCTCCTTGGTCTCCTTCAAATTCTTGGCCTCTTTTATCATTAATTGTTATTACTTGAATAGATGTATACGTACATACATATATAAAATTACTTTTAAAACAAAAAGTAATAATACTACATTTTCATCTCATCAGTATATATTTCTTCTATTTATGAAATTAAACATCTAAGAAGTATATTATACAGTATATTATGATCAGTATTTTTTATAATGTCAATAACTTCCTATCACAATACATAGTTGATATAAAAGACAAGAAAACAATCAAAATAATTATTAAAATACTCAAATATTTTAATGATAAGAATTCAATTCAGATACATAGTTTTGCAATAAAAGCTTCTCCAAGCAAGAAGAATAAAACAGTTGTTCAAACTTCATACATCATTATAGAGTTTCAAAAACAGTCTGACTGTATGAACTTTTAGCTGTATGGGAACATAAACATGACCTACAGAGAGGCAACACCAGTTGGCAAGCCAGCAGGGATAAGGGAACTTTCACAAGGGCTCACTCTGCAATGAAGAGTTATAGGCATTTAATGGGTGCTAAGAAGGAGAGGGTCAGTATTCTCCTGAGAAAGGGTCCCTGGTAGGTCATGTGACCTAAGCTGTCCACTCTAAACATATGCACATATAAGTAAAACTAATTGGAGTGATCAGGTTATGCTCAAATATACACAAGTGTAGTTTTGCACATGTATGTGCAAGGATGTTGGTATATGTATGTGGGCGTGTAAAACTAATAATAGAAGAGGTCATGAATTGGAAGAGGGGTAATAGACAGAAGGGAAAAAATGGGGGAGGTCAAAACGGTGTAAATACACTGCTTGTATGTGAAACTCCCTTTCAAAAAGAGTTTGTTTTTTCAAAGTGTTGTATAGTTCCTAAATGCTTGGAAAAAAGTGATTGCTTTCTAATAACAATTCTCAGTATTTCCATAAAAGATTGATTACTAAAATTAAGCTTTGAAAATGCATATTTATTTTACACTCAGCAAATGGTATCTGAGAAATAACTTCTTTGTGCTGAATGTCCTAAATCAAGTATGTAGAAAGATAAGATATATTAAAGATAAATGTTAAATAGTATTAAATGTAAAGACAAAATGTTAAAAATAAAATATTAAATGTTAAAATGTTAAAAGATAAATAATAAAGATATATAAAGATAAAAGTATATAGGAGAAAGATATACTAAAGGTCAATGTTAAAGAACAATGGATCGATTCAGAAGAGAAGTGACAACAGAATTTAGAACAATATTTCCAGTGAAATACACTAATTAATAGCAAAGACTTTAGCATATACTCATGAATTGGCAAGTTTAATATTACAAAGTTGCCCAGTGTCTCAAAAATAATTCATTCAATGAAACTCCCACTAAAATCCCAATATTTATATATATGTAATAGCAAATAATGAAACAAAAGGCCATGATTGGATAGAGAACAAGGACAGATACCTGGGAGCATTTGGGAGGAGGAAAAAAGAAAGGAAGAAATGCTGTAATTATATTATATTCTCAAAAAATGATCCCAATGCAATTCTTCACAGAGATTGCAAAAATCTTAAATTTCATATGGCAATACAAAATATCCAAGATAGCCAAAGCAATCCTGAAGGACAATAAAGAGCCCGAGGCAACACCATCTTAGATGGTAAACTATACTATAGATTTCTAGATCCAGTTTCTGAAACAGCATGGTACTGACATACAAAACCGACTCATTAATCAATGAATAGAATTGAAGACACACATATAAGCCCACATTCTTACTCTTTTCCTTTATTTTGAGATTACACTATAATTATACCATTTCTTCCTTGCCTTTCCTCACTCCAAACCCTCCTATATATCCCTCCTGTCTTTCAAATTCTTGGCCTTATCTTTCATTAATTGTTATTATATGAATATCTATATATATTTCATTATTTGTTGTATATTTTCATTAAAACACAGAAAAAATAATCACACCATTTTTAACTGCAAATTACTTCAGTGATGAATGTAAATTAGTTCCTGCCTATGTCATGATTTAACCCTTAATAATTTCTTATGCCTTTAAGATGATTTAACCCTTAATAATTCTTATGCCTTTAAAACACCATACGTTTTCCTAACTGAGTGGTACTTTTAACTCAAGACTCAGCTCATAATTTTGCTTAGAAATTTTTCTTGCTTAAATTTTTTCTTCATAAAATTAACCTCTATTTCTTGTGTACCCTCAAATATATATTTGTTATGACAAAAAATAAGCCAGTTTGCACTTAATCACAAATGGACATTGTTTTCAACAAATGGTGGAACTGATAATCATTCCTAATTAGCCATTGAATCCCTGGTGCTTAATCTATTTGACATCTTAAAATCCATAATGCTCAATAAACACTAAGTGAAAAATGGGAAAATATCCATGTTTTAGTTGTCAATTTGTAAATTATGTAAAGGTCCAGAAAATCTCATAGGTTAGAGTATTATGGCTACATGAAATGTGGACTCCAGACTCATGTGTTGAATGCTTGTTCTTTTCTGCTAACACAGTTTCCAATGCTGTGGGAGTTCAGAAGCTGTGGCCCTTCCTGCAGAAGGAGTTCACTAAGGCAGCATTTGAGTATTTTACACAGCCTCAAGTTCTTGCTGTGTCCCCACTGCACAGATGAAATCCTACCTGTCATAACTTTCCCACCACAACTGACTGAAATTCCTGAAACTATGCCCGCAAATAAGCCTTTCATCCTTGATTTTTTTGTTTAGGTTTTTTTGTTGTTGTTGTTCATAAAAGACATTAGGGACAGAATAAAGCAGCAGCTCACGAAATATGAGAAAACAATGAAAAAGACCCAGAAGTACATTAAGAAAATATTCAGCATCAATGCTCAACATCACTAATCATCATGAAAATGCAAAAGAAAGCTACTGGGATGACAGCTGTTAAACACAAGGAAAGAACGAACGTATGTGTTGGTGAGAGTGTGGAGAAATGGAGTTCTCTGTGCTGTCAGTGAGAATGTACAGTGGGTGGATTGGAAAATTATAAAATTAAAGTGGAAACTTTAGGTCTGAGTATGTACATGACAATTGGATGCAGAATCTTAAATGTATGTATACACCCATGGTTGTGAGAATAATAGTCAAAATATAGCAGCAATCAAAGTATCCATTAATACACTAATGGCCTGGCAAAAATAGTTGCTGTATTTCATGAAATGTTATTTAGCTTTTAAGGGAAGGGAATCCTTAGCTATTATAAAAATTTGAAGACCTTGAATTGTTGCATCAAATATTTTGATGCAGGGAAGCACAAAGACCTAACACTGGAAACAGTGATACAAACCTGCGACACATCTAAATTAAAGTTGTTTTTTTTTTTTTTTTGTAGACTTTTTTTCCTCAGGAGTAAACCACGCTGTTTTCAAGATTCTAGTGGTAAAGTGGCCTTTTAAAGTGCAGGCTGTTTTGTGTACTGAGCGCCATTAAAGCGAAGGGAGAGGCTGAAGAGCTGAAATGGCCATTCACTGCCTATCCACTGCTGTCAGTCCTTTCTCCCCTGAGACAAGAGTAATCACACAGTGGCCGAGTTTAGTTTAAAGAAAGCTGTGTGTTGTATCTAGGAAGCAGTAAAAGTACTGAGGATTGTTTCGAACAATCCTAGACAGTTGGTTAGTTTGATTTTGTTTATGTTTGAATTTAATTTTTTTTACTCATTTATTTGATTCTTTGAAATCAAGACATGAAAGGCTATAATTGTCAGCCCTCAAAATACTCCTCATTAATGAAAAAATGTAAGACCCAATTTCTTTAGGCATATCACTGATCACCATTGCTAGGCAAACGGTATGTCAAGTCATGAGATTGCGAGTTCTAAAATTAATAAATTTTAGGAAAACAAAGAGATGATGTAGACTTTGGTCAGAGTTGCAAACAAAAGCTACAGGGTTTGGTTTATTTGGTTGTCATAGTGGAAGATTTAGGGGCAGACAGGAAATCAAAAACAGAGAATTTTAATCTCAGTGTGCTAACTTCCCCGTTCACCACTTGATAACCATAAATACTATTACAAAGGAAGAAGTTTTTATTTACTTTTGGGTGTTTAAGGTTTTGGGGATTTGACCTACTTACTTGTGCATTCTAGGGAAGCATCTACCACTGAGCTACACTGCTCTTTAACAACCTTTCTGTCTCTTCTTAATCTATTATGGGCTGTATAAACTATTTTCATATTTAAAAAAATGAATATTAAAATTCATTGCAACATAGTGTAAACAAAAATAATTCTATTTAAAAAACTTTTATTTACCTAGAATTCTCAAAATTGAGCTATATAATACAGTTTGTTATATTAGTTAGAAATAAAGACAGAGTATTTAAAGATTTAGATTTAAAAGTGAAGCTTAAAAATGTAAATTTCCCTTTTATACATTTATTCTAGGCGATGTTAGAGTCAGCATACAGAACTCTGACTGAAATTAAAACTTTTAATCATTTTTCTTGACATGTGCTGTTTCTTCTGAAACTAAACCCAACTAAAATTAACCAATAATCACTTGGTGTTTCGATGTAGAACTGTGTGACTTTATTTGCACAGATGCTTTCTCATTTGTTTCTTATCCTCTATAATTTACTTACCTGTCACTTTGCAACTAATTCTCCCTCCAGAAACTTACCACATGCCACATCAATTAAAGACCTTTCTTTTAAATATAGTCCACTTAAAATTTTTTGGTGGGTGCTAATTCCAGGAGGCAATTTAAATAGTTATGTAGATATATAACATGAGTATGTACATGTGGTACATATGTCAAAATACAGACAGCATAAAATGCAGAAATTTCAATTTCAACACTGCCGGACCATCAATAATGCTCTGTCACATCAGGAAGACTTTAAACCATATTCACCTATGATGGTCAAGATGAATTAAGATTGTCATCAAAATAGATAACTTAGTGGAAAGGGCATCACATTTTTTTCAAGAACACAATTATCAATATATTGCACACCTTTACAATCTCCCGGGAGTATTTTCTGTAATAAAAATAAATTTTAATGGGGTAATAAATTTATATTTAGTTATAGAACCCTAATTAATACCAAATATATTCAATGAATGCTCACAATATTATGATTCAAAAATAAATCATATCATTTAAACCAATGCAGCATTATTATTAAAATAAAGAGCTATACTTACCTTAATAAAATTACTAACAAAAAGGCCTTGTGTTTGCACTTTGTGTCTGAAAATGTATGTAATTTTAGTACAAATTAGCCTAATCCCGATTGTCATAAGTAGCTCCTTAGCACTGAAAACTTACCATCGAAGGATTTAGGAATGTCCAAATACATTAAATATTTACCTAAAAAAATCTAAATGCACTGCTCTTTAGGAAGAGACAGGTAATTTCCTAAAGCCCTATGAAGGAGCCATTGGCTTGTATAGCCTGAGGCACCTACATTTATCTACCTCTGCTTGGTTTTAATTTTATTTCCTCCCAACAATACCATTGCTTCCATGCAGCATACGAAGACTTGTTTTTCACAGTAACAACAACAACAAAAATACTATATTTTCTATTAATTTCAGTTTATGAGTTTGGGGGATTTTAGTAGCGACAAATGAATGAGCCTTGTTATGATATAACTAGAAATTGCCATCATGTCATAGCCAACCCATGCAGACAGATGAACTTGTGACTTAACCAAGTTGTACACATGTAATTAGAAGGGGGTTTGAGGCTAACTCGACATTCTTTTGCATCTGTTACAACTGAGCTCTCACCCTAGGATACCAGACTGTTTTAAGGGTTCAGTGACAAGTTTACACTTGCAATGTATGGCTTGTAAGTAATTGCTCTGCGCATTTCAAGGAGAAAATAAATGTTGAATGCATTTTAATTGTACACACTGGATCCTTAGAAATTAAAATCACCTAAAAGTCACATTTTACCTTTTCCCCTTTAGATCCCTTGAGACCTCTGACACCATCTGCACCCTATGGAACAAAATTAAAAAAAAAAAAAATTAAAGGACTATGACACTTCATCTGGAAATGAAATGATGTGCAAATAATTTAGCATTTACCTTTACTCCTCGGGGGCCGGGATAGCCAATAGGCCCCTGGGGACCAGGAGGACCCTGGAAAAGATCCATTGTGATGTAAATTATGGTACATTAACAATATTACTTATTCACATACTGCAAGTAACGGTTTAAGGAAGCAGTAGGTAAAAGTTAAATATTTACATAAATAATGTACAGATATTCAGTAATTCTTATCATAGTTCATCATAATTTATTCTATATGCACTAAATATGTAGCATGCAGATCTACCACTGTGAGAATAATTTATAAAAAAAAAAAAGATGATATAGTCTATTTCCTAAATTAAAGTTAGCTATCCTAGGTGTACTTGCTGGTTATACAAAACACTTATAATTGACAGGACCTAATAATTGACAGGACGTTATAACTGACAGGACCTTATAACAGACTGACAGGATCTTACAACTGACAGGACCTTATAACTGACATGACCTTATAATTGACAGGACTTTATAACAGACTGACAGGACCTTATAACTGACTGATCTTCAGGCAGCCATTTTGTACCTACCAAGGCCCCCTTTTCTCCAGACTGGCCTTCTTTTCCAGGGTGACCCTATATGGAGCAAACATACACACTGGTGAAGATGAGATATTAAATGTAACTGTCAATCTTGTGAAATTCTTCCTCATTTTTTTTAAAAAACCTGAGATCATATACTTTATAGTTTAAATATTATTGAAAAATTATATGAGTTTCGTGGCTCATTGGAAATATTGGAAACTGGTAGTTAGAGAAAAACATAAGGTTTTATTTGATGGGTATGTGCTCGAGTAAATATGGAATATTTATATTTTGGATTTATTAGCTATTAGTAATTCAGTCTCAAAGTCTTACTCACAGCAGGTTACATCTGATTTATATTCTGTATGGAAATAAAAGGATAACGTGTATATGCATCCTCAAAGGCAGCAAGAACATGTGATGACAATATACAGAAAGTTCAAAGACACTCATCAGATTATTATGTAATTGAGATTCCATAAATAAAAATATAATTATATCACAAATGGATTCTATAGCTGCACTTAGAAATAGCACAAGAAATTTTGTATCTTGCTTGTCACAAATTTAAATAAGAAGTTTGAACAGGCAATATCAATAATAATTTTAAAATGAAAGTGGACATTATATGTGTGTGAGAGGTATTTCTATATTTTTATATAACAGAACTATCTCTACTTCTAGAGGATGAGGAACCCTCCTAGAAGCCTGAAGAATATTCATGGATATCATCTGAAGACAGTGATGAATGCTGTGCACCTTGACGGGGCCTCTCTGCTGTCTAGGTTTATGTCAACTTACACAAGCTAGACAGACTCCTTTGGGAAGAGGACACATCAACTAAGAAAATGGCCCAAGCATACTGGCCTAAAAGCAATCCTGTGGGACATTTTCTTGATTGGTGACTGGGAGAGCCCAGCCCATTGTGTGGTGCCAAGTCTGGACATGTGGTCCTGAGTGCTGTAAGAAAGCTGACTGAGCCAGCCAATAAGAGTAAGACATACTCAGTACTCCTCTGCATTATTTCCTCCCTATGTTCCTGACCTACTTGAGTTCTTGTCCTGACTTCCCTCTGTGATGTCACCTGGAAGTAAATAAACCCTTTCCTCCCCAGGTTACTTTTGGTCATGTTTTGTCACAGCAATAAAATCCTAAGATCGACAGACTGAAAGGTGAGTTACAATGTGGATAAGCTCATCTAGAACTTGAGCTAATTCACTGCATTTAGAATCATTTAGAATCATTAGAAAACATTTAGAAGTGTTTCTTAAACACTACAGTCACTGAAAATAAAAACAGGTTGAAATAGAGAAGAATACATGGAATTAGGATGGAGGGATTTGGGCTAGTTCTGGTGTGCAGTGTGTGGATGACTTTTTCTAGAGGCTACTGTGATTTTATTGAAGAATTCTCAACAAAAGTCACAAAAGAAATGACATTGCATAGTAAAGAAACTAAGGCTTAATTACTGAATCAATTCACTCTTATTACTACCTATATGCAATCATTTCTAAGAATCATGTTAAACTTATTTTTCAAGACTGCTTATAGGAATGTCAATGAGAAGAGAGATAGCATTGACTTACGGGAGGCCCATCAGCACCGGGAAGTCCAGCAAGCCCTGGCTTTCCTTGTGGTCCCTAGTTAACAAGAGGAGAGAATTTGATTTAAAAGGCAGGGAATTATGAAAGGCTCTTCATTGTGGATATCATTATAGTACTAATAACAAAATGAACTTGGGAGAGTGGATTCTATATGTACAGACAAGCAGAAAGTGTTCTAAACACTTGATAATGGAAAACATACTACATAAAAACAAATGAAAACTGAACTTAACAGATGCCAAAAGATATGAAATATGTTACGTTTAGTCAGCTTAGCTGTTCTAAATTTTTACTTATTAAAGTTGACACATTAGTCATTATATGATACAATAAGCTGGTGTCAACAGGACAAAACTGCAAATAGTAAAGTTGAGAAATGTATTCATTCCCAACACTGATTAATAAGTAAAGCTTAGGACACTCCCATTGACAACACTGTATTAATAGTGTTAATAGGACCCAGAGGTGCCACCATAACCCCTATTGAATACTTTGGTAAATAGCAGACCAAATGCACAATTGTGGCCCCGTAGGAATAAAATAGAGATGAAAAATTCTGATGCTGTCCTCTTGATAGCAGAGGAAACAACTTATTACCAGGGTGTTGATAGTGATGCAAACAAATGCATTGTGCTGCTAGTTTTACAAGGGCATTACAAACATAACCATATATACTATATGACTCTTGATCATGGTGATGAATGACTGTAACAATTACCATGTTTACTATACTACATATTTTTATTATTTTAGAGTCCCACTCTTCTACTTACTAAAGAATAAGTTTGCTATAAAACATTGTTCTCATTTTTTCAGCCCATACAAATCCTGCTTATATCTCTTGATTCTGACAAGAGGCTGCATCAGGTCACTGACCTACGTCAAGTAGATTTGCACATGTGCTGGCTGTGCTGTTCACATCATGATGGAGCTGGCTGCCTAATGATGTTTCTTAGACTGGACTATTGTCAATAGACATGGATACAGTTTGGAGTTCTAGTGATGGACGATCAGATTCTTAAACTGTTCTAGTAAATGTAAGTTCCTGTGTCAGTTATTAGGACCTGAAGACATGTACACCTATGTTGATGTAAGAGATGTATAAATTAATAAGCATCTAGCGAAAAACTAAAATGCAACTTCTCAGCATGTCACTTTAGTTCTTTGCTCACGGAGTCATTCTAATTCCATGTCATCCCATCATTGCTACGTTTAGAACACTGTAAAGACAAATACTGCAAGTATACCCTTTCTGGGGAGAAAACTAGGAATTCTAATGGGACTATTAAGTATATCAAGCCCAAGAGAGTTCATTTCACTAGCCAGGGTGTGAAAATAGCTGATAGATGAGAGGAATGTCATCAGCGTGTCTCAGTCTCCAACACAGTTTACAGTATTTCTGTTATTAGAGGGTTTTTAGCATAAGTATTGAACCATGTGGACCAATACTTGCAAAGCTTTACAAGAAAACACCAATTAAATCATGTGGACCAAAAAGCAGGAAAATCACCTTTTGAAGAATGGTTTTTATACCCTAAATTACTTGTATCCTTTCAGAAAGGCTTAAAATTTCAATACCTTCCACCAATCTGCCATCCTACAACATTCCACAGCTATTACCATAAAATACTAAATATTTAATTGAAATGTTTTGTCTGTCACAAATTATTGTTTATTTTCAAAACACCAGTCTTGTTTCTTCAAAAACAAACCCAATACATCAACATAGAATAAGTCCATTCATTATTATTTCCAGCACAGGTGCCAGTGGCTCAGTGAGCAATGTTGCATGAACCCTTGCCACTGAAATATATTTGAGCAAAAACAAGAAATATTAAAACTCTGGCAAAATAACATGATTTTTTAATGAAATTGAATTTCATCCATCTCCTTTTGAATGGAGATTTCATGACAACAGAATGTTTTATCTGCATTTTTAACTCCCTGTGCTTTCCCTGGTGAGGTGGGAATAAAGATGAATGAATGTCATATGGTTCATATTTTAATAAAAGTTAAAATTTATGAAGTGCTTCTGTGCAGTATGTTAAGCAATTTATATGCATTATCCACTTTGTCTCAGTGAGTCCTGGGAAATATCAACATCTGTTATTATATGACAGAGCCCTAGTCTGTATGCATCTAGATACACATTCAAGTCTTCAAAGTCACTGTCTTTAACAGACATTTACTTTGTGTCTTGGTATTTCTCACTGAGCTCATAGAAACACATCATTTGTTTTCTGTAAATCAATTAACATGTGAGTAATATGAACTCTGAACTCACATATTAAATCACAGGAAATGTTCTACTTGTCAAAAATGTCAGAATAAATAACAGAGGTAGTTTATCACTGCAAACCACTAGTAACCTTTATTGGAAATAGAATAAAACATAAGCTATAATAACTTTATTTGAAAGTTCTTAGAGATGAAAACATCTAATGCCAATATGATCATATCTGAATGTTAAATTACACATGAAATAGTTATTATTCACCAATTTTAAAGTACCAAGTGTTTTAGATGGATAAGAGAAGATAAGTAAATAAAATATTTACTACCTGATATAGACAAAATATTAAGTACATACTATATATTTAATCTTTATATAGCTGTCTTTTTGAGCTTCTTATTTTTGCTGGGACAAGACGGTCTTGGAATTTACAGGGTGGATATGCTCAGAACAAAGAAAATACTGGAGTGCAATGTGAGAACGGTTGCAATGAGCCAAACCATGTATTTTACTTTTGGCTCAGCAACAGGAATTTAAATACACCCATTTTCCCATTCTCTTAACAATCCAAGGAATACATAATTAAGTTCTGTTGGATGTGTAAAGGGAAAATGTTTCAAATGTAATTTATAATGAACGTGGAATGTTTATGAAGTGCTAGATAAAAGATAAGAATGATCAAGGTTAAAAGTCACTGATCTAACTAAAGACCCAAGGAGAGTGCCACTCAATGATATACTACTTGCCTACATAAATGGCTTAAGATATTCTTTGAGACATATATCATATTGTATTTTACATTATCTCCACTATACTGCACCATATATCCATCCACAAGTGGACAGGAAATACTACTTAAGGAATCTATAAAGGAAACCAGGGGAAGTCATCCTTTTAAACGCCATTTATTCTTGCTGTGGTCCAGACCTGAGCTACTAACAATAATAGTATTTGTCATTTACACAAGAGAAATGGACCAATGGAAAGCTCCAATTTCCCTTTAAGCAGCTCGTGAAGCAAGTTTTGTTGAAAGCAAACCTAATTACAGTTGAAAATATCTATATATTTTACAGACAGGAGAGATGCTCAGTGGTAAGAGCACTGGTTGTTCTTCCAGAGGTCCTGATTTCAATCCTGAGCACCTACTTGGCAGCTCACAACCATCTGTAACTCCAGTTCCAGGCCTATTGATGGTCTCCACAGGCACTGCACACATGAAGTGCACAGACGTTCAGGAAAGTAAAAGATTCATAACATAAAATAATAAAATTTTAAATATATTTTATTAAAAAAAACTTTGGAAGTAAATCAAAACATCACATACCATAATTAACCAGACATGAAGATTATTTTAACTGCTTTTCTATTTTTAATTTTATCATGGATGTTTTGTTTTTGGTGATAGATGATGTACATAAAATAAATTGGATACTGAAAATGTAAAATGTAATGTGATGGTCCACAGCTTCCATTCTGGATGCCTAATTCTCAAAGTATAGAAGGTCAGAGTTTATGGGCTTTGAGTCAAATGACAGATTTTAAATAATTAGAAAGTAAAGATAAAGCAAAATAAAGAGAAAGCACTCACCATCTCAGCTTCTGAAAACATCATTTTTTGGTAATGTTACAATAAGGTACAATCTAAATAATAATCCAACACTTTTTTCTCACTTACATCTTAAAGGTGTTTAAGTGAATTCTATCCAAATTTTATGTAGTGGTTCTACTTCAGGTTACTATATTACTTTGATAAAGCCATGTACAGAGATATCCAGAAGAGCAGGTCTAACACCTGCTGATGGTTGCAGGTACCAGTGATTATGAAAATAATATATCAACTTACTTTTTCACCAGGAGGGCCAATAGGGCCTTGTGGACCAGGAAGACCCTAGTATAAAAGAATTTCATTCATGTCAGGAATCATTTCATAATGACACATCTTCACAATAGATGATAAAATCTAAGGCACATGAACTGATTTACAAACCTTACACACACACACACACACACACACACACACACACACACACACACACACACACCTTCTTGCACAGCAAGAGAGTTTTGGAGCCCTGTGAGGAGTTTTACACAAGTTCCTTTTTGCAAAGAGCTTGTGATGTGAACCCCTCCAGAACCTTCTGTGATGTGGATTTTCACTATGGTATCCTGTGAAGGCTCTATAAGTCCTTTTTGGTTTTTCTTGAACATGTTAAAAGAGGAAATATTCTCTACATTCACAGCTTAAACATACTTGGTGCTACACAAAACATTCTGACACTATGACTTTTACTTCAAAAAGTACCATCTCAACCCATTATCTCCTAGGAAAAACAGTGGATTAGAGTTACCTGAGGTCCTGGATTCCCTTGCTGACCTGGAGGTCCAGGCTCCCCTTGAGGGCCCTGTATAGGAAGAAATAAAGTACTTAGTAAAGTTTTTGTATTATATGGGTTTTTTTTAATTCTAATTATTGAAAATTATCCCCAAATCAGTTTTCACTCAAGAAGTTTAGAAAATATATTTAGCAACAAAATATCTATTGACATGATTTCATAGTTCTTAACTACATACCATGTTTCCTTTTGGTCCTTGGGGGCCATCTATACCTGCCATACCCTTCAATGAAGAACAAAAATGGTTTAAAAGTTTAGACATTCAGCATAGGCCCCAGGCTCCAAAAAGTCAGGTCTGGCTCCACTGCCTGGGGGCCTCCCAAACAGTTCAAGCTAATCAACTGTCTCACTTATCCAGAGGGCCCGGTCCAGTTCCATGAGGGCCCCTCTGCCATTGGTTCACAGTTCATGCATTTCCACTAGTTTCGCTTTGCTCAGCCTTGGTGTAGGGAGGAGGGGACTGGACCGGCCTTGGTTGAGTCTGCCAGGCTGGGCTGACTCCCCAGGGGAGACCTTGCCTTGGAGGAGGTGATAGTGGGAGGTGTATTGGGGGGAAGAGGCTGGGCATGGGAGGAGGGAGGATGGGGGAATCCATGGCTGATATGTGAAATTAAGTTAATTATAAAATCAAAATACTATAATTTTTTAATTTAGACATTCAAATGGAAAACATAAAGAATATCCAGTAGCCTGTGGTTATTTATGATTCTTGTAAAAATAAACAGAAATGGGATATAGGATTTAACAAAAATTAAGGAAGGTCTGTTTTCTCCCATCCATGTCTATCCTGAAGATAATTTAACATCATTTTCCACTGTGTGCTAGGGATTAAGCATGAAAACTGTAAGACCTACTGAAACAGAAGGAAAGAGCAAGTACAGAGAGAGGGATCAGTTACCCTGATGGGCAGCATCCATAGAACTTACAATCTAGAAGGACAGTTAACTAGATTCTGTGATAAGCACTATACAAATGTCCTGTGGGAAATTTGGCAACAAGTTTTCTTCTACAAAACCCAGACTACTCCCAGGAATACATACAGGCTGTCCAGGAGGTCCTGGAGACCCCCGCGGTCCCAGCAAGCCTCGTGGACCCTAGAAGGAATAAAAGGAAAACAGAAAGCTTGCATAAGAAATGCCCTCAAAATGGGCCTCTTTCACTGAAAATTTTAATATAAAATATGAATTAAAATATTTATTCGTTTTCTATCAGTACACTGCACATAAATGTTCCAAGTACCATCATTTGTGATGTGAATATTGAATGTTTATTCAGACACAAAACGCAAAGTAGATGACAGTGGTTAGTACAGACACTTTCTTAGATCCAAAACATTCCCAGATGCATCACTAGTAATGTTTTTTTAAAATACAATAGATTAATGCTCTTAATAAGATACATTTATGTCATTTTCTAATTTGATTGGCACATTGAATTTTGTTGTAATGATCACACAGATTGAATAAACAGAAAAACCCAGAGTCTCATTTATTTTCATTTATATAAATTCCATTCTGGGAGAGCATTCATTTCCAAGCAAACAGCTAAGTATCTCTCTTTGCAGATTATAGAGCCATTTTCTAGATAGAGGGGTTCTAAACTATTAACATTTACATTCACATTATCTCTTTCTCTCCTTCTGCTCAATGTTCTTTTCCAGCTCTAGGAAAGTCAGTGTAATAATAACTCTACCTACTCACTTGTGTGGTGATATTTTATTTGTGCTTTAATAAAGTTTGTCTGGAGATCAGAGGAAATAACAAGCCATTTTAAGTAAACACAGAAGTCAGGCAGTGGTAGCACACGCCCTTAATCTGATCACTTAGCAGACAAAGTCTCTGTGTATTCAAGGTCATACTAGGGAACAGAGCCAAGTGTGGTGAGACAAGTCTTTAAATCCCAGTACCAACCATTTAGACCTGGAGGTCTGTACAGTCAAACAGTGACAAGGAAGTGAGGTAGATGGGCTAAGAGCCAATGAGAAGGCAGAACATCAAGGCAATAAAGGCGCGGGTAAGACAGGAAGTAGCTCGCATTTGGAAGCTGTAGAGCTAGAGAGGTAAGGTTGGCTGGTGGCTCTCACTATTTCTCTGATCTCTCTAAGGCTTTCACCCCTATATTTGGCTCTGTGTTTTACATTTAATAAGACCATTTAGGCCGGGCGGTGGTGGCGCACGCCTTTAATCCCAGCACTCGGGAGGCAGAGCCAGGCAGATCTTTGTGAGTTCGAGGCCAGCCTGGTCTACAGAGCGAGATCCAGGAAAGGCGCAAAGCTACACAGAGAAACGCTGTCTCAAAAAACCAAAAAAAAAAAAAAAAAATAAGACCATTTAGAAATCCGTCTACACATTTCACTCTAGTTGATCTGGCCAGCTTTATAATGGCAAAAGCAGGCCGAAGTTAGGGGAAGTTTTCAAGTCTGTTTTGTTTTGTTTTTTCCTGTCTGGCTTTGCGTTCATCTCCCCAGCTGAGCTTCCTTATTATCAACATTCACTGGAGAAAAGTCATATAATGTTTATGCCTTGTATGTGACATCTCAGCATCTTTCTTCTGACAATGTTAACAGTCACACAAAAAAAAAATGAATTCTGAAGTTACTGGTAATATTTGAAGATAAATTTTTTATCTGTAATTAAAAACTAAATAATCAGATTTGTGAACCAGAAGATGTTAATTTCCACATTTCCTTTTCCCAAGTTAGGAAGTTTTTCTTTACAACAAAAGGACAGCTGTATTATACACGTACCTTTTTAATATGAAAATTACTTGGCTAATTTGTGTAAAAAACAATATGTACTCAGGTTAGCATTGCCCAAATAAGTAATACCAACCACTATTCCTCAAAGAAGAGACTGTTATTTAAAAATAAAGAAAATAATTGCTTACAGCTTCACCTGGAAGACCCCTGGGCCCAATCTCTCCATCTTCTCCCTGTTGTTCACAAAGCAGAGGGAGCACTATTAGAGAGGTATCATTTCAGAAGGCCTTCGTCATTTGTGTTTTAATTGTAAACAGATCTAGAAGGAGTAAAATCTTAGTATACCCTCATTCCATCATCTCCAGGAAGGCCAGGAGGACCTTGTGGGCCTCTCTCCCCCTAAGGAGTAAACATAAACAGGATAAATGTAGAAGAAGATGATTGTCTATGAGAGTATATTATCATCAACACAAGCAGGTAAAACAGGATGCTTGCCCAGGAAAAATTACGTTGCCTTTGCCTTTCTTAGAATAGTGTCCAGATAGGTAAAATTTTAAATTCTAACCAGATTTATAAATTAATATGCTAGAAAAATGCTTCCTCGAGTTTTAATAAAAGTCGTTTAAAGAAAACATGGGTAAAATATTTTCAGACAGTTATTGAAGCAAATCATTAAGAAAACTATTTTGTTTAATGATTGTCTTAAGAATGGGTGCATTTGGTTGTTAAAAATTTTTTGTATTTTTGCAATACTTCCTATTAAATCAGCACAACTCAGGAAGACATAAAAGGTTTTTCAGTTTCTTTCACAAGACACAATTGTACTTCTTAGTACATGTTAGACATATGTCAGTTATTTTTTTAGGGGACTATAAGATTAAATTTTCTTTTTCATTCTCTAATTTACCTAAATACAGTCCTAGGTTTGTTCTTCATTCTGGTAAAGAAACATACAAATAACCAATCTTATTTAAAAAAAAATGTGTCCCTAATTTCCCACTTTAAAAAAAAAAGAACCTACTGAGTTGTTACTATTCAGCACATTGATTTCTTTAGCCTTACAATTCAGGAGCTCTTGCTTTGAAGTGTGCATCACAACAGTGTTGCCAGGATGCCTACAGGCTTCCTCATTTGAGTTATGTCCACAGATAAAATGTAAAGAATGTGGCAATGCTCAAGAAAAAAAAATTCTCCACCTGTTCTGTAAATGTGATCTTTATCACATCTGTGAGCAGAGAGATTCTGCTTCTATTTGTTTGCACATAAGGAATATTTGAATATACTGCAAATAGTGAAAAACACCATATTGGTACCATGTAGAAAGTTGCATCTACATTTCCTCAATATTCATTAGATATAAAAATTGACCAAATGTCGTCACCAATATTTCCATTATTACTTCTCCTGATTTCCAAAAGGAGGCTAATTCTACCTAAGCTGCTAAGATTCCTATTACACCTGGGAAGAAAGGCAGTAAATGTTTCTTACCCTATGACCTTTGTCGCCCGGCAGACCTGGAAGTCCATCAAATCCTCTGTCTCCCTATAAAATTACAATCAGATTACCATCATATTCTCATTCTGGATCAGGAATCTAATTTAATGTCAAGATCACTTCATATCAAGAAATTTTATATTAAAATGTGATACTGTTGAGGTTAAAGTGGCATACGCGATCTGAATACAGAGTTATAAAGTTCTGACCTTAGACCCAGGTTCTCCTGGCATCCCTCGTCCTCCATCTGCACCTGGACGGCCCTGAAAATGCCCAAAATAAGGTTAAGCAAAGGGAGTCTACTAACACTAAGTACAATGACTAACCCATGGCTGAAGTTACAACTCAAAATACACAAGAAAAAATGCCATACCCTCTTTCCAGGTTTTCCCGTTGGACCAGGTGGACCTTGGACACCTCGAGGGCCCTATAGGAAAACATTTACATCACATTGCAGAAATCTTGATCAGTAAAGTCAAAAGGGATGGTTTTAGAAACAGGTATACTTTGTGTTCTTCTGTAATTATTTCAACATAAGGAAATCCTTTCAGTGTAAAAATTCTGACAAAGCAGAAGTCAGAAAAGCAATTTTCTTAAGTGGCTTTTCATATTAAAAAAAAAACTATGTAACTACACTGCACGATGTTTTATGTGGATGTAAATACATTCAAACAAAAGAAATGTAATGATATACTTTTAAACCTTTATGATCAATTACTCTTAATTCTCAGAAAGACAGATTCTACATAGCAGTCACTGAGCTCCATAAACACCATCATTTTGTTCTTATTCCAATCCTTTCCAAACAGCTTTCTTTTCATTACTTAAATGTCCTCTCCTAGATGATTCATTTCTCAATCCACTTATTACACTGGATTTAATCACCGCTGAGGCACAGTGAAATCTCCTATAATATTATTATCTGTTAAAGTTTTCAACTATATCTGTCTCAAATATATCCTTGCAAAGCTTTGTACACTGCCTAGTCCATGACTCTTCAAGCATCCCCAAAGTCAGGGAGGATCATTTTCTAACTGGAAACATGGACTTGCAAATCAAAGGCTAAAACCGTTTGTTCTGGAAACGTAATAACGAGACTGTCTGATAGTTGGAAATCAAAGAGTATAGCTAAAAACAAAAACTGTTGGAGAATAGTCTATCACGAATCAAGTCGGAATGGAAGAGAATGAATACCAACACAACTGCTGCTCAGTTTTGTTTTTCTTAATTAACTAATTTTATTCTATGAGTAGGTGCCTGGGCGAATGTAAGTGCACCATGCATATGCATAAGCCTAAGGACTTCAGATGAGGGCATCAAGTGCTCTAGAACTGGAGTTACAAGTGGTTGTTAGCAGCCGTGTAGGTGCTGGGAACCAAACCTGGGGCTTCAGAAAGCAATCTCTCCAGCTGTGCGACACAGTCTTTAATGACAAAATATGCTTTTTTGATATCAACTAACTCTTTGGACTTAGAGAATCAAGAAGGACTGTATATCCTAAAACAACGTCATAGGACACTTTCAGGTTCATCAGTTCTGTAAACAGATGAGTACGCATATTGCTTCCCAAATTTCGTGAAACAATAAACTTTCAAGATTTTTATGTGGTGTATATTAATATTTTCCTGAAATTCCCAATGAGTCAGTCAGTGTTTTCCACCATTTTACAGCAATGTTTTTTGTTTGGTTGGTTGTTTTTTTGTTTTTTCTTTTGTTTTTAGAGACAGGGTTTCTCTGTGTAACCTTGGCTATCCTGGAACTCACTCAGTAGACCAGGCTGGCCTCGAAGTCAGAGATGCCAGGTGGTAGTGGTGCATGCCTTTACAGCAATGTTAATTAAATATTCAAAGCAAGGCTAGCACATCTTGAGCTAGTTAAATATTGTTATCAGTTTTCTTTAGGTCTTCTCACAAGAAGTTGTAGCTACTATACAATGGAATATTTATCAACAAGAAAATGAATGTAGTATTGATGCACTCAAGTATCATGAATCTGAAAACCTTTTCCTGTATCACAAGATCCAGTAATAGATGATGATATAAGGTATAACTTTATTTAATATCTTTTTTTTCTAGAAAATGTACAAAATTCCATGATAAAGAACAGTTCAGTGCTTGCCAGGTATTTGTGTGTTAAACCAGGTAGTGCAAAGGGGCAACATTAAGAAAATGTTTGGTGTCTTTTGAACATGGTAAGAATGTTGCACTTCTGAATTCACAGCCACTGTGGTGTCTGCACATGGTCAAGCACTCAGTATTCTAGGATGGAGTGACTATCACTCTTAATTGAGGACTTTGTGGGAAGGTAGATTCAGTTTTCTTTCTAAGTTCCTAGTATCTCAACCATGTTCCAGGGGATAACCCCATACCTATAGGTGTATGAGAAGCACAAACTAGAGAAAATGACTTATTCCAAAGAAAACAGAAAAAAATGAATATAAAAAGGACACCAGGTTGGGGAGGACACCAAGGTAAGAGTGGGCATGAGACACATTAGGAAGAAGAGCTGGGAGTAAATACGGTTGAAATACCTCATTAGATATTCTTAAAGAAATAACAAAAATATTATAAAAAAGACTTTAAGGGAAAAATGGATTTATAGAGTATTTTATCTTAATTATAGTTACAAAAGTATATAATGAGTATGATTCTATTACTCCATATCACTTTTAAATAAATCTAATTCTAGTTAAGAAAATGGTATCGCCGGGCGTTGGTGGCACACGCCTTTAATCCCAGCACTCGGGAGGCAGAGCCAGGCGGATCTCTGTGAGTTCGAGGTCAGCCTGGGCTACCAAGTGAGCCCCAGGAAAGGCGCAAAGCTACACAGAGAAACTCTGTCTCGAAAAACCAAAAAAAAAAAAAAAAAAAAAAAAAAAAAAAAAGAAAATGGTATCATTTGGAAAGAGTAAAGAGAAGGTAATGATGGATGAATATAACCAAAATATATACATGTATAAACCTGACATAGACATACATTATTAGGTATGTTGAAAGTATGATTACAAAAACATGAAGAAGAAAGGGAATGAGAGGATAAACAATTGAGAACAACTATACCCAGAGTAAATTTGTATTTCTTCAGTTTATCATGCAGTATTTTCATTTTAAAAATGAGTCTATTTTGAAGTTGTTTTTGTTTTCCTGTTTCTACCACAAATATACTGACAATATAACGTCTTTATCTACTTATTAGCTAATACACAAAGGTCTGGCATTAGCTTACATTGAATGTGCAAGCAATGTTCTTGAGACAATATACTAAGTTTACTGTCTGTGGAAGCACTGGCTCCGGAAGGAGGAGAGAACCGTAAACCACAGCTGCAATCACTTCTCTGACCAATAGCATCATGTAAAAGCCATCTAATTTCAAACCTGCTAGGTCCACAATTTGAATGTTGTTTAATTAGCCAACTAATGGAAACCAACAGTCTACTCAAAATTTTTTTCAGTTAAAATCATGTTTTGAGCCTAAAGGTAATGTAAATGCATTCTTTACTCTTAACATTTCAGTTGTTCTACTACCTAACTATAGACAATAAAAAAATAAGTGAAGAGAGCAAATTATGGTTTCTTACCTGAGGACCTGGGTCCCCACTCTCACCTTTGGCTCCAGCAGAACCAGGACCCCCCTGAAGAAAAAAGTAAAAAAAAAAAAAAACAATTAATTCATGTCACCTAAACTCTTTAATTTAGTGCTTTCACTCAAAATAAAAAAAAAAAAAAACAATATTTG